>NW_024354500.1:3745972-3748833 GCF_902729225.1 Pteropus medius | reverse complement strand
TTCCTTCCTTCCTTCCTTCCTTCCTTCCTTCCTTCCTTCCTTCCTTCCTTCCCTTTCTTCCTTCTTTTCTTTTCTTTCCTTCCTTCCTTCTGCCTGTCTGTCTTTGCCTGTTAGTCTCTCTCTTCATTTTGTATTTTTTTCATAAACTTAGATACCAAAGACTAGAAAATAAAAAGAAATACATCAGCAATTGTAGATTTGAAAAATGTATTTTACTTAGGCTTCAGATTACCAAGATTTAAGTGTTCGGTCTTCCACTTAGTAAGTAATCGTGTTCAAATTATTTAAGAAAAATAGTCTTGTAACAGTTTGTATTATGAAATTTTGTATACACTGTCTTTAATTCTGGTAAGAAATAATATTAAATAGGTACTATTTTGTATTTGAAACTTACTAGAACATCCCTCACCACCCCAACATACATTTCCTCCATGTCCAACCTGGGGGAAAATGACTAGAGACAGACAGAGGAAAGCTGTAGGTAAATAGTGAAATAATGTAGAAGACACTACCCTCTTCCATCCCTTCTTTTTCTGTTCTTTTGACTCTAGAGCCATCCAGGGATTATATAGAGAGTTGCAAGAAAGCCTTCTTGGTTTTATAAATGACAGGCTTCTATTTGACAATCATCATGTCAAAACTGAAATAAACTTTGTCACTCATTAGAATTAAATATACATCCACATAGAAAATACATTTCTATTTTTATTTCTGGATCTAAAATTTCTGCAAGTTTACAAGCATTTTTTAAGTGTAGGCAGCCTACAGACATGATTGCATTGAAATGGGGAATAAATAAGCCTGATGTACACAGAATGGAAGAGAAGTTGGCACATGGCAACTATCCATTTTATTTTATCAGTCTACATAATTTGATTTTCTTTGTTTTGACATTGTTTGGCTATCTAGATGGATATACTTATCTGATAATAGTGAAATTTCTCTGTTGCTTTATGTTTATTTTTAGCTTGAGCCAAAGAAATGTTTTGGTGTTATTTATTTTTAAGATATATACTTAGCAATCTGAATGAAGAGAGAATTGCCAGGAAAGGCCCAGTAGAGTAGATAATTAAAAAAGAAGATATATGGAGATTTCAAAGTTGATTTTAGAATGCACCAATAAGGTAAAAAAGAATAAAAAACTGCCAAAGATATAGAATATAGATAAATTAGTAAGGACTTATGATCAGCAGAAGCAGCAAGACTATATATAAAGAAAGAACTTCTATCACTGCATAATTTTTATAAGTACATTGTCTAATCCACCCACTTCAGGATTAGAGACAATACAAGTGTGAAATTCCTTGTTTTTCAGAATATCTTATGTTGACTTCACCTTTGATCTTACTTTATGAAGTACTGTATGTAAGTCAGTATTTTATTTAAAATTTTAATAAATTAAGAAAATGGAGTATGGGTGAAAAAATGAGATGAAATTAATCTATAATATTTTTATCTTCCAGATTTAAAGATCAGATTAAACATTTCCTTATACTTTGCAATTCATAAAGCATATTCTCAAGCTTAATTTGATTTGGTCATGACCATTGTCATGGAAATAGAATACCCACTATTAATATTTGTCGGGTGAGAATTTTTTTAAGACTTTGGAGGAAAATCTTGAGGACCTTGTTTTTTTTTTTTTTTTTCCCAGAGTAAATAGGTATGTACTAAGAACTTGTCTCATTTCTGATTATTAAACTTTCAGAATCTTTTGTTACCTTCCCAATGTAATTTGTCCTTATGTAGCAGCAATAGGTGGTGGCCCCCTCTCAGAGTTCCATCCACTTATACCACCTTCACTTTCTCTTCTCTCTAGTAGTCCTTACCTAGTCTCCTGGAATAAATAGGGGAAACTGTGAAGGGCTCTTATTTTTAAATTTTAAGCCTGACTTTTTCATAGTTTTGCTTTAGGTATGTAACTATTTCTTCTATTTCATAAATCCCACACTTACAAAGTAAAGGACTTGCCTTTCAAGATTCTTGTCTGTGCCACGATTTCAAAATTCTCTCTGATGTATAGGAAGTAAAATTAATTAAAGACAAACTGACAAATTTTAATCTTGTCTGACTAAATGAATTTCTTTGACTGAACAGGGATCTATCACATACAAGGAAGAGCAGGTAAACAAAATAGAGATAAATATTTTAAGATGTTATTCCAGTACAATAAATTTACAGATGAGATGAGTTCACAGTAATTGTCCTGCATATGATTTTAGGGGTAGCTTAACTTCTCTTGGTTTAATCTCATGGAAAGATTTTTTGATGCAATAATCTGTTTCTTCTTACAAAGGAATATATTGAAGAAATATAGAATTTGTGTTCTCTTTTGAAAACTAAATTTTTATTAGATGGAGAAGGAAAGCTCTTTGTAGAGAAGTGACTGGTATGCACTAAGTATTATGGAATCATTGAGAAGGGTGTAACTCATAGCCTGGCAGTTGAGAAATTATGAAAGGCAAGTGGCATTTTGAGAGAAGGGCAAACTAAGAAACTGAATAAACAAGGTTTTATATACAATGATATTCATATACCAGAAGTTGTAAGTAATTTCGATCATAAGGTAGATTGGGGTGGGAAAAGGGTAAGGAAAAGGATTGGTAAAAGTTACAAGAAATGAGGCTTTTATGTAGGTCAGGAATAATCTTATATATTATTCATTTCAAAGGCAAACAATTTATAATTTCTAGAGACAGGCAAAAACATGATTAAATCTGTGTTTTGGAAAGAGAATTACTGATGGCAGAATGTTGAAATACAACTTCTTGGTGGGAAGATCAGTTAAGAAATAATAGGCATATCCCAAGAAGAAGTGACGGCTTATACTTGAAATAATTTAAGGGCAAGTAATGTTAAAA
>NW_024354500.1:3377404-3745961 GCF_902729225.1 Pteropus medius | reverse complement strand
AAAAAAAAAACATATCAAGATGTATTTAGTAGGAAGAACCAACAGAGTGTAATGACTGATAGTATGAGAGATTGTATGTGAAAATATTTGAAATCTGGCACATATATCTATTCAATAAATGTCCAATCTCCCCTTTCTTGCAACCTAACATGATTAAAACTCAAACCTGTCTGCCATAGAAGTTATGTCAATATACCTCATAAAGCAACTGGAGTATAATTTGAAGAGTTCTCATTATAGAAAAGGCCAAGAAAAAGGAAATAACATTCATATACACATTTGCCTACATGAGTACCATTTATATATAAATGTTTAATTTCATAAAGTTACACAAATAAATGTGAGTGTTAGATTAGATTACCGAAAATGTGGATGTTATATCTAAATTTAGAATGTTGAACCATTGTGGTATCAAACTAGTGTGCAATTAATATTTGCAAAACAAAAGATAGCTAAATCTTGCTACTTTCTGTAGTTCTAAATTTTGCAAGTTTAAAGCAAAATAGGATTTATAGTTGTAAACTCTAATAATATCCAACAGGCAAAATCAATCACATTCCTTTGTTATTTCTTACCCCCACTGCATTTTGTGCATTTTTTTTCATCTGGAAAGATAACAGTTTTAATGGATTAAGTTGATAAGTGCTATCAAGATACTGAAAGTGATTTAAATAAGAAAATAGAAAGTACTAATGGAAAAAGAAAAGAATATTATTCCACTTATAGTTAAATATGAACCGCAAATTCCCCTAGTGTGATGTTTATTCTCATTGTCATTTCAAATATTCTCTGCTTCTCTGTAAATACATTTGGTAGTCCCACTTTACTTGGGTTCTTGCTCCCTATTCATCATATTAATACAATTGGAAAATCCTGTTTATCTCACTATAATAAAAACATCTCTCCAAATGACAGGGAAACACTCCTCAGAATGTTGTACTCTGCTTTCTAGTGACGGGACTGTAAATAAATTATAACAGGAAATTTGACTGCATTATTATTAAATGATTTGCAAGCTACTTTATTCTTTGCATGCTAAATATAGGAGGTCCACCAACTATGTTAGCCTAATCACTCCCGTTTTCAGGGCAGACTATATTATGTTGTAGAGAACTTTAGGATGAGAACTGGAGTCCCAAGAAAATTAAACCAAAATATAAACAGAATTTAAGAGTTACAAAACTGATAACAGATATATAAAGTAATAAATATCAATGATGTTAATAAAGGAAAATAGTAAATTAATAACAGGATTAAATAAAAGTTTATCTTTTAAAGCAATGGTTCTCATTCCTAACTGTATCAAAATCCCTATGGAATACTTAAAAATACAAATTGCTGGAATTCTCTCACCTTAACCATTTCCAGAGATTACATATAAGTAAGTTTAGGCAGGAGCCCTGGTATTGGAATTCATGATTTTCTAGATCACAGTAAATCACAGCCAATGTTGAGTATTACTTTTTAAAGACTGGTTGCTTTAACTGTTTACACCAGAAATTGTTAAATTTAGCTTCACATTTGAATGACTGGGAAACTAAATATACCAATATCCAATGGTATTTCAAATCAATTGATACCAACATTCGGTGCTATTAAAAATCCAATAAGAATCTCTGGGAGTGGAACCTAGCATTGGTATTTTCAAGCTCCCAGGTGATTCTAAGTTGCAACCATGGTTAGGAACTATAGGGCAAATTTAATTAAACTACTGTGGAAAAAAAATTTCCAAAATGTAGCTATTTGAATGCTTTCTTATTGAATTATCTCAATATAAAGGACTTTGCCTAGCAATCATTTTCAATTTAATGTTAAAAATTACTAATATTATTTGTAATATGACTATTATAGTATTCGAAATATAAATACAGTATGTTTAGTGTTTTGTTCTGGACAGTTTACTTGATCACCAACTACCTTGTCATTCATGACCAATTTATTTCTGATACGCTATTTGCTTTTAAAACTGAATTTGTCATTGACTTTGGTTTCCCATCACCAATAAAAGTCTATGGCAATTTAGTATAAAGAATTTAAAAAGATAGAGTCTCAAATTAATTTTAATTAACTTTGAATAGAATTCCATATTTATTATGATTTAGGAAAATGTGACTTGGACTGACAATTTGATTGTAAAGTAGTCCCTATATTATTATTATTATTATTATTATTATTATTATTATTTGAGAAATAGATGATGAAAGTCTTAACTTTTTCAGTAGTGGTAAGGTATACCTTTCAGCTCAACTGGAGCAACTCTTTGCTTATCTCCAGGGATGTCTACAAGGCTGGTACTAACTTTTTGGCCAAGATAAGAATGAACGGGATAATTAATGATTTGTAATGTGTTGTTTAAAGTTAGAACTGTCAATGGTGGCACCCATGGTTGACTTGTTTATTGATGGCTTACAACTTAAAAATACAAATTGGTTAAACATCCTGAAAATGGCTCTGCTGCAAATCATTTACTGTCCCGAAACTAAAGTCCTTTTAAAACATATTAGTGGTTTCTAATGCAGAGATAAGCGTGTCCTAATAAAGGACTCTGAGAAGGGTATCTGGAAGTCTCTTCAGCTTCAATGCTTGCCTGCCTTCTTTTCACCTGTTGAACTGTATCCTTTATCTTTATTAAACTGTTTAAGATTCTCCTATGGGATCTCATGAGTCCAACTATACCACAAAGAACAATCGACATGAATTAATACCACAAATATAACTTTGGGCAAAAGAAGTCAGTGATAAAAGAATGTATAACATGTTATTCCATTTATGTAAAATAAAATATGAGGCAAGATTAGTTTATGGTATTAGAAGTCAAAATTATGGTCATGTTTAGAGAGAAAGGAGCAAGCAGTAATTTACAGATGCAAAAATGGAGAAGTAATGTGGTGATAATTTACACACTCTCCATCTGACTGATGGTTATTAGGAGAGAGTTTAAGATAATTTACTGAACTGTACAATTTGGATTTGTGCATTTTCCTGTATAATTGATCTACTTCAATAAAAAGTTAGCAATACAATCATAAATATGCTATGCATAGTAGGTGAATTCAATGAAATATTGCCAATTTTATTAAGTATGAAAATGATTGTAGTTATATAAAAATAAATGCTTTTAGTTTTAGTAATGCATATTTACTAATGCATGACAAAAAGATATGTCTGCCATTTGCTTTAAAATACATTACCAATGAAAATAATAATAAACAAAAAGATATATAAAAATGTGGCAAAATCTTCCTGAAATTGCATGATAAGTATATGGCAGCAAATGGTACTATCTTGTTTATGAGGGTAGATATTATAGCACTATTCCATCTGCTTTTAAATTCATTGAATTCTTTATGATAAATACACATATTTTTAAAATTTGTGCCACAATGTTCTAGCTCTCAAACTGACTATTAATCCTTATCTTTGTTTCTTAGCATAGTATATGATGCTCCATCCGTATAATCAGTGCTTAAGTAATAACCTAGATATAATCCTTGATTTCCTCTCCTTCTCCCACCACACATCTAATCATCCCTAGATTCCTACTATTTCCACCTCTTTACCTAGGGAACCCATCTATCTTACCTCTTTACCATGAACGCTGTCTTAATTCAGGTCCCAAACATCTCTAACCTGAAATGATTCAATAGCCTCTTTAACTGATCTTTTTTCCAGTATTTGTCAGTTTCGATCCATTCTCCATATTGGAGCTAGAGCTCATTTTTAAGCATAGATTCAATCACATAATTTTCTTCATTAGAATATCTCAGTGGTTCCCCTTGTGGACACAGGGTAATACCGTGTCAAATATTTACATTCTCAATTGATATCTGTGGAACAAATCAACATATTATATTAAGATTCTTCCTTAATCAAAATGGGGACTCACAAAAGATACTAGAATCACAACTCTAAAAGGATTTTTAATAACTCTTCACAATTAGAATTCTCTGTGCCCTCCTGCATTTTCAGTTATATATATATAACTTTATTTAAAAAGCAAATCTCCCTGTGCCCTAGATTAGCTTCAAGCTCTAAAACTAATACAAGCTCACCTGGTATTGCTTTCTGGTAGCCAGAATGAATGAATGAATGAATGAATGAGAGAGCAAGTAAGCAAGGAAGCATTGACTAAGGAAGAAGCCTCAGAGAAGCTTGATAAAAAAAGGAATAGAATAGCCAAAGGTGAGAAAGCCAAGAAATTAAAGTTCTGTAGGTCTTGGTGTAGGACAACTCAGGGAAATCTGTGTTCATACTAGAGTAAATATGATTTCCATATTCAGTAATGTATATGTAACATAATGTTCATGTAACATACTACTAGCAGGTGGGTTATTTAGACCTGTATGCAATTTTGTGTACCCTAACTAGACAGAGGCGTGTATATCGGTTGGAATAAGTTGCAGATAGCAAAAAGGGCTTTAATATGGCTATGTGATATTTATAGAATCTTTAGATGGGCTATAGGAGCAGGATCAAGGCTGACCTAGCAGCAATGTCTGCGAAGACTCCACAGATCTGTTTCATGAGAACTTCTAGTTCTACCACAATAAATGAGTTAGGAAATCAAGAAACTGACAAGCAATTTAGGCTTAAAATCCACTCCATCAAAATGGATGCTCCATATACTCTTTCTCATTCCTGTTAAGAATGGCTATGGCTTCCACAGGAAGTAAACTGCATTCATGATTATACTCGCTAAAAGATTATATTTCTGTTAGTGTATCTTTTGAATCATTTGATTCTGTTTTGTTTTTTCTTTTTTCGGTATCACTGTTTAGGCCAAAAAAAGTATCAATTACTTTATTTAGCTTATACAAATACTTTTAAATATGGATAGTTAGGCATATTTTGCTTGCTGTTCTCTTCTATGTGATTTCATTAGCTAGACTACTATCAACTTGGAAAATGATATTGTACAGAAATTGAGTCAGGAGAATAATACTCATGCTTTTGCTTTTGGACTGGATTTTTTAAGACTATATAATTGTTTAATATTAAAAGATAGCTTTTTATTAGATGCATTTGAATGCATCTAATACATGGAAGTATATGAATAAAGTATAATTGTTTTTCCAATTAGCATTTATAATGTCCCAGACAAGTCTAAAATCAAAACAGTGCAAATATTAGAAGACATTCAAGTTTATCATAGTGACATTTGCTACAGAATTGTAAAACAAACTGTTGTAGCTGCCAATATGAGTCAAAGCATAATCATTTTGATATTCCACATGAAAATAGATTTTTAAAAATTGGCTGAATTGAATTATTTCAGATTGCCCACCACCTGTCATTGCTTTTTCTAAACTAAAAGCATCCATTATTTTATACATGAAACTTCTGCTATTGCAATCAAAGTTCTTTTTCAAATGGCTATGAGATTGACTAAACCATAGTGCAATGGTTCATGTGCTGAGGGCCCATGAAGTCCACAAAGAGGATGGTGATTTTGTGTTAAAGTTTGAATAAACTGGAG
This sequence comes from Pteropus medius, assembly GCF_902729225.1. Taxonomy (NCBI): domain Eukaryota; kingdom Metazoa; phylum Chordata; class Mammalia; order Chiroptera; family Pteropodidae; genus Pteropus; species Pteropus medius. Next base: position 3,740,485 of record NW_024354500.1, on the reverse strand, counting down.
GAAATGTGTGCATTGAAGATGGATGGTTTGTTATAGGCCACTACAGCAGTCTCATTGCTCTGTTTATCTTTGTTTCAAGCTAGCCCTAAATCAAGATAACTATCAGAAAAATATAACAAAAAATATGAAGAAAGAACATTGAATCACAGTATTAGTTTCAGATGAGTATCGATCCCTGGCCTGCCTTCTGAGATAAATGGAGATCAAAAAAAGTAAACTTTTTTTTTTGTGAATCATCTTAGGTCAGCACCTTGGGTGCTTTGGTGTCAGCCAAGATTACTTCTAGACTAAAGAACCAGAAGTAATTTATATCTAATTCCTGGCTTCCCTTGTGGCAGCAGGGTTGTTGACCAGCATTTTGTTTTCACATATTTATTACATTAAGTGATTTAGCTATGTTCAAGTTTGATTTTTTCCACATTTATTTTTATATTTTTGTTTCATCTTCTGCTTCTTAATATGGAAAATTTAGTGCGAATTTTTCAATCTTTAGATTTTCAATTTTTAATTATAAAATGCATGCTTAACCTAAATTTTTCTAACAATATAAAATCCATATGAGAGTCCCACTCTTCTTTGATCAACCTTTTCACAGAGGCACTTACTATTAACAAGTTAGTGTGCATCCTTCCACATTATTATTTTTTTCCTGAGGATATACAAACATAGTTTGTAGGTTATTACATATGTAGGCTTTGTTTTGTGGCTAGAAAAAGAGAAGTAAAATGCTTTCTTTAATATTCTTTTCTAGCTAAATGAACTCTATAAAAACTTTTTCCTAAAGAATTCTAGAAAAGAGCTTGTAGAGATATCTTAGATACCATAGATGGCCAGATATTCACAGCCGTAGGCTGTGGATAAAGTATCCTTCAGAAAGTATTTTTCAGTAGAAAATTAAATAAACCAAGAGAGATTACATACCTCTTAGCAAGAGGTAAAAAATAAGACAATACTAACTCCTTTTTAAAATAAAAATTGCTATCCTACAATAGATGATTGGTACATATATACAATGGAATATTACTCAGTCATAAAAAGAGATGAAATACTACCATTTGCAACAACATGGATGGACCTTGAAATAATCTTAGTAAGTGAAATAAGCCAGATAGAAAAGGTTGAAAATCACATGATATCACTTATATGTGGGATATAAACCTGAAAGCAACAAACAAACAGGACAAACAAGCAGAGACTCATGGACATGGACAATGGAATAGTGGTTGCCAAAGGGGAGCGGGGAGAGGGAAAATAAATAAATAAATAAAAATTTAAAAAAGAATAAATAATTTTAAAAAATAAAAAATCAATTAAAATTGTCACTTATTTCTTGGATCTAACTTCTAAATAAGCTGTCAGGGTTTTTTTGTTTTGTTGTGTTTTGTTTTTTTCCTGATGAATAAGAGGCATCCTTTCCAGAAAAAAATTTATTTTATATGGGATCCATACACCTTGCATATATATATACAAACACTCATGCACATACTATCAAAGACTGAAACTTCTGTTCTCATATATGCATTACTTATGCCGCAGGAAACACTAAAATCTCATGAGAATGGTTCCTGACCAAATAATTTTTCAACAGGTAATAAAACCCTGTCTCCTGGGTTATTCTGTCACATTCCATAATCATTCTTTCATTCTTGGCTTATCAAACAAAACAACAGAAAAAAATAAAATCGAAAACAAATGACAACAACCAAAAGCTGCTGTTGTTACTATATTCTCGGGAGACTGGTAACTTAATATATCTTCCTGTTATAGGGTAGGTAAGTGAGCAAACTCTATCAGAAACACTCCACTACTGCCTGGGCATTGCCTAGTACTCACATGGTGGTCAAGTCCATGAATATTCAGTTACAGCAAATAACATAGTGTCTGGAAGAAATAAAGCATCCAAAACTTACTGAATCTTTTTTTTTTTTATGAATATACCATTAGGATTCTTGATTTGAGATAAATTAGGTGTTCTAAGAAACTCTCCCAGTAAAGAACATCTAAAATTCTGGATAAAATACTTCTAAAACACACTTTTAAAATTCAAGGCTGACTGGCAAGAGAAGAAGTGATAATCCTGGAGTAAAGAATTTTTTAAAAAGCATGCATCTAAATTTTAAGACAATCGAAACCAACTTAATTATGCTCTTTATTCATTTTTAAACCCAATGTTACCAAGAACCCCAGACTCTCAGCCCACCCTATCTCCTGAAATCTCATCCTTGTAGGTATTTTATATCCTCGATTCTAACTCAATTTTCTAACTCCTGAAATACTTCTATACTTTTAGAAACACATATTCATTCTAAATCCTCCAAACATTCAAACTTTACTTCGATCATTCTTTTACCTTCACTCTCACCGAAGGGCTCTGCCTGCCTACAATCTGCTTGAGTAGTGGATATTTTTCCTTTCTCATCTCCGATTGCACTATCCTGGAGTTGGATAGTGCCTGACTTTGCCCTCATTGACACACTTCCAGATCAGTGATGCTCTCTCTTGCCTAAAACCCATGTCACTATACCATTCCTAATGATTGCTTGTCTGTCACCTTGCACATGTATATCAGTATGTATGTATTTCCTGTCATGGTCTATCATTGTTTAAAATGCCAAGTATCTGGTAATTCATTTTCCTCTTCAGACACCCTTGGAAATGTCCTATCCTGGCTAAACCAACTCTTTGCATAAAACTATACATCTTAATTTAGACAATAAAAAATGGAAAGACATACTTCTAGGTCTCACTTTCATTTTGTGATTATTAATCAAAACAGCCCCATAGAGCTGTCTGTTAATTTCACTGTATGTATATCCCATTCATCCTCTCACTACTTTATATAATTATTTCATAGTTCTTTTTTTTCAAACCTCTAACATCTTTTTCCCCATCTTCATTCTTGGTTTGATTCTCCTCTTTATTTCATGTAGACAACTAAAGCAATCTCAGGTACCCAGGACTTCATCTATCACCTACCTGCATGCTTCTCTTATGCCCTGACTTCTATTTTGTTACTATGGATGAATTATCTCTACTCTGACATAAGGCTGGTTTTTGGACTTGTGTTTTCAGTCTTTCCTTATCTTTATTCTAAGATATATATCTAGAAATTGTTCCTTTCTCCTATATTAGTAATTTTCCTTTCACTGAATCCCACATACATAATACATCACATGTTTATTACATCATTTTCAATAAGTTTTATTCAAAATATAAAAACTCATCAATTATTATATCTTTTACTAGGAACCCATATTTTATCTCATTATAAATTATATATATATGCTTTATGAAATTACATTATTCACATCTTTGATGTTGGCATTTTAAAATATAATTTACTTTTTTAACATTGGTATTTTATAAATATTGATAAACTTTTAATATTTATAATTTTTAAATTGCTTTGTATTAACTTTGTAGAAAACCTTAAAATCTGCATGTTATGACCTGTTTATTTACTTCTAATATTTGTAATTTCATTTATTTATTTCCTATTTTGATATAAGTGCTTGGGAATTTCAGAAAGTAGTGAGTAGAAGTATCAGTGGACATATTTTTCTTGTTTCTGATTTGAAAGGAAATGTATTTTAACATTCTCTCATATTTCTATTTTGCAAAAGACTTTTTAAAATTATTAAATGTCACTGAATTTTATCAAAAACTGTTTTGAATATATTGCAATTATCATTTTTCTGCTTTATATCTGTCATTATATTGAATTACATTAGATGATGTTCTAATTTTGAATTGTCCCTGCTATGCAGAAATAAATCTAAATTTGTCAGTGTGTCACTATTATGTTTGTACACATTTTTATTTTTAATTTGCTAAATTTTTATTTCAAACATTTGTATTTATGATTATAACATTGACATAGAATGTAACTTTCTATATCTTTGTTTAATTTTAGTATCATGATCCTGTAAGCTTCATAAAATTGTTTTCTGTTACTCCTTTTTAAAAATATTTTCTGAAAGCATTTGAAATAGCTTGAGAATTTCTATTATCAAACATTTTATAGAATCCATCAGTAAAAGAATGTAATACAATATAATTGTTATGTGATCTATTTATGTATTCTATTTTTATATTTTTTAATTATATTATTTTAAGATATTGTCCATTTAACAATTAACTTTTTAACTTTTATCATTACTGACACAAAAATCTATTCCAAATATATTTTTTAATTTTTAGTATTTTTATTTCTGTTTACTCTAATGCCCTTACCTTCCATGATTCATGTTGACTGAAGCTTGTCTTCCATTTATTTAAGTAATTTTTGCTGGTATACTCTATTTCATTAATGTATGTCCCTTAGTATTCTCTTCTTTTACAGTTTATAAATTTACTCTCATTAGCTGGCACTCTAACCAAATTTGATAATTTGAATTCCTATCTCAGTTATTGCAGCTTTTGTATTTACATTAGGAATTTAAAGCATAAATTTCCTGTCAGTACTGCTTTGACTACCTATAAATAATACATGAATTATTTAATTAACATATTTAAGAATTTTTTCATTGTATTTTGACACATAAATTATTTAGAAGTTGTGTTTTTAAACTTCTTTATGTAAAAGTTGTTAATTTTTTTGTTTTTAAATTGATTTCCCCCTTAATTATCTTGTATAACAAGTATATAGTCTATTTTCTTTATTCTAATAATTATTTGAGCTGTGTTTAGACTCACTTTATGACTTAATATGTCATCACTTTGTTAAATGTTCCATGTGTAACTGAACAGATTAAATTGTTAATATAATTGGAAGATTTTATTTATATGCATAACATTATGTATATATATGTACACTTAGGTGTATATTTATGTATGTGTGTATATATATATGTATATGTGTATATGATTTTTGTAGCAAATGAGTTAGATTGTTTTATTCTTCTTATAAATTATTTCTTTTATCATTAAGTTTTTATGCTCTTTCTATAAAATGCTTTGCCTGTTACTGATATAGATACATATGCATTTATTGTGTTATTATTTTTCTGATGCATCCTTCTCTTCATTTAATTTCAATGCATTCAATTTAGGTACACTCTTGATAATCAGATTATATAGCCCTGTAGTAAATATTTAAGCAATATTACAATATTTTATTTTTAAATGGCAAGTTTATGAATTTGTTTTAAAGTATGATTTAAATGGATTAATTTATTATTTCACAATATTTTGTGTTTGCTCTTGTCCTGCTTTGTTTTACTCATGTTCATCTGTTTTCTTAACTTTTTATAGTAACAGCTCTATTGATATATAATTTAAATATGATACAATTCACTCATTTAAAATCTGATTTAGTGTTTTTTAGTATACTCACAAAATTGTTCAGCCACTGCCAGGATCAGTTTTAGAATATTTTCATCACCACAGAAAGAAACCTCATACCTTTTAGTTATCACTTCTCAATCCTCCAACCTCAAACTCCATCCCTAAGCAACTACTAATATACATTCTGCTCCATAGATTTGCCTATTTCATGTACAATGAATTATGCTATCATATAATATGTGATTTGTTTGTTTTTATATCATGTTTTAAGGATTTAATTATGTTGTTCCATGTAACAGTACTTTATTCCTTTTTATCATTGAAGAGTGCATTATTGTATGGATATAGTCAATTTATTTATCCATTCATTAGCTGATGGACGGTGAGTTGTTTTCCATTTGGGGCTATTATGAATAATACTGTTATAAACATTATATACCAATTTTTATGTGGGCATATATTTTTATTTCTCTCACAAAATGGAGAAAAAAATAAAAATTGTATATCTAATAAGGGACTTGTGTCTAGAATGCATAAATAATTCTTAAAATAATCTTAATAATACATTATTTATCCAATACTGATAAGAGAAACCAGTTCAAAAATGGGCAAAGTTCTGAGTAGAGGTCTCTCGGAGGAGATACAGAAATGGCAATAAGCAAATGAAAAGATGCTCAACATCACTGACCATGAGGGAAATGAAAATCAAAACCACGATGAGACACCACTTCTCACCACGAGGATGAGTATAATCAAAAGGACAGATAATAAGGATAAGTTAGGATGTAGAGAAATTAGAACCTTCATTCATTGCTGGAGGGTATGTGTAATGTACAGCCACTTTGGAAAATGGTATGGTGCTTCTTGATTTTCTTTTGAATATTTTCAGGCCACTTTCACTTTGAAAGTTAGTAAAATATATTTTCTAATTCTATAATTTTAGTGATTTAAAGTTTTAAAGTCAAGCTTAATTAAATAAAGTCAAAGTTATTGTTTATGTTTTCTTGGCTCCCCAAAAACTGTCTTAGAAAGATTTACCTCTAAGTAAATCTTTTTTCATCTCACATGTCAAACCAATCTAATAGGTTTACATTGGTTTTAAACACCAAACTTTATTATTATTAGCTTATAAATCAATATTACCTTATATTTTTGTGCCTATCTGCCAATCTAATTGATCATCATTCATTCTTATATGACTTTTTTTAAAGTAATTTTATTTTATCTTCAGTATAAACTTAGAATTTTTTTAGAAAAGACATTGATTTTAAACCCTATCAATTATTTTTCTTTTCTTTCTAGAATGCATTTATATAGTTCTCCAACTTGAATGATAATTTAGTAGGGTATACTAAATATTCGGTTCTAAGTTGACAATTATCTTCTCTAATAACTACATGGTATACTTTCACTGACTTTTGGCTTTCACTTGTACCGTTAAATGTTGCTGTCTACATGCAAAAAAAAAAAATTAAATTAAATTAAACCACTTTCTTGCACCATATACAGAAATAAAATCAAAATGGTTTAAAAATTTAAATGTTAGACCTGAAAATATAATATTCCTAGAAGAAAACGTAGGCAGTAAAATCTGACATTGCTCTTAGCAATATTTTTTCTGGTATGTCTTCTCGAGCAAGGGAAACAGATAAACAAAAAACCAAAAAAAACAAATGGGACTACATTTAACTAAAATATTTTTGAATAGTGAAGAAAACCATCAACAAAACAAGAGGACAACCTACTAAATGGGAGGAGATGTTTGCAAATGATACATTTGATAAGAGGTTAATATCAAAAATATAGACAGAACTCATAAAACTTTATACTAAAAAAATGAACGATCCGATTAAAAAATGGACAAAAGTCCTAGATAGACATCTTTCCAAAGAGGACAAATGACTAATAGACATATGAAAAGATACTTGACATCACTAATCATCAGGAAATGAAAATTAAAACCAGAATGAGATGTCACTTCACATCTGTCAGAATGGCTGTCATCAATAAATCAACAAATAACAAGTGCTGGCAAGGATGTAGAGAAAACATAACCCTCGTACACTGTTGGTGTAATTGTAAATTAGTGGAGCCACTATGGAAAACAGCATGGAGAACCCTCAAAAAATTAAAAAATAGAACCCCCATACAATCCGGCAATTCCACTTTAGATATTTATCTGAGGAAAATTTGGATAAATTTGAAAAGATACATGCACCACTATGTTCAGTGCAACATTACTAGTAATGGCCAAGCTATGGAAGCAATCTAGATGTCCATCAATAGATGAATGGATAAAGAAGATGTGATATATATATATTACGTATACAATTGAATATTATTCAGCAATAAACAGAATGAAATCTTGTCATTTGCAACATGGAATCTTGCCATTTGCAACAACATGGATGAAACTCAAGGGCATTATGTTAAGTGAAATAAGTCAGAGAAAGACAAATACCATATGATCACAGTTACATGTAGAATCTAAAAAAAAATAATAATAAAAATAAATGAATAAACAAAACAAAATAGAAACAGACACATAGATACAGAGAACAAGCTGCTAATTGCCAAGGGGAGGAGGTAGGGTGGTCGAAATAAAAACAAGTTTTAAAAAAACTTGAGGAAAAAAAATTTCTGTCTAAAATTTATTTTTCTAGAAAAAATTTATTTATCTGAAAATCTACCTGTAAAACTCTTATGTGGGTTTTGGTACTTTGTCATTTTACTACAAAATATATGGGTTTGTTTTGTTTTTGTCCTTGCTTTTTAATTTTTTTTCATGATTAGTTTCTGTGTTCCTTATGTGTGAGAACTTCCTCAATTATGAAAACATTTTACCACTATCGTTAAAAATATTTTCTCTCTTATTCACTTTATTTTTACCTTCTGGTACTCTAAGTTGATATGTCAGGAATCTGCACTCCTTTTTCATGTCTTTTAGCGTTGTTTTTTTCTTATTTTCCACCATTTTAACTTAGTTCTTCAGGTTAGTGGTTACTTCACTAATTCTCACTTCAGTTCTTCTTTAAGTGCTGTTTAACTCATCCACTGGGTTTTAAATTTTAGTGACTGAATATACATATATATGTATATATATGCACACATATACATAATTATACACACATACACATATTCATAGTCATTAACTATATATTTCAATACAGAAATATATATATATACATACATATATATATGTCTCTGTGTGTATTTATAGAGGTGTTATTTATTTTTCTATGTGCCATGTCTTATATTTAATATCTTCAATCTTTTTACTAGTGGGTTGTTTTTCTACATCTTTCTCATTTTAAACATTCCACATAACAATTTTGTATTGTTAAAATTTTCTCCTGTGCTTCCCTTAACTCATAAGAGCTTATTTCATTTTTTTAATAACATTAAACAAAATTGAATCATAATTTCTTTGGATTTATCCCAGGATTATAAAGTCAATTTAACATTAGAACATGCTCAATGTCAGAAGCAAACTTACTAGTCATTAGAATGTAGCTAATAAAATCTTATAATACATATAATTAATAATAAAAGCTCTTTTTAAAATTTAAGGTCAAATAAATCATCATTTTTGATATTTGGTTTTCAATTTTTTGACAGGCACAGCTAGTCAACACAGTAAGATGAAGATAAATTAATAACACAAGAATAAGAATGGAAAAAATAACTGACTGTATGCAAATAGTCATATAAATTGACCATTCAAATTATAAGAAATAATTGAAGCAGTTAACAAGTTATTTAGTTTTGTGATCATTACATAAAAATCAAATTTATTTCCAATCCCAAAAACAAACAAAAAATGATGTGGATGATACTTACAAATATAATGCTCAGCTAAAACAAGCAAGGCATAAAAGATTAAATACAGTGGGTTCTTTATATATATTTATACAAAAGAGTTAATATAATAAAAAGTGAACACAAGAATATTTACACAAATTTCAGAAGACTGTTTATTTCTGATTACATTGAAGGAGAGGCACATGGGGGGATTGTCAAAGAACCTGGAGTATTCTATTTATTAATCTAGGTGACAGGTATACTAAAGTTCATATTATTTTTATCTTTTAAACGATGTACTATAATTTTATATATTTATGTAATAATATATATTTCACCACTTAAACTTACAAAAAACAACACAGAGCTAAGAATGCCCATGAGTTTGCTAAAGAAAATTTGGCTTAACAGATATAAAAACTTATTTTTAGCCTTACTGAAATAAACACAATGTGGTTTTAGAGAACAATGGAATAGAACAAAGTCAAGGAACAGAGAAACACTGATGAAAGAATAGTGCCCGTAATGTAAAAATAACCTCTACAAAGTTAATAACATATACCAGGGAAGTTATGCATCAAGGGGAGCTGATGAGAGAAAAAAGTGGTATAACCACTTGAGATAATTTTTCATTTCACTGTAAAACTAAAAATTTGAAAATTGTAGCATGAAATTCCAGTTCCAGCTATACAACCTAGAGAAATTTTTGAGAATTAGCATCAATCATCAGATGTAAGCTGTTCTTAGCATTCTTAACTGCATTGTTCCCAATGGCAAAAGCAAAAACAAAGAAACAAAACCTTTTTTGTTTTGGGACACATTACAAATATTCATTGACAAGAAAATTAAATAATAGATTGTAGCATATTCATACAAGGGAATTGTTTAATTCTAAAGCCATGAATATATCTTGAATGCATGATAGTATGTAAAAAAGTACAAGTATCATCAAACTGCATTTTTTTCTTATGTCTGCTGTAATTAAACTAGTGGCTTTAAACAACACAAATTAATTATTTACAGCTCTGGAGATCAGAAGTCCAAAATGCATCTCACTAGGCTAAAATCAGAGTCAGCAGGCCTGAATTCCTTGTGGAGACTCTGAGAGGGAGTGAATTGCCTTGCCTTTCCTAGTTTCCAAAGGCTGCCATATACCTTGGCTCACAGTCCTCTTCTACCTTCCAAGCCAGCATTTACATCACTCCAATCTCTGGTACAATCATCACATCTCTTTCTCTGAATCACACTCTCCTATCTTCCTCTTTCATTTATAATGATTACAATGGGTCCACTGGCTAATCCAAGATAATCTTCCATCTCGAGATCCTTAAATTAGTCATATCTCCCAAGTTTCTTTTGCCATGTAAGGTAACATGTTCACAGGTTCCAGGGATTAGGATGTGGACATATGTTTATAACAAAGTAGATTGACTATAACAGCGTATTTATAAAGGCCAGAAAAAAGCATATTGTACAACATATTGCTTGGGTTTTAATAACTTCTATAATAATGTTCTATTTTTAAAAAGAAGGGGATGATAAAGACATTCCAAGATAGAGTTTTCCTATTTGTGAACATGAAATAAGGTCAGGAAAGGACATAGCACAGAAGCTCATGGCTAGATACAAGGGGTTGGCAGTGTTAACATTTTTAAGTTTGGCAGTATGTTCACAGTTTTTAAATTGTGCTTAATAACTTAGTGTATTGTTACAGATATTTTCCTTGTAATACCTATTGTATTACATTGTATATCTATTGCACTGAGATAGTTTAACAAAAATCAAATATAGAAATTGAGAAATATGTACATTCTTTTTAAAGAAGTTTCTAGCATTACACATGTAATGTATTATGTATTTGAGCATGTATAAACACAAGTGAAGTAAATTATAAAGGAAGTACTCTGAGACTATGTTATGAATCTCTCTGCTTTTATAATACTCATGATATTCTAATATGTTTCAATTCATGCTTTATTTGTAGAACTCATCTCAAATATTTAATGCCTAAAATACCTAGCACAGAACAAAACACTCTCCTAATCAATATAGTTTCATTACTTCTGGGTAGACATGTAGTCAAATAGTACATTTATAAGCTGGGCTGCCATAACGAAATACCATGAACTAGGTGGTTTAAACAACAAAAATTTTTTTATCAGAATTCTAGAGGCCAAAAGTCTGAGATCACAGTGCCAGCATAGTTGGATTTCTGATGAGAGCTTGCTTTCTGGCTTCTATATGGTCAATTTCTCTCCATGCCCTCACATAGCAGAGAGAGAGAGAGCAAGCTCTTTTGTCTTTTCATATAAGAACATTAACCCCCTCATGAGCGCACCATCATTTGACTTTATTTAAGTCTAATTATTTTCCCAAACCCTCATGTTTAAATACCATGAACATTTGGGATTAGACTTCAACATTGGATTGGGGGTAGGGGGAGTGCATAATTTAGTTCATAGGACACAGTTTCATTTTTAAAGTACCATCTTCAAATAAAATGACTTAGTCTGTTAGGACTTCTATAACAAAAATGCCAGAAGCTGGGTGGCTTATAAACAACAGAAATTTATTTCTCATGGTTATGGAGGGTAGAAGTCCAAAATCAGGGTGGCAGCATGGTTGAGTTCTAGTGAGAACCCTCTTTTGTGTAACAAACTTATGGCTGTTCATTGTATCCTCATACAGCAGAGAGCAGGGAGAGGAAACAAGCTTTGTGGACTCATAAGAGTGCTGATCCCATTTATGAGACTCCACCCTCATAACCACATCTAATCCTAATTACCTCCCAAAGACCCCACCTCCTAATGTCATCACAGGGGAGCAGGAGTAGTGTTTCAACATATGGATTTGAGGAGGATGCAAACATTCAGTCCGAAACATAAAACATTCTCTAAAAAGTCCTCTTTACTACTGACTGAAATAAAGCTCATTATTCCTGGAGGTCACAGTCAGAATCCCTAGAATGTGTACCCAGTGATTATCGATTATTACGGAATAAAAACTGAAACCAGTTTTGTTTACCGCTTGTGTTCTGTTCGTCCTAGCATATGGCACATATTAAAGAAATAAGCCTATTTATAGCACAGAACAATATACTGATGTTATTTTCACCTAATATAACTTTGTCTGGGGGAGGGTGAAAGGAGAAAGCAGAACAAAATAGGAGGAATAACATCTTATAGTGGAGAACAATTAAGAACGTACAACCAATAACATCAATCAATATTGATCAATAAAATTATCTTATAAAATTATCTTCCTCCTGAATTAACAAGCCTCTTATGTGAATTTTAAATTTTAAGGTGTATTTTCTCAATTTAAATCTCATATCAATCTTACAAAATATGCATAAATTGACATCAAGCTATAAATATTTCAAATTTTAATTCTTGAAATTAATAACCAAAAGCATGTCTGAATGTGAACTATCTTGCTGCAGCACTAAATTATTTAACAAGCAATAGCAAGATCAAATTACTATTTGACCCACATAGACAGACAGAGACAAATCTAGATTTACTCACAGTGGATCAATTTAACAACCTCATTCCATGACCCAACCATACCCTACTTTCTGCAATCTGCACCTAGACATACACATTACCATACTAGCATCCAAATTTGATTTGTTTTAATTATCACAGAAAAAAGTTTAAAAATCTCTCGTTAAATAGCTAAGAATTTTCATTTAAAATAACAGCAACTAGCAATTCTCTCTCCACAGTAAATTCAAGGAACTATCAGTGTCTGCGTTTATGGCTTCTCTGTGCCATTTCCTTATCAATCTCTTAAATCCTTTCAGTTTAAAATATTTAAACAATCCACACAGAAACAAAATGTACAAAGACTGATCATCATGAAAACAGGCATCCTAGCAAAATGTGCATATATGTCAAATTATTACAAATTTAAGGCACACTGATCAAATGCAGAAAGAATTCCACTAAATATTAAAACAGTTGCAAAAATTCTCCCCACCCCCAAGTCCTACTTTTAAGTTCCTTTGATACAAGGTGGCACAAAGTCAAGAGAGAACTTAAAACAAGCTTCACATTAATATTTGAAAAAGGGCACCCACTGTGTTTGATGTGGCGCCCTTCATGCAAATCATGTAGTCCAAGAGAAATCCCAGTGGGAAAGATGCTGCTTTCTTCTTAGCTTGCTCCCTTTTTTTCTGCTGGATAATAATGAACTTCTCACACTCCCTTTGCAACCCCCCTGAGCAATACAGAAATTAAGTTATTACTTGCTAGCCGAAGACTCTTTTGGAAAATCTTTGGGACATATTATTATCGATTTTTGGTTAAGAGCAAAAGACAATTTGTAAACTTCATTAAGAAGAAAAAATTTAACTTATTTTTCTAGTAATGAGCAACATAAGGTCTGAGCAAATTTTGCCAAAATAGGATATATTCATTTAAATTATTTCAATACATGATTGGTATTTATAGAAAGCATTCCGTTATGTACTGGCAGCATGCAGGGACATCGATTTAGCTGGCACAGGGGAATCATTAACAGAGAGAGCCAAGGCATAGGAAACATGCCACTCCTGACTGTGGACTCCTCATAAAGCACTCCTGCCTTGGAGAGAAAATGGTGAAACTAAATACCAATATTAGAATTGCTATTATATTGACTGCACTCATTTTGTTATGTACTTGAGAGCTCTAAAATTTTGGTGACTATGTATATATCTTCAAGAATACTTAGAAAACTAGAGGATAAAGAGCCCTAAACTTTTCCTTCTTTAATAATAACATAGAAATATTTAATGCTCTTCCCCTACCACCACACACACATGCATTCATCTATGGGAACCCTCGGTAATTTTTCTTTGGTCTCTTTAAAATGGCAGTATTTTTGTTGTTGTTGTAGCCTCACTTGAAAGTTCAAGTTCATATTATTAAATATAACAAAGGAAATATCACCTGTACCTCACTTAATAGTTTATCAAACACTTTTGCATACTAATTTTTCATATGAACCTCATCACAACTTGATAGGAAAATTATTCTGTCTCAAATAAAGGAATTGACTCTTAGAGATATTATGCAAATTACCTCTATGCTCATTTGTCCTCTGACTCCAGATCACTTGAATTTCTTAGGACAACCTAATTTTGTTGGAATTAAATAGATATCAAGAGTTAAGATCAGTTCCTTGGCCTAAAAGGAATCTGGCCTGAAATCTCCATAGGACACTGAGTAAATGCATTCCTCTGTGTATACTATTCACGTCAGCTCCAGGATGTGAATCTGAGCATTTGTGGAACTACAAATTACATGCCAACATCCAGGCTAAAATTATTCTAGTCTTTGAGGATGAAGTGGTAAGACATAACTTATTTCAAGTTAAGTCAACTAAACTTTTTATCATGAGGCTCCTAAAAAAAGGTCCCACTGCCTCCATCATGGTCTCTATCCCATTGTACCTCCATGCTTTCACTCTAGTGAATAAAAAATATTGGATAGAAATGTGAAATTGATCAATTCGGATTTAGATGATTATTTTTTTCCTTTCCTGTACTATTTGCTTAAGAATTATCTCTCTTAATAATGGGTTTTCTCATTGTTATGTTGCTTATTTTTAAGCATATACTATTTTGGCAAGATCTAGGTTTTGTATCTGGTTTATGTGCATAATTGGAAAGTAGGAAAGTAGGTCTTCTACCATGGGTATTTTTTATGTTGTTTTTATAATGATCAGTCTGTAATCAATTTCACTAACTACTGGAATAAGATATAGTCAAAATAATTGATTTATTATATCAAAATATAAATATTTCTGGATTGCCTTGTTATTTCTACGTAAACAATTAGGTTCTCAATAAATATTTTATTCTGATAATAAAAAGTACAATGACTGTATTTATTGTTTTTTCAGTGCTCCCACACAATTTCTTGTGAGTTTTTGAGTTTGTTGATTTTGACTACACTGCTTTCCTCATATGTCTTATTATTACTATTTCTAAAATGATATTTTAGAAATTATTTTTCCTCTTAAGCCATCGCCTGTGTAGAATGCCACCATACCACCAAATTTTTAAAAATAGGACACTAAATTCCAACTTAAAATTAAAAGCCACAAACATTAAAAGGTCTAATTTAACATTTTACTCACGTTCTGCAAAAATATCACAGTAAAGCTACACAGACACATCAATAGCATTGAATTTGAATTTTGGAGAACCTTGGACAAAGGATTGAGTTTCCTCCCTGAATAAAATTAGCATGTCTACTGACAAAGAAAAATAAACCCAAGGAAGTAAATAGATGTTAATAATGATGAAAAGGATATGCTTGTCAAAACATGGTCTCTAATGATTATTTTATACAATTACCATTACTTTGATATCCTTTAAATAATGATTTCTTATCATCTCTTCAAATAAGACCATGAATTTCAATATAATGGATCAGACAATTAGTGCATCTAAACTAAAACCTGCATGTGGTAGGTGCCAGTGGGCTGTTTGAGAAAAAGGCTAAACAAATTATACCTATGTACTGCTCTACACAGCATGTGATACTGTTTCTGACTTAAACAGATGATAGGCGTATGCCTAGCAACTCCTAATTACTGTTTTAATGATCTTGTCTTTCATAGCTAAGGCACAGTAGTCATTTAAAGATTGAGCAGAGATATGATTCATAATCACATGTCTGCAGTTTTCTTTCTTATACATGTATATGTTTTAAAAGTTATTATTCATCTACATTGGCTTGGCTTAGAACACAAGGGCATTGCTGAAACACAAAGACAAAAATCACAATTACCATACCTAGTAACGGTATTGAACCACCAAGTCAAATGTTTTGTTTTTCCTAGCCCCTGAATCACTGAGTATACACATTTGTATGGAATAAATAATGTGCTCTATAGTTTTGTTTTGTTTTTTTGAAAACATTAAGGAGATTTGCTTAAGCATGGAGTTACCGAATCAAAGATGTCATTGTATGTTCATAAATTCTTTGTTATCTGCTTCCAGGTCGATGCCTATTATTTCAGCATATACTTTAAGATTTATACATGTTGAAGGTGTTAGTACATAGCGACCAGCAGTCAAACTAATAAGAAGCAACAGAATCTAGTCTTTCAAAATTTGTAGAGAAAGGTGAGGTTAAGTAATAATTTGAAACATAGCATATAATTTTTTAAAGCTATCTTTGCATTTTCTGAATATTCTCTGTATATCTTTCAACAATGATATTTTATATGTAATTAGTGTTTAAATCTAGACAATGGAAAAAGCTTGTCATGCATTATTTACTAATCCTCATAAAACTTCCATGAAGTTAGGAGTATCATCCTAGTTTTTCATATGTAGTTGATTGACACAACTTAGAAGCTGATTCAAAGTTGAAAAACGAGTCACTTATGGTTAAATGTCATCACTTTATTCATCAAAATATTCTTTCTCTTTTTCATAATTAATGTGAAATGCAATGCTTGTTATTTCTCTTTATATAAAAAATTTGTTTAAGTATTAAGTAAACATAAAATTTGATAATCAAGATAGATTTATGTTGGTGCATGGATCTTTCTCTACCATAAATTTCTGCAACATGTTATGTTAATAAAATTAGAAGAACAAAAGGTAATATTAAAAATTTGTGTATATGCTGTTTATATTACGAACAAATCCTTTTAACTAAATAGAAAATTATTGAATTTTTTCTCTACAAGTTGTATCTGAGTAAAGAAATGCCATGCGTCCCCACATTTACAATTATATTGGTCATGGAAGAATTACTGTTTCATTCACTGTAATCTTTAAAACTACAGGCAAAAGAAATTATACATAAGCTCTATACTATAAATGATAAAGGTGAGTCCCATATGGGAAAAGATTAACATTTCTGAACCACTATACATGTTAGAGCAATAGGACAATTACGTAAATGAATGGCAGATGGGTGGAGCCAGGTTTTTCACAATTGGAGTAGGAAGTTACACATAAGCAAGGTGAGGATGCTGAAATGATCTGTGTGGTAATGGATTAACATCAGTATGAACTCATGTTTACCTTAATACAGATATTGATGATTACATACTGAAATATTTAGAGATACAAAAATATACACAAGTTAGTATGTGTATTTGTATTTCCTTGCTGAAGAGGGCCTAGAAGCAATGACATCCCAATAGCAACGGCATATTTGTCACCCAGATCTTGGCTTCTAATACTGTTCTTCAGGAGAATAAGGGAGCCTTAGGTAAATGACTGACAAAAATTAAGGAAGTCTCTCTCTCTCTCTCTCTCTCTCTCAATCTCTCTCTCTCTGGTGTGGATTATAAACCAAAGTATAAAATGTGTGTCTATGAGTCCATAGTAATATAAATAAAATCATTCATTCATTCATTCACTCATGGAGGAGAGTAGAGAGATCTCATGCAAAATTCCAAATGATTTCTGTACTCTGTCCTCAAAGAGTATGATTATATATAATGATTACTTTCAAAAGAGTACCAATTTTAAAGTGTTAGGGACCAGTAAAATAAAGTGAAATCTCCCTAAGGTAGATAATTTTAAGCTGAATATGAAGTATAAATTGGAGTTAGCAAGGCAAAACAGGAACAAAGTGGGATGGATAGAACTGTCCCAGACAGAGGGAACTATTTCTTTGTATTGATTGATGAAAGCATTGAAATTCAAGAGCTCCGTACAAGAAGGAATTAAGCAAAACCAGAATGTCTGGGCCTAAAAAAAGCAAATGTGATTCAAGATGAGGCAGGCAGCTAGACTGAAAAACTTTCTACAAATGCAAAGCATATTTAATTTGTATTATAAAGGCAATATGAAGCCCTAAAGAGTTTGGGGCCTGTGAGTAACCATCTGATTGAATTTTTAAAAGAATGTTCTAGCTGACCTATACAGTGTAGATTGGAACAGAGCAAGGATAGATGTAATAGACTACTGTAACAGTAATCCAGGCAGGTAAGGGATAATGATGCCTCAAACATCTTACTTCTCTGTTTGCATAGAGCGGTGTTTCTCACACTTTAGTGAGCATCAGAGGACTAGTAAAAACACAAATTGCTGGGCACTAGGCCCAGAGTTTCTGATTCAGTAGAACTGGAATGAGGCCTGAGAATTTGCATGTCTTACAAGTTCTTAGGGGCTGCTGCTGCTTTTGCTGCTTCAAATACCAGACTGGCATAGAGAATAAGAATTATGTTGCCATCATGGGCCCTTATTAGGGTTGCTAGATTTAGCCAATAAAAAATATAACACTCCCAGTTAAATTTTAATTTTAGATAAACAACAAATATATTTTTAGTGTATGTCCCATGAAAAACATGGAGGTTCTTATACTAGAAATCAATTCTTGTTTATCCAAAATTCAAATTTAACTGAGAGTCCTATGTTTTAACTGACAAACTTGCAGTTAAAAATGAAATCTTTTGGAAAATATATTCAGAATTGTATTTGCTAGGTCAGATGGCACTGCACACTAATTTCAATAAGAATTACCAGGTTTCTTTTTTCCAAAATGGATAAGTGAGTACATTCTCTCCAGATCTATCTATACGGGACATTTTTCTCTCTCTCAACAACCTCACCAATTCTAGGTATTACACAGCTGGTATTCCAAATCTTCTTAATCTTTGCCAGTCTTCTGAGTTTTTTATTTAAAACATTTAAATCTAACATGTGCAAGTAGGAATCAATTCTCCATTTTTAAATGAAACAAGGCCTTTTAATTATGAATCTATTGATTATATTTTACAAATTAAATATGAAATATTTTAGTACTGTAACTACATGTCATTACATATAAGAAATTATATTAATCATTCGTCTATCCATGGTTGAAATTAGAAAAGAAAACGTTAAAATTTAGTTGAAGTGCTCTGTGTATCTTCTCTTTCTTATCTCATCTGCCTCTTCTCCCTGGCACCAAGAGATAACTACTTTCTTCAGGGTTGATTTTTTTCATTTAATATTTTATATCTTTAACAAATGAATATGTATTTTTCATATCTGACTAAGGCTTAAATGTAGAGTTGTGTTTACCTATTCCTTCACATACTTTATTAGCTCAACGTTTTATTGAGAGAAAAGCTCTGTTAATAAATGTGGCTCTTTATCATTTACTTTCAATGCTATCTTACATTCCCTTATATATACTATTGATTGATGGATTGTTTGATTAATTGAGAGAAGTTTTAAATTGTTTCATACAGTTTTCTGTTACAAACAACTCTATTAGAATAATTTTTGTTGATGTCCCTTTATAAGAATATGAAAAAGTTTATCTAAAATATATGCCAAGGAATAGTATTTCTTGGTAGTAAGTCATGTTACTTTAACTTTATGAATTATTTCCAAGTTGTTCTCCAAAGAGAAGTAAAAACATTTCTTCCGTTATTGATTTCTAGTTAGATTTACTTAGTTAGATAACATACTTAGTATAATTTAAAGTATTTTAAATTTAACTTTGTTTTATGTCTATAGGTTGTCTTATTTTGGTGAATGTTCCATTTGCACTTGAAAAGAATGTATATTCTGTTCTTCTGGTGTTAAATGTTCTATATGTGAATTACATGTAGTTGGTAAAAGATAGTCTATACTTTAAACACTGTTTTTCTGTATATTTATGTTGGAGTATGCAATTATCCAAATATAATTATAGGTTTATCCATTTTCCTTTTGTTTCTATCAATTTTTGTTTTATGTATTTTGAAGCTATGTTTTGGATATGTGCATTTTAGTCCATATAACTTTATTTTGATTAGTGTATATTGCTATATATTTATTTCATTTCTTTTCTGTTACTCGGCCGAAATCACATATTTCAGATTTGTATATGTGCAGGTACAGTTCATGTGTTTGCTGTAAGGATTACAATGTTTTTTTTTTTTTTATTAATTAAACAGTGAAGTTCCTTAGAATTAATAGTTTACCTCTTCATGGGAATTATAGAAACCTTACCAACATTTTGTTCATTTCCCTTTCTCCTTTTCTGTTGCAGCTATCATAGGTATATCTATATATGTTGAAACTCTTGGGACATTTTAATCTTTCCTTTTTCTTAGAAAAACAATATAAGAAACTTTAAAAATAAAAAATATATATTTACCCAGAGGTTTACTATTTTTAATTGTCTTTTGATGTATTTATTTTATTTTCATATAGTCATACTCATTGACATTAAAGTTTAAAAATATTTTTCCATCTTTATTAAATATAATTAACAAGTAAACATTGTATATGTTTAAAGTGTACAATGGGATTTTGTTTTGTTTAAGACTTTTTTTAGAGCAGTTTTAGGTTTGCAACAAAATTTAGAGGAAGGAACAGGGATTTCCTGTATAACTCCTGCCCCTACATATAGCCTACCCCTTTATCGACATCACTTACCAGAATAGTGTGTGTGTGTGTGTGTGTGTGTGTGTGTGTGTATGTGTATAATTAATTTTTTTTTTTTTACCAAAGATGAAACTACATTGACATATCATAATCACATTCAAAATCTATAGTTTACCTTAAGGTTCATTCTTAGTGAACCCTATGGGTTTTGACAAATGTTTAATGACACATATTTATCATTATAAAATACAGAGTATTTTCACTGCCCTAAAAATTCTTTATTATCTGCCTATTTATCCTCTACCTCGACCCTCTTTTTTTGGTAACCACAGATCTTTTTATTGTCTCCACAGTTTTCTTTTTCTGGAATGTCATGTAGTTGAAATCGTACAGTAGACCCTGAAATTCCTGGGTCTGAAATTTCTTTAGTTTCTTGAATAGGCCTCTTCATATTATCTAGTTCTTCTTATATAAGTTTTAGCAGATTGTGTCTTTCAAGGAATTGATCCATTTCATTTAGGCTATCAAATTTGTGGGCACAGAGTTGTCCATAGTATTTCTTTAGTATAATTTTAAGTTCCATGATATATGTAGTGATGTTTCCTCTTGCATTTCTGATATTAGTAATGCATGCATTCTCTTTTTCGTCTTAGTTAATCTGGATAGAAGCTTATCGATTTTATTGATGTTTCAAAGAACCAGTTGTTGATGTCATTGATTTTCAATAATGATTTCTTTTTTTTGATTTTATTAATTTCTGTCCTAATACTTATTATTTATTTTCTTCTGCTTTTTTATTTAATTTAATTTTTTTAAGTTTCCTAAGATGTAAACTTAGATTATTGATCTAAAATTTTCTTTGTTTTCTAATATATTTATTCAGTGCCGTAAATTTTCTCTAATCACTGCTTTGGAACATGCCACCACCTTTGATAAGTTGCCTTTTAATTTTCATTTAGTTCAAAATATTTTTAAATTGCTCTTCAGTTTCTTCTTTAATTCATGTATTTAGAAGTGTGTTGTTCAATCTCCAAGTATTTTGGGATTTTCCAATTACCTTTCTATTACTGATTTTTAGTTTAATTGTGTTGCAGTCTGAAAGCAGACATTGTATTATTTTTATTCTTTTAAATTTATTAAAGTGTGTTTTTCGACCCAGAATGTGTCCGTCTTAATGTATGTTCCATATGAGCCTGTTTTGTGTATTTGCTTTTGTTGGATGTAGCTTATAGATGTTTGTTATATCCAGTTGATTGATGATGATGTTGAGTTCAGCTATGTCCTTACTGATCTTCTGCCTGAGAGACAGGAGTTGAAGTCCCAAACTGTGATAGCAGATTTATATATTTCTCCTTGCAGTTCCCTCAGCTTTTGCCTCAGGTAGTTGGTACTTTGTTGTTAGGCATATGCATATTAAGAATTGTTATGTCTTTTTGAAGAATTACCTCCCTTATCATTATGTAATGGCTTTTTTAAATCTCATAGCTTTTCTTTGAAGTCTGCTCTGTCTGAAATTAATATAGCTATTTCTGAATTCTTTAGATTAGTGTTAGAATGGTATCCTTTTCTCCATTTGTTCACTTTTCATTGATGAGCGTTTCTATTTGGAATAGGTTTCTTGTAGACAACATAAAATTGGATCATATATCTGATCCATTTTGAAAGTCTCTGTGTTTTTTAATTGGTACATTTAGTCCACTAGTATTCAAAATGATTATCTGTATAGTTGGATTAATATCTACCATACCCATTACTGTTTTCTATTTATTGCCCTTGTTCTTTGTACCTATTTTTGTCTTCTATTCTTTTTATGTCTTTGGTCGTTTTGATTGAGCATTTTATATGATTCCATTTTCTCTCCTTAGCATATCAGTTATACTTTTAAAAAATGTATTTTAGTGGTCACCTTAGAGTTTGATATACATTTACAACTCATCCAAATCTATTTTTAAATAACTATACGACTTCACAAGTAGTGCAAGTACTTTTTAAAAACAGAATAACATTAATTCTTTTCTCTTGTCCCTTATGCCTTTGCTATTATTTATGTCACGTATATAACCAAACATATATATATATATCCAAATATACATTAATTTCTTCTCTCTAAAAAAATATTTTAACATTTCTTGCAAGGCAGGTCTACCTGCAATAAATTCTCTCAATTTCTGTTTGCCCGGAAAAATCTTTATTTCTCTTTTCCTTTCAAATAATCATTTTGCAAGGTAAAGAATTCTAGTTTGCTGGGTTTTTTTTTTTTCTCTTAACACTTTAAATATTTTATTCTACTCTCTTCTCTTCCTAGGAGAAGTCAGATACAATTTTCATTTTTGTTGTTCCTCTATAGGTAATATGTTCTTCCCTTTGGCTATTTCAGAATTATTCTGTTATTTAAAAAAGATATGGCTAGGTAATATAGATTTTTTGGAGGTGGGAGGAAGTGATGGTCTTTATCCTGCTCTGTATTCTCTGAGATTCCTGGGTCTGTGGTTCATTATCTAACATTAATTTGGGAAAATCCTCAGTCATTATTGTTCTAGTATTTCTTTCTTGCTTTTTTTCTCTTTCTTCTTTTGATATTTCCATTACCCATATGTTACATTTTTTTTGTAGTTGACCTACAGCCCTTATATATTCTGTTCTAGTTTTTTTCTTAGTCTTTGTTCTCTTTGCTTTTTAGTTGTTGAGGATTCTACTGATATATCTTGTAGCTGAGAGTTGTTTTCCTCAGCTATGTCTAGTCTACTAATAAGCCTGTAAAAGAGCTTAATTTCTTAATTTCTGCTAAAGGGATTTTTTATCTTAGCATTTTAAAAATTATTTTTTAGGATTTTCATCTTTGCTTATATTGCCCATCTATTCTTGCATGCTATTAACTTTATCTATTAGAGCCCTTAGTATATTAATTATACTTGTTTTAAATTCCCAGCGTCCCTGCATGCATGGTTCTGATGCTTGCTCTATTCTTTCAAATTGTGTGTACCTTTCGGTATGTCTTTTAATTTTTTCTTGATCGCAGGTCATACTGTACTGTGAAAAAAGAACTGCTGTAAATTAGCCTTTAATAATGCAGTAGCGAGATGTGGGGGGAGGGGAAGCATTCTCTAGTCGTAAGACTATAGTCAGTCTATCAGTGAGCCTGTACCTCTGGACTGTGAACTTTACAAGTGTTTCTCATTTTTTTTCTCTCTACTTAATTGGGACAAGATTGTTAGAGCCAGCTGGAGTTGGTTATTTCCTTTTCCCAGGTCAATTAGGCTTTCATAAGACCCCAGCCAGTAGGGTTCTGATTAGTTTCTCCTGAGGGCAGGCCACGTTTAAAAAAAAAAAAATACTATGGCATTTCAGAATGTTTCTTTTTCTTCACAGGCTGCCAGAGCCAGAGAGGATTTTTCTCTGATATTTACTTAGGGAATTTGGTGGAGTTCCTGGGGGTAAATCTCATGGTCTGTAGAGGCCCCTATGACCCGGCGCCTCTGGAGTTTTTTCTCAGAGTTGTCCACACTGAGCCACACTTGCCTCCAGCAAGTCATCATTTACAGTTCAGATTTTCTCACTCTAGCATTGATTTCTTAGGTGGTTTCTGCTCGTGAATCTCTGCTCAGGTAAGCCACAACTCTCTGTATTGGCCTGTATTCATCTCTTGATGCTCTAGTTTTTTTTTTTTGGAAGGGGGCTGTGATTTACCTTATGCTTTTCCCTCCCTTAGAGATCCAAGAAGAGTTTATTTCTCAGTCTATTTAGCTTTTTACCTGTAGTTAAGATGAAATGGCAACTTCCAAGCTCTTTATCTGTGGAACCAGAAACTGAAATTTCTTTCTTGAAGTTTTTATAATGAATTTCCAAGTTTTAAGAAAACTTTACATCATATAGTTTTTTTCTTCCAAATATTTATTTTTTTTTTTTTGCTATATTTGGGTCTACACATTCTAGTATTGATAGAATTAATATCCCAGAACTTATTTTTGTGTGTAGCATGAGTTAAAGATCTAATTTTATTTTTATGAATTTCTAAATATGCTTAAAAAATTACTAAGTTACCACCCTTGACCATTTGTTCTAAAGTATCATTATCACATATCAGTATTACATATATGGATTCATTCACATTATATCCTTTGTATATTGATTAAAAAGTCTTTCAACCTCATGCTAAAATTAGTTATTACTTTTGATAATCAATGTTGATATTTTATTTCACATAAAAGCCTCCAAACATGCCTGCTCCTTCAGGATTACATGAGTGTATTTTTGGCCCTTTTTCTTCATATTTTCTTAGAATAATATTTAAAAAATTTTAACTTTTAAAATTTTTTAGTAAAATTTGAAGATTAATTTTAGATTAATTAATTATTTTTTACATTATTGTCCCTTTTTTAAAATCTAAGGCCATAGTATAAATCTCTATTCATTTTGAATTTTCTGTGACTTTTTTTTAACTTTTTAAAAATTAAGTTTTTTCTGCTAACATTGATTAATACGATTATATAATTTTCAGGTGTACATTATAATTTGACATCTATATATTCTATTGTGTGTTTACCACCCAAAGTCCAGTTTCTTTCAACTACCATATATTTGATCCCTTTTACCCACTTTATCCTCTTCCTAACCCCCTATATTTGACCCCCTTTACCACATCTACTTCCCTCCTCGTCCCCTACCCCTTACGCTGTGGTAACCACTAGTCTACAGTCTATGTCCCTTCTAGTTTTCTCTGGAAAATCTTGCATGTACTTTAGTTTATGACGATGTTTCCTATATTGTTGCTACTGCTGAAGACAGTATCTTTAATGCTTAACTACATGTTCTGGTTTTGCTTGTATACTCAAATAGATATGATTTCTATATATTGAATTTATAGTAACTAACAAGCTTATTTTTTTCTTGGTGGTTGTATTAGATATTTCAATAATTTTATTACCTTAAATAATGATTATTTGTTTCTTCTCCTTAGTCCTTATACATTCCTTTTGTTTTCCTTTCTTATTCACTTCCCAAGACCTCCGGTGCAATGTTAACTAGAAATACTTATAACAGGCATGCTTAACTTATTTCTGATTTCAATCAGAACACTTCTAATGATGTACAATTACAAATAGTGCATGGCATGTGGATGTTTTAAATAGGAATTATCATGCATAGCTGTTGAATATTGTTAGGTAGCTAGTCAGACATAAGCAACAAGGGGGAACAAAGAAATAGGGGCCCAGCCTAGAGACCACCCAAAGAACACTCCAATGGTAATAGAATTCTATGTACGTACCTGTGCACTACGCAGAGTTATATAGCAGCCAGGTGTCAATCAAAATGCTCTCCCTTGCCAATCACCTAGGAATGCCTTTGGAACTACCCATCATGGCCCAAATATAAGGCAGACATTCCCTCTCTGGGGCCAATTTTTTCGTCCTTCTGGGTTCTTTCTCTGGTGGCCTTTTGTGGCCTTTTTGTCCTTTTGTGGCCATTTGTTCCCTTTGTATTGGTTATAGTGCTGGGACCATGTGTCTTTTGGGGGTATACTTTGTCTTTCTAAAATATACTCTTACTAAAGCTGTTAGATCTCAATGACCTGTGATTCTTCACTGCCATCATTTGAGGAAGAACCGAGGAAAAATGCTAACTACACAGCTGCTCCATTGTTATCCCTCTCCCTCCCCACTACCATTGTGGCGACACCAAAATCCAATTGGCCCCAACGGTGACATTATTAAATACATTTTAATAACTATTGAAATGATTATGTATGCATACACATTTTTATATAGTTTATTATATAATATTGGATTTATATAATTCTGTTGTCAAGATTTTACCCTACTTGCTGTTACTGATTTATATAATTCTGTTGTCAGGATTTTACCCTACTTGTGTCACAGTTTAGAAATGCAGGGCAAAAGCACAGCAGTTTTTGATAAAGCACCAAAACTTATAGCAAGTGAAATGCAAGCTGGTCCTTCAGCCTCATGGACTTAGTAGTTACATGGTAGCCATGCTGTAGTTTACTTGACTTACCTAATTGCCTATGTGACCATCTACGGAAATTCTTTTAGCATATATAAACTTAATTGTATATAATGATATACAATTATCATTTTTGCTAACATATTGATGAGGATTTTTGCAACACTGTTCATCTATGAGATGGGCTTCTAAGTTCACTTTTTAATAATTTTTTATTTTTTATTATTCAATTGCAGTTGACACACAATATTCTATGAGTTTCAGGTATACAATATAGTGATTAGACATTCATATAACTTACAAAGTGATCACCCTGATAAGTCTAGTACCCATCTGACATCATACATAGTTATTACAGTATTATTGAGTATATTCCCTATGCTATACTTACACTCCCATGACTATTTTTATAACTGGCAATTTGTACTTCGTAATCCCTTCACCTTTTTTACCTATCCTCTCAATCCCCTCCCCCATCTCGCAACCATCAGTTTATTCTCTCTATATATGAGTTTGTTTCTGTTTTGTTTGTTCTTTAGAATTCATGTATAAGTGAAATTGTACAGTATTTGTCTTTTTCTGTCTAACTTATTTCACTTAGCATAACACCCTCTAGATCCATGCATGTTGTTGCAAATCACTAGATTTCATCTTTTCTATGGCTGAATAATATTTCATTCTCTGTGTGTATGTACATATATATACATATATATATATATCACATCTTATTCCATTGTACATATACATATTTAACACATCTTTAGTCATTTGTTTTTCAATAGACACTTTGATTGCTTCCATATCTTGGCTATTGCAAATAATGCTGCAATAAACATAAGAATGCATCTGTCTTTGCAGATTAGTGTTTTTAATTTCTTTGGATAAATACCAAGAAGTGGAATTGCTGGGTTATATGGTAGTTCTATTTTTAATTTTTTTGTGGAACTTCCATACTCTTTTCTATAGTGACCGTACCCAATTTGCAATCCCAACAATAGGTTCTCTTTTTTCCACATCCTTGACAACACTTGTTTGTTGATTTATTGATGATAGGCATTCTGACAGGTGTGAGATGATATCTTATTGTGGTTTTAATTTGCATTTCCCTGATGATTAGTAATGTTGAGCATCCTATATATCTGTTGGCCATCTCTATGTCCTTTCTAGAGAAATGTCTCTTCAGGTCCTCTGCTCATTTTTTAATTCGATTGCTTATTATTATTATTTTTTGGTGTTAAGTTATAAAATATTTTGGATATTAGCCCTTTGTTGGATCTATCATTGGTGAATACCTTCTCCCATTCAATAAGGTTTTTTTTTATATGGTTTTCTTTAATACTCTTTTTGTATATTGTAGGTTATAAAATTAAATGATCTTGTTAGCTTTATAACTTGAGTTGGGTTGTATTTTGCCTTTTTGTGGAAGTTTACAAAAATTGAGAACGTATTCTTTTAAAAAAGATTTAGTAGGAGTAATTAATTAGTTTTTTGGAACAGATGTATAACTGCTAATTAAAGATCTACATAAGTTTTTTTTTGGTATTTCTGTAAATTTATTATATTTTGGTATGTCATTACAAATAATGTTTATTCAGAAATTTTTATTCCATTCTTTATTTAATAATGTTATTCTTAAAGCATAGTACATATGCACAGGTATGAAAAGAGTATGAATTTAGAATATAAAAAATTTACAGGTTCATAATACTTGATGGACTGTCTTCCCTGACCAAAGTTTAGATATATTATCCATCTTATTTAGAGAATTATTTGATGAGAGCTTTCTTTCAATTGTTTAAACAATAAAGCTTTCAAACATGGTTATATGAAGATTAAATTTACTAGAAAATAGGAGAATAATGATTTTAACTTCGAGGTTTCAATATGGTACAAAGACCAGGAATGTTATCTTTCTAGGAGTAACCCATGTGCAATGACTGTCCCTGAGTTTTCAGTTTCCTTGGAATATACTCTACTTGTATAACTCATTGAGCATCTTCTTGATTTCTACACTGGCTTGACTGCATATAGCTAAAACTTTTTAAATCTCATGTTCCTTTTATTATTCTGGGGCTTGAGAACATTTATAACACTCCAGTGAAATGCATAATGACCTATAATATTCATGACCATTTTATGTAGATATTCATAATAGTAACTACAACTTCATTTTGAAGATAATTACAGAAACCAGAAAACAATGAGGTCATTAAGACATCCCTAGATAGTTACTGAAGCATTTTCCAAAATATTAAGTCCCTTACAAGTCTAACATAAGATTTATGGCAAACACTTCTAATGGTTGTTCATGATGCTTGCAGCATACGAGAGCCTGTTTTGTTTTGTTTTGTTTTGTTTTAATCTGTTTCCAGAGATATGAAAAAATACTTGGAGAGAGAAGAACATTTGGGAAGTTTGAGAGTTGTCCAAGTAGGTTGATTGACTAGTTTATATACCTGGTCATCACAAAAGACACAATAATTATATGCTGTATTCTCATGGCTTTCACAGGACTTTCTGTGGCTTGTAGTGTTGAAAAGCAACCTCTAGTTCTGCATTTAGATGAGTTGTGAAGGCTGTGTACTAATCTCTCTTCGTGATACTATTCCCAAAAGACCACTTGGTTGTACATCTTGGCATCTGTTCTACCTATAATGCAGAGAAAGAAATGGCATGATGAGAAGTATCAGGTTATCTCAGCAGGGAAGGAAAGCAGGAGGAAGGGATAGCAACCAGATCAGGAACAGTAGTGTGACGACAAAGTCATTTAGTTGGAAAAGTGGCCCATGGCACTTTCTCCAAACAGGGGGAGTCCTGATTCCATCCAGATCTAGTCCAGCCCTAAAAACTGTTCTCCTCAGATTCACGACTAAGCACCAAAACCATACACAATAAACACCTACAATTCTGCTTCTCCTGAGTATTTTTAAAAAGTGTGCTTTTATGTTACCAACTGTACTGGCTTTTCAAAAGTTATTTTTCCATGTGTGTGAATGACTTCTAACTTAATTTTGTTCGTGTCCAGAACTGTGGTTTATATCTTTTTTCTTCAAATTTTTTGAGACTTGTGTGATTATCTAATATGTGGTTAGCTATTAAAATATTCCACATGTATTCTCTAACTATTGGAAATAATAATTATATGTACCTACCAGAGCAAACTGTTAAGTATATCATCCCTATCTACTATATTTTTCTGATTTTTGTTGACTTGATCGTTAATTATTGTGATGATTATAGACTGATACTTCAGCTTATCTTTGATGATATCTCAAATTTTCTTAATATATTTGAAACTAAGTATATCTATATGCATTTATTTTTATGTATTATATACAATATAAATTGAGGTACATTTTCTCTGTTTTTTTTTTCTTGTTTTAATATCATACACCAGGTAGGGAATATATATATTTTTAAATGTTGGAGTAGAGAGTTTGCCATTTCTGTTTATTTAGTATTATTTCTATTTGACTAATTTTTCATCTTAGTCCAGTTTTAGAATTTTAAATTTCTATAAAATAATCAATTTTGCAAGATTACTAAATTTATTGGTGTATCTTACTGCATTTTTCATTTAAAAATAATTTTTGTCAGAGATATCTTGATAAATAATTCATTTATACTATTCCTATTTATTGAGTTTCTGACATGAAAATGCCCTGTTTATACCTTCAGGATACATATGCTGTTTGGTAATTTCAGATCGTGATAAATATAGATAATTAAACATATAACTTATGATTAATTATTTTAAAAGCAATATATGCAAGATGGTGGAGGAAAGAAAAGGCAGGAGGTCATTTAGTGCTTTTGTTATTCAATAAAAGATATTCAGAAAAGGCCCTATTAATAGAGTCACATTTGTCAGAAGCCGCAGGAAATAGTACAGGAAGTCATCCAAGTATCTGGATAATAAGCCTACCTGGCTGGGGAACACTAAGTACAAAGAACCAAGGCTGGGGAGTTTATGGTGAATTCATGAAGCAGCAAAGAGGGCAGAGTAGCTGAAATAATAGAGAGAATAAAAGGAGAGTGTTTGGAAGATGAGGTCAAAGTAAGAGTCAGGGGCCAGTCCTGAGGGCTGCTTAAACTCTTATAAGGACTTGACTCAAAAAAAGTTCTTGTCAGGATAATAAATTTTATTTATTCTAGCTGCTATAGTTTCCCAGGGCTGCCATAGCAAATCACTATAGTCTGGGCAGCTTAAAAGAACAGATTTGTTCTTTCAGTTTAGGAGGCTAGAGTCAAAATGGAGATATCAGCAGGTTAGTTCCTTCTAGAGGCTCTGAGGAGGAAATCATCGATGGCTCTGTCCTAGCTGCTGATGGTTTCTGGAAATGTTTGCTGTTACTTGACTCTTTCAGCTTCTGGTATCACTAAGCATTCTTTGGTTTCTGAAAACATAACTACAATCTCTGTTTCCATCTGCACATGAGCTTCTCTGCATGAGTCTCTGTGTGTCTGCTCCTCTTTTTGTAAGGACAGCAGTCTACTCTTTTTGTAAGGATGGCAGTCTTTGAATTTACGGCTCACCCTAATCCAGTATAACATCATTTTAACTAATTACCTTGGCAAAGAGTAAATTTTTAATAAGGTCACATTCTGACATGAATTTGGTGGAGTGGGAGGCAGGGGGAGAAGACTATTCAACCCATGATATAAGCAAGAGATAAATCAAGCGTAATTTCCTTCCCAGTGTCCACTCAGATCTGCAGGAAACATCTACTATTGTTTGTGGTTAGGGGCATTTCAGCCAGTACTCTCTGCAGTGCTCTGTGCTTGGTCTTCCTTCAGAGAATTCCAACCATGTTATTCTCTGGGGGAGTTTGTAGTTGAAGGTCAAGCATCAATCCAAGCCCTACAAATTACAGCAGAAACAAACTGGTCAGACTCTTTTCACATTCAAATCTTTAGTGGCATTGGAGCTCAAAGTTTTCCGCATCTCAGCCAGTATTCATTGAGAGAGGAAAGGTGGGATGGGAGCTGGTCTCTTCTCTCCACTCTGTAGATCGTAAGGGAAAGAGAGAGGAGAGAATATATGACATTTAGGCAATTTCCTGCAAAGTAATTGTCTCTCTCTATCTTTTATTGAATAACAAAAGCAGTCTCTACTAGTCTTGCCATTATAGTCTTTAGTCTTATGCTGAGGGACAAGGTCTAGTTTTCTAGTCCCCTCTTAGTTCTCACAAATGATCTGGTAACTCTTAGAATGTGTGATCACTTTATACTCTTTGTTTTAAGCTCATGCACCTCAATTGAACCTGAGACAACTGACAAAGTTTAGTTTAACTCTCTGATACAGAAAAAATAAATAATAATAATAATGATAATGAGAATGTATTCTTGTTCATGTCTCTTGCATGTTTACCCAGTTCAGGGATCTTTAAGCTCATAAGTTACTTGCAACCTGAGTATAAAACAACTCAAAATGTCACATTCAAATTCCAGGACTCATCAAAGTTTTT
Organism: Pteropus medius; assembly: GCF_902729225.1. Classification (NCBI taxonomy): domain Eukaryota; kingdom Metazoa; phylum Chordata; class Mammalia; order Chiroptera; family Pteropodidae; genus Pteropus; species Pteropus medius. Next base: position 3,708,649 of record NW_024354500.1, on the reverse strand, counting down.
TATTGTCTTTAGCTTAAATTAATGTGGACAAAATACATAGAGATCTCATTGTAAGAAATGTGTTATGATATAAATTGGAACAAATTCTATTTGTTATAAACACACAAAGCTGTGAATGTTAGAATGGCAGTAAGACATTTTAAGCCATTTTTAAAGACCATGAATCAAAGAATTGCATACTTCCCTGAAGACTAACATAAGTAAAAATGGGTAACTCACTAACATGATTTTAAATAATGTTATAAAATTTATACAAGTTAATTCTTAATAGTTTGAAAATATATAAAACCACAAAGTTATTCAGAGATAAGCAGTAGCATTTAATATTTTGATATAGGTAATCCCATATTTATATGCATATTTTTATAAAGTAGAATGTTTTTTAACATTACATTTTACATTTTTACTTAGGTCTATTTATACCATATATGGTTTGAGAGTATTTTCTTATATGCTTTGTCTCACCATTTTCCTGTGTTATCGGCTCTTCTGAAGCATAACTTTTTTCCTTTACTTTTTCTTATAGAAATCAAAAATACGCGAAAGTAGGGAGACCAGTATAATAAACCCACATATACCCAATACTCAGCTAAAGCAACTACAAACATCATTTATATGTGCTTGCTCATCTATTTTCTTATCAATATTTTTTTGTTTTAGTTTATTTGTTTCTAGAGTATTGTAAAACAAATTTTAAATGTGCTATCACTGTATCTATAAATACTTCAGTGTACATTTCTAATAGTAAGAAAATTTTTAAAATATAATTTTAATAACATAATTATACCTAACAAAATTAATAATAATCTTCTAATATTACATAACACACAATGTTTGCTATTTCCCCAATTGTCTCAAACATGTATTTTTACAATTGACTTATTTAAATCGGGATTGAAAATGACTAACACATTGAATTTGGTTATGTTTCTTCAGTCAGTTTAAATTTTTAGGACTTTGTTTATTTTTCCATCCTTTTTATTTGTAGAAAAATAAATGGATCTTTGGACTATAAAATTTTTCATGTTCTGGATTTGGCTGATTTAATTTTTCTAGTGTCATTTGATGTGGTCTCTTTATTGCATTTTCTATAAACTGATATTAAGATCCTCAGTTCTGATTAGGTAATGCTTATTTTGTATGGACAAGAATAATTTTTAGGCAATGCTATGTTCTTCCTCTTGTATTACATGAGATGAAAAGCAATGTCTAATTTATCCATAGTCATATCACTTGCAATTAGTGACTACTATTTTATATAACATGTTATATGATTATAACATCCTTTTCTTTCCTTTTTAAAAAAAATCCTTTATTATTGAATATTTTGAATCCAAAATGTGCTTCATGGAATTTGACAAAGTTATAGTATAAAAAATATCATCTAATAATTTTCTTATTAAAGGCATAATTTATAAATGGAGAATTCAACTGATGGCTTTTGAAGGGCATGCCTTCTTTGAATAATTTTCTACTCTAGTCACACTCAAATTAAGATATAGAAAAATCTAGGATTCTGTACCAAAACTCCTGAGGTAAGGACAGCGTGGGTGGTAAAACATAACCTGGGAGTGATTCAATGTATTGGCATTTATTATTGCTCGAATAACTTTGAAAAAAGTATGTGGTCATACATACTAAGGGGGATTTAAAATACGGTAAATAATCATTAAATACTTATAATATGTACAACTATAAATGCCTGGCTCTAATTAATGATGTTGAAGAGTATCTTTAATTACTTAGTAATCATTATAGATTTTTCAGTATTTGCTGTTCAAAACTCTCTCCTGTAGATGGTACTGATCCAGAGCAGTTGTGATTGGTGCCTTAATGCTACCCAGCCCTCAGTGGCTAAGAAAGCTTCCTAATCTCAAGGTGCAATATCAGCAGTTATTGTATCATAACCCCGACTAAGAAATAAATGACAGTTTCTTGTTCTGAAAGCATATCCAAACTGGTACTTTCCAGTTCCGTAAGATGGAGTAATTTTTCTGTAAGGGATAAAATGGTTTAGCAACAAGTACCATTTATGCAAAATCAAAGAGTAAAATGTGAATGACTTGATGTTTTGGTGATGGCTCTTTTCTATTTAAGTTATGGACGTCCAAATCAAACTGTAGCTATGTGACACAGAAGTGTGTGCCTCCAAGAATAATTCTCATCCTTCTCTCTCTGTATTTCGCTTCTCTCAACTCTCTCATTGCTGATTTTCTCTGAAAAGCTGCTTCATTCTTTCAGACTGTCAATCTGTAAATATGAACTCAGCTTTCTGTTAACTTTATCATAAGAGACTGACTCTGATTTAAATGTAAAATCTTGGAAGGTGAGAAGGAAGGAAGGAAGGAAGGGAGGGAAGGAAGGGAGGGAGGGAGGAGGAGGGAGAGGAAAAGCAAGGAAGGAAGTAAGGAAGGAAGGAAGGGAAGGAGGACAGGCAAACTGATAGGCATAAATCTGACAAAATCTGTGTAGAATTTGTATGCCAAATTATACAAGATGGAAAAACTTGAAGAAGACCTAAATAATTGAAAAAAATATACTGTGTCCATGGATTTGAACACTCAGTGTTGTTAAGATGCCATTTTTCCTTAAATTAATTAATCCTAGTCAAAATCCCAGCAACCACGTATGTAGACAATGATAAGCTGATTTTAAAATTGTACGAAAAGACAGAAAGCAGAGTACCTCTTTTGAGAAGGAGGAACAAAGTTGAAGAAGCCATACTACCTGATTACAATACTTAATATAAAGTTACAGTAATCAAAACAGTATTATTTTGCATAAGAATATACAATAAATAAATAAAATACAGTTCAAAAATGGACCCACATAAATATACTTGTTTGATTTTCAGCAGAGCTCAGTCTTCTTCAACAAGTGGTGTTAGAATAATTGGACACCATATGCAAAAAAAAGAAAAGAAACTCAAACCACACCTCACACGTTATATACAGATTAGCTCAAAAAAAATGGATCATAGACTTAAAGGTAAAATGTAAATTTATAAAATAGTAGAGGAAAGTATAGAAAAATTTTTGTAATTCTGGGTCTGGTAAATATATATTAGATGCAATATCAAAAGCATAATGTATAAAATAACAAATTGGATTTCATTAAAATGAATAACTTCTGTATGAAAGAGAATATGAATAAGATAAAAAGATAAGCCACAGACAGAGAAAATATTTGCAAATCATATATCTCACAATGGACTTGAATGCAGATTATATAAAGAACATTCAACACTGAATAATAAGAAAGCAAACCAATTTTTATAAATGAGCAAAATATTTGAATAGACCTGTCACCGAAACAGATATACTGATGTCAAACATGCAGTGGAAAAGACACTCATCTTCATTAGTTATTAGAGAAATGCAGATTAAAACCACAATGAGATACCACTGCTCACTTATTAAATTGGCATACAACAGTCTGACAATACCAAGCACTAGTAAAGCTGTCCCAAAGTTAAGTTTCAGATATGTTCTTTATTTATTAGGTAGTCAACTTTTCTCACTCTCAGTTTCCACATTTGTAAAATGTTGCTTCTAATACCTGTCCTGTATATGTTATTGGGCTGTTGTGAGAAACAAAGCAAAACATTTTGTAAAATACTAATTTACTAATGTAAACTATTGCTATAGTAAAGTTTTAGTGAAGTTAATAGGAAAGATTCAAAACTACTGAAAACAGAATAACCCATATATATGAGGTATATTTATATTATTTATCACACAACACTCTTAAAAAGATATAACTATAAAATGTATCATTATCAATTAAACATGACAATGATATTAGTGAGCATAGAATTATTGGCTCAGAATATCAAGAAATAGTACTAACTAAATTGATGATATAAATATGAATTTTGCATGTATAAATTTTTTCTGTGATATTTAAGGAAAGCTGATATCAATTATTTCAATGTTTGCCTCAAATGGTCTCAATTTTAAAAAACATATTCATTATATAAATATATTTGTCTTTGCTTCTGTATCTGATTATTCGCTATAAAGCAGACAGATAATACATTGAGCTGTACTGTTCTGCAAAGAAAAAATAAAAAAAAATAAAATAACGACTCCCAATCCAAAGAAAAAATTAAAATGTCAACAGTCCCTTGGTGACAGTTTTAAATGAGTCTTTAAAAGAAGCTTATTTTGGAAAGCCTTCTGGTCACCCCCAATTACTATGGTTGCCTTGGTTGTGACAGCTGGTGTATAATCTTTGATTACACTGTCATTAAAATGTCTTTTATACCTTTTTTAATGCCATCAACACACCATTTGCTTTTCAAATCACACCCTAAAGAGGGTGGATCATGGGTATTGAGGTATCTATGAAGTTTCTAAGCCTTTTTCACACTTTTAGGAGCTGGTAAATGCAGACACAATATGGGAATCTGATGCTACTCCAGCTCTGATATACTAAATTTATCCTAGATTTTTTTTAAACACTTACTCATTTTTAATCTTTTTCTCCTCTCTTTTTTGACAGAAAAAGTATTAATTTTATTAGAGTTCATCAGTTTACCTCATTGAGAATAGTAATAATGGGGTCATGATGACAGAGGTGCAGCCACCAAGCACATCAATTACAGCTTTACTAGGGGAAAAACATAATTGTTTCATAGCCTTAGACCACTTATTTAACCCAATCAGCCAGCTTGAAAATTTGCATCAATGAAGTAGAAGGGCATGCAGATTCATCTCTTTAGTGTGGATAGGAAACTTAATGAGGAATCAGAAGGTCTTTTTTTTTTTTATTTTCCTAATCGTGGTTTAAAAAGTAAATGCTGATAACTTTTCTGAGTCCCAGTTTCTTTGAAAGTAAAATGAAAATGATAACTTGTTTTTACTTCTTGGAGTTATTCCAGTCATTAAAAAAATATAAATCTTGACAACATATTGCCCTCTGGAAAGCTCTATAATGTAATACATCATTGGTGATGGTATCACCACAGATAAATTCATCAGAACAAGTGTTTAGCTCCTAGTGGGTCAATAACCTGACTACTGCAAAAGAAGGACTGGCCAGAACAGCTGAGGCAGTTCTGTGTCCACTTGTGTCTTCAAATACACAGCCAAGCAGTAATTAACATATCAAATATTTATTATAAAATTTTAAAGGATTATTTTAGTCAGTTTTCATTGGAGAAAACTTTTTTATAGTTTGAAAAATTAGGATAAAATCATAAGAAATTTCTGTTAGCCAAATATTTTCAGTAAGAGATCTTCAGATGCTTAAAAAACACTGAAATGCTAATAGAAATGGGGATAAGTTGCTTCAAGATTTAATTCAAGAAGCGTGAAAGAAATATATCTGAAACAACATAGGACAAAGTTTCTTGCATTTTCATCTTTTTAATTATGATTTGCTTTTTGCTGTGTATACACTCATTATCTAATGCTGATTAAAATGTTTGTATGGCAGTATCTTGGAATAATGCAAACCAAACAAACTTAAAAGTAATGTAATATATTCAGTTAGGAGATAAAAAGTTTAAAGGTATCAAGTTCATATGAGCAACAGGAGTTCTTTAATCGGGAAAAGGCTAGTAATCTCAGTTTTAAACCTTAAAACTATTGTCCTTGAAGTATGTTACACTTAAATTACTTGACGTGAACCATCTAGTTGCTGTATTTCTTAGTTTAAGCTCGGAGTTAGTTGACATTTCTAGACTCCATTTTGAGTATGAGAAGCTTTCCAATCATCAAGTGCTTATTGCTTTTAAGGTATATCCTTGTCAATATCTCTCCTATTTCACACTGTATTTCCTCCATACCTCATCACAGAGCACTTATCCAGTTCCAGTGATTTACTGCTGGTGAATTTCTAAAGTTGCATCATGAATTCCTCCATAGAGACTTCACTCTATTAAATCCACACTGATTTTCCATAAAAAGTGCATTTAAAACTGGGATTTTTTCCCACTGTTATATATAGTAAAGCCTCATGTAAACTATTCAAGTTTTGAACTAGTTCCCTTTTTACATATTAGATATATAGAGGGCCTGTATCAATGTAGCCTTTGTTTAAAAATATACTCATTCTGAGATAGTTTATTTAACTATATTCCAACACATGAAACATATGAATTGTTCATATTAAAAGGTTATGACTTTTTGGGGACAGTGTGTTTAGAATTTAGGGAAAAAATAAGAATTCGAGAAATCCTGTCTTCTGTTACTAATTTAATTCAAAATTTGTAAAAGACTCTGAAGTAGTATTATAGTCAATATTTTTAAAATGTAAATTATAATGTCTTTCTAGGAGCTGTATCTCATTAGTAGAATAATTTAAATATATGCATAACTACTAATCAATATCAGAGAAATGACTAAGTAGAGACATTGAGAGTTCCAGTATGAATTTGGGATGATAACACTCCACTGACATTTTCTTGGTTTCTAAAAAAGAGTTTCCTCAAATTCTGTGGGGGCTAATTGTTAAAAAGTAAACATTATAGAACAGTGGCCAATTTTTAGCTAAGTTTACTAGCGCTTTGAACGGTACTATGTTATTCATTATTGATTGAGGCTGAGATAATTGTTACTTAAGGAATGGATATAGTATAAGCATTAGAATGAGAGTGTAAATAAGTTTCTGACTGACCAAAGCAGTGTTTGGAAAACCAGCCAATTCTCAAGATTTCCTGAACGTCTATCTACTATCTGTTATAGCATCTAAAGGTCTGGATGTGATGACAAGAACCCAGTTCATGTAGGCAAAGGAATAATGGTCCTTTCTCCTCGAGTTTGTGAAGCCTTGACCATTGTTCATATATGTAGACTTGTGGGTTACATGTCAGGGGGCACATGATAAGGCACCACATATTGAATGTATCATGAAGGAAAATGAGATAATGACATAAATAATATAAAAATGTGTAAGGAAGGAAGAATGAGGGAAAAAATCCTGACTCTATGTGAAGCTGAATCTTTGGGAATAGCACAATCTCCATCTCCAGCATGGATTTATCAACTCATGCCCACAGTTAATGGATTGTAATAACTGAATGAGTCTCTCCAATGGATGAATGAGTGTGTGCATTTTCTTTTGGAATCAACAGATACCCAAAATGGTATTATGAGTCTTCCACTTGTTATATTGTTTCTTTTACCTATATCAATGTAATTCTCTTAAAACTTTTCTCAGCAATTATCTAATCCGGAAAGATAATGTTATGCTAAATATCATTTATCTCTGCTACTAATACACTTTCAATTATATCACCTACTATGTTCCATTGACTAACTTCTCACAGGTTTAATATTTTGGTGACAAATATAAACAAATACTTATCTGCTTAGCATAGTCAGGCAATTGTATCTCATTAGCTCACCATTACTTCTTGGTGTCCATTTCTTTCCACTATCCAGGCATGGAGATATCTAAGGCCTTCTACCACCCTTTGACTATTCTTCCATGTTCTTGATTCACAACAGTGAGAAAGAACTGATTTTACCTGAACTTTAAATTACCAATAATGAAAGTTAATACGTTACCACTGCTCATAATTATTTGCATTTAAACATCTGTTTAATTAGGGCTCTTTATAAAGGGCATTGAATCTCTAAAATGTAAATTATAATTAACTCACAGGTAGATTTGAAAAGAATATACTTATAAGTAGAGTATAATCCTTGGTTCATTCCTAATAAAATTGTTTATCAGAATACCTTTCACTTCATTTGTATATAGTCTTAGCCCTCAATAAATATGATTGTTTGTTTTGAAAACACATTTCTCCCAGAATCAACTCAGTACTTGTCTTGAACATCAGCTGTGTTCTAGATCCTATCAAGAGATATTTGACTACCAGTCTTTTTCTTTACAATAGCCATGCAGTATTTTGCTCAATGTTTTTAATCACGTTATTCAAAACTGCTGGACTACTTTCCTAATCTAAACTATCTGATTCATTGATAAGAAATTGAGGAATCAAGTTGAACATGTAGGAAATAATGAGACCTAGGACTAAATAAGGAGGAAATATTTTACCATTTAAGTATATTTCTGTAAAGCCTTTGATTATGACAGAATTCTTAATAACATTCCCAAGTCCTCAAATGTTATAAATGTATATCCACTTTGGTCTTGACGTTATATTTTAACACCTACAGCACCTGGTCTTCCTAGGTGGTCTCCTATCCAAGTACTAACCAGGCCTGACCTTGCTTAGGTTCGAGATCAGATGAGATCGGGCTTGTTCAGGGTAGCATGGCTGTAAGCTTTGGTCTTTACATTTTTGACTGCTTTTTTACTGTTAACTCATTAATATATTGCTTCTATCAATGTTACTTTTTGAAATTCTTTCACACCAAGTTAACAATTATCTTCTAGGTCTTGTTTTAGTATATTCTATATAATCATGTTTTCTCTGGAGATCTTGACTCTCCATTTACTCCCTGCTTACTAAAAGCTTTCCTTTTTGTTTCTGTAATAGCTCCTGGTATCACAGTCACCTCTCAGCTTCTCTTTAGACTTTTTTATCCATGCAATCCCATAAATGTTAGTGTGCCTCAGTTGTGTTGCTCCAACCTTCTCTCACTTCACACACATTCTTTTAACAATCTAATTCCTACTTAAGAATTCACTGTTGAGCTGCATGCTGATGACTATTGCAAATGTCCTTATGAACTCAGACCCACAGATCCAGCTGTTGACTACACATTGCCACTTAGATACAAACAGGCATCTCAATCCCAATATGCCTAAATTAGAACCCATCAATTTTTTAATTGTTGCATCAATCTCTTTGTTAAAATAAATTTCTCTTAAGGAATGAATAATTTAATGCTTTTTAGTTCTCCATTGTATTAAGAGCCAAGGATAGGAAAATTATGTTTTAAGAATGAAATGTATTTTGTCACCCCTCAGTGTTTTATATTCTCTGTCCTCTACCCTTTAAGTGGCTCCTTAATTACATAAATTTCATATCATAGTGCAAATGTGTATGTTTAAATATGTATGTGTGTATATGTATATATGGATACAAATATATGATATCTATCTATGACAGTTAGGTATTGTATATATATATATATATATATATAAACAACATTAAGATATATATGTGTGTGTATATATATAATATATATAATATATATATGTAATATATATATATGAGATAGGTAAATTGATAGATTGATACTCATTCAGTTTGCTGAATATCCCTGAGATTATGGTTGATAGCACACAGCTGAGAAGAAAGTTATTAAATTCTCATATCCTATGTTCTAAGACAGGGGTCCTCAATCCCTAGGCTGCAAACCAGTACCGGTCCATGTTCTGTTAGAAACTGGACTGCACAGCAGGAGGTGAGCGGCTTAGGAGTAAGCAAAGCTTCATCTGTATTTGTAGCCATTCCCCTGCACTAGCATCACCGCCTCAGATCCACCTCAGATCATCAGGCATGAGCTCCTCATAGGAGCACTGATCCTTCAGGCCAAAAAGTTGGGGACCACTGGTGTAAGAGGGCTCAGATCTTTGTGTGAGAAACCATGGCTGCTTCTGTGTTCCAAGAGAAACCCAAGTGGTATCTGCTACTTTTATCACAGGAGACATTAGAGAAAGTGACAGTTCTGAGAAGAACATTCTAGACACCTAGGTATAGTGTCTAATTTCTCTTGGGAAAGTTTGATGTGGACATCAGAATAAAGGGACTAGTCTCTGGTCCTGGCCAGCAAGTGTACAGGAATAGCCCATACTTAGGGCTTCAATGTACCAAAATTTATTTTGCCTACTGTTGAGAAGATAGTTTCCATCTTTCCAGCTCACAGAAGTTGAAAATAGAACTGGACATAAAGTTAGCGGCATAGTTGGTGTCATAGTTGTGCTAATAGAATGATCAAATGGACAAGGCCACATGAATTGTTCATAGGACTAAATGAGATATAGCTTAGCCTGTGGAGATCTCTCATGAGAAAGGACTGCTGACAATGTTTAAGCATGCCTACAAGAAACACCCTCACTTCATTCTACTCCGTAACCTCATCTACATACTCATTCTGTGCCATCAGGATGAGTTAGATGAATCGATTAGCTAATAAATAATTCAAAATAAGATATTTCAACATGATTTCCACCAATAAAATTTCCTATTATCTGAGGAATTTAAGTGACTGTGGTGAGGAGAAGGAGGGAAATGGACTGATTCTTTTTTCAACATTGATTATGTGGCAAGCAGTACACTCAACACCCTACATGTAAAACATTGCTTAATCTTTAAACAACCTTATGAAACAATAGTACTGTTAAATTTATTAGATGAGAAGTAGATCAATGAACTGATTCGTCCAAGATCACACAAAGTATTTGCAGAGTGAGAAACAAACTTACGGCTGCCCTCCTCCTGAGCTGAAATGCTTTTTGTTACGACATGCCTTAGCATCTCATCTCATCAGGGGACCATTTTATTCATTGTATTTTAAGTTTTCTTCTCCACTCATTTATTTAATGATTGCTTTTAAGACCTATTCTCACCACATCTGTGTATCCTTAGATTAGAAATGCATATATTTACATAATTTATAAACTTGATCATGTTTTACATTAAATATCTAGATGTACATATTATTAGATCTGTTTAATTATTTTATTATAGTTGATGACATTTTTAATAAGAGCTAAACATGCCATATAGTATTCAATGTACTTGATAAGCATTAACTCATTTAATCATCACCTATGAAGCAGAAACTATTTCTACTCTATTTTAAATATTGGACATAGAGAAGTAATTTTGCCAAATTACCTTATTTAGTAAGTGAGGAAGGGAAGATTTAGACCTAAGTGGTCAGGTTCCAGAAGAGCACACTTAAGCACTTCAAATTATTATTGTTTCTATAGTTCTTCTGAGATAATTGTATAAATTACACAATAATTATATGAATTGCATGAATGTTATACAATATACACAAAAATAGAAATTAAAAATAATGAAAAGCAAATATAAACATATCTTTGGTTCTTTTTCTAAACTAGAATGGATAATTTTATGCATCTTAGTTTAGAAAATACTGGTTTATTTTCTAGAAATTTGATCTCATCTTGACTTTTAACAATAGTGATGCTACCCTTAGATATATTTTGAGGAGAGGATTTTATTATTTTACAAAACAAGCAAGAGAGAGATAGAAAATTTATTCTCTCAAAAGGTTTTGTTGACTAGACCCTGAAGATCATCTTTGGAATAAGAAAGAAGAGAACATATGGAAATTAGTAGTAAACTATCAAAAGAACAATATTACAGAAGCAGTAAGAAGAGTTTACAAACCATCTGTGAATTTATCAAATATGTCTATATAATAAACATGCTTCGTGGGAGATCAGCTTGGTTTGCAGGAGTGGTTTTATCTTCATTGTCTGACTAATTGGAAAAGGTATCCTTACCTTCTGAAGAAATGCTTTACTATCATGCGTAGAAACTTAAAAAAGAAAAAGCACTAATTAAATATTTATGTTAAATACATAATTCTTTGCATTATAGAAACAGAAAAGATTGTTTCATTTAGTTTAGAGAAATTCATACTCATATAGGAATTTTTGTATAATAAACTACTAGATTTCTGATATTTGTCCAGTTTTAGCTTTTGGCAAATATATGAATTTTAGCTTCATTGCACATTTTCCTACAAGTTTACCCAGCCACAAGTAGACAGGTAATTCGTATGTCTCAGCTGGGGGTGTTTTGGAGCATGTTTCATGCATGATTTCAGAGAGAGAAGCAAATGAGATAATCAGGAGAAATCTCGGGAGCTAACTCTTCCTAGGCAGAAGCTCCATTTAAAAAGCATAAAATTATAATAAAAATTAAAAATGCACAACATGCATACAAGCGATGTTTGTTGTTAGAGAAAAAGAAACCTAATTTAATCAATCTTTTCTATAAGAATTCTATTTTTTATTGCAAAATGACAGTGCATCATTTTGGGGATGGAAGTTAGCTAGTAGGCAAATGTCAACATGGAATTGCCCATTTAAATCATCGACTTCAGTCATAATATCCTTCATCCTGAAAATATTTTTAAGTGAACTCACTTATAAACACAAGGATGACTATTCAATTCCAAATGCTTTGACTCAATATATTTAAAATATTTAAAATGAACTATTTGAAGCTTGGGAACATGTCGTATTTCTCTGTTCTTAGAAAAATCACTTTAATAATAGCTTGCTTTGTTTATAATTATATTACATTTTCTAAAACAAGTGTTATACCATGGAGAGGCCTTCCTGTATAATTTATGCATTTTCTATAATTTTTAAAATGAACTTGGAATTTAAGCCTACCACATTTTCACATAGACCTAAATCCACAAGGCTTAACATTAGATTATATTTTCTCTGGAAGGTCTCAGAAGTTATCTCTTAGAAGAAAGAGACATACTAAGAAAAACATTATTAAAAAAAAAAAAGGATGTTTTAAATTTAATATATATTATGATAAGTAGTGAATCTAGTTTTGTAAGAAACCACAGAATTTACCCTATCAATTAAATATGTCCCCATGCTAACCGTTCCTATAATCAAACTGAACTAGATATATACATTCTCTAGATAAATGCCATAATTTATCAGTGGCAAATTCTAAAGCCAAGATCCAAAAACATACGCATTTTTCCATATTTTGAATTATGAGTTACAATAATTCTATTTAGTTCAGAAAGATAAACTCTAGAAATTATCCAACCATACAAACTGTTTATTTCACCCAGTTATTGATAACATACAAATAAGAAAATATGAATTAGAACTTGATCTGATCTTAGGTCCATATGACAGCTAAATACAGCATTTTGTCTAAAAGATTTTATTCAGAATTCTCAGGGATTAAGTATTATACTTCCAAAATATAAAAACAACCCCATAATGGAAATATACACACACACACACAATGTATAATGTATATGTATTATATATGTATGTATATTTAATTCATGATATAAATAGTCTTTAGGAGCTACTCTATAGAAGATTATAAGAAGAAAATATTTTCAAGGATTGGGTCCTCTTTCCCAAAGAAGGCACATTCTTTTTGACTCTGTGTTCTATATATTATTTTGCAAATGCTATTTGTATACTGAAACATTCACAATTGAAAAGTCCTAATTGCCTTATTTTAGGGAGTATATTACCAATTCTCACAGCTGTGGGATTATACTAGTAGTGTCTTAGGTAATACAAAAGCCTACCTTCCTGCATGCCTTGTATTTCAAAATGTCTTACATATCTTATAATTTATTTTTCTTAGAGAAATTTAATGCATTATTAATATAAAATCTAACAAATTATAAGCTTTATTTGGATTACAGGTGCTTATTACATATCTAGTAAGTGTTAGACAATATTTAAAAGCACTGGATTCGTTTAGGCATGACATGTTGTCTCCTTAAATAACCTTTAGATATACCTAGCTCAATAGCCTTTGGTTACAAATGAACATTGGTTTATTCTCAAGACCATAGCCATTCTTGCTCAGTGAGTATTCTGTACTTTGGAGCTACAGAGAAAACCTGTCCTCTATTTAAACAGATTTTTTTTTTTAATTATGCTCAAATTTTACTTAACTTTGGCTTTCAAATGCCTTAGTCTTGTTTTAATCTAGTTACTTGGATTTTATGTATACCAGTTTTACCTCTAAACTCTACCTCAGTGGAATTACATTTAGAGCAAAGCATGTTTGTAATAAGACTGCTCATATTTCACTTTTGTTAGATCTTCTTTCAGAAAATGTCACTTACCATTTTCATATTTTTTATTCTTTCTTCTCTCAGTCTGGAAAAAAGCATATAGAAAGATACTGTTGAACAGAGCTTCTATTAAATTACCCAACCAGCTTGCCAGCACCATTTTTGAGGCCTGAAGTTGTGTAATCTTTGGAAAGAAGTACCACACTAGACAATGGGAGCAGTCTTCTCCCTAATTCGTACTCCTTAAGTCATCCCCACCACAGGATCTCAGTGTAACACCATCAGAGAGTTTAAGGGTTTCTTGGGGCATCCAGTTTACTCCACAGGCAAAGACAGTGGGGTGTGGTAGGGGTTCACAGAACACCCTGAAGGGTCTCAATCAGAATATGGGACGCCTTGTTCATACAATGTTTTCTACTCTGGCAGATCCATGACATCCAAAAGAAACTTAGAAAATTTTGAGAAAGGCACACAAGAGTGTAGGAGCCAGCTGAAGCCAGGGGCCTTGAATAGAGGCATAGCTTACTATTTTGAAGAATTATACACCCATAGAAGGCTCTCTCTCTCTTTTTTAATCAAGATCTTTAACAACTTTCTTTTATATATAACATAGTTGAGTGGTTAAATCACAAGTATATAGTTCTCTAACTTTTCTCTTTTATCATTGTAATGAACACCAAACAGCTCTTATTTTAACTCAAATTTTAGTTCTGAACTTCAGGTCAAAGTGGTTTTTCCCTGAAAATATTTAAATATAATGCAAACTGAGCAATTTTAAACATAAATTAAAATGACTTCCTATAACTGTCCTGCTTTAATTAACCTTACATAGTCCCCTTCTTTCAAAAGTATTCCATGATATTTATTTGATTCAAGAATTCGATTATTACATGGCTTATTTTAGCCAAAATTATGAAATAATAGGTATTAAAGACATAATGTACTGAGTGCAATAAGTGCCCCGACACTGTGGTAGGAGTTTAAAAATTAAATTAATTTTATTTTCATTGCCTTATGTATTATTTTGATAACTGCTTTTCTTTATCAATTTAATTTATTCATTCAACAAACATTATTGAGTGCTTCTTATGTGCAACACACTAATCTATATCTGGATACACACTACACAGCAAAACAGTAAAACAAGAGTCATGCACCTTCACTTATGTCAGGACTCATTTGGGTTCCCTTACTCATGCCCAAAGACTTCTAAACCTCTAAGCAAAGGCAATTTTGCTTCCTAAGTTCAATTCTATACATGCCTTCTACCATCCATATAGGTCTCATTTCTCTCTGCTTTCTTTCTTTGTCTTGAAGCTTACCTATATTTAGACAAGATCTCCTGTCCTGGAAAACTTCTTATCTGATAAACATGCTAGTAAGATGTTAAACTGATGAGCCATCTTCCTAGTACTATACATTCATTTTAACCTTGCTCTCCTAGAAATATCTCCACTGTAATTTCTGCTTATTCTGGAAACATGATGCTTGTTATGCTATACTGTATAGTTCATTTCAATTATGAGAAAGGGCAAAGTAATGGAAAACTACTAAGGGGATGGTTCTGTTCTGCAGACACCTTAGTTTCCCTTAACCTTTCCTGAATTACTGACACTTAAGAAGAGGTCAAAGAAAGGAAGAGGTCAGTTTTCTTGCATTTGCATTTTATAGCGCTTTCCTCCTTATATTTAAAATCAATAATTTACATGCATAATTTACATACAATAAACATTTTAAGTGGACAGCTAAATAAACTTTTATGAAACTATGTACATGGCCATCACCACATGGCCATCACCAAAATCAAGCTATGAAACAAGTACATCCCTCAAGAAAGTTATTTTATATCACTTAGAGCAGGAGTCCCCAACTCCCGGGCCACAGATATGTACTGACCAGTGGCCTGTTAGGAACTGGGCCACACAGGAGGAGGTGAGTGGAAGGCTAGTGAAGTGTCATCTGTATTTGCAGCTGCTTCCCAGCACTAGCATCACTGCCTGAGCTCCACCTCAGATCATCAGGCATTAGATTCTCATAGGATCACTAGTCTCTGGGGCCACAGAGGTTGGGGACAGCTGATTAGAAGACAATCTTCTTGCAAGACTTGCTAGGCAACTGATTTTCTTTCTGTCATTACATATTCAATTTATCTTTTATAGAATTTTATAAAAATAGGATCATAAAATATGTACTCTTGTATGTCTTGCTACATTCACTCAAAAAAAATTTTTGAGATTCATTTATATCTATTTGTAGTGCGTTTCTTTGTATTACTAAATAGTATTGCATTTTGCAGATATATTTCAATGTAATTATCTTTTTACGTGCTGATGGGCATTTGGGTTAGATCTAATTTGGAGTTATCAAAATAAAGCTGTCATGTCATTTCTATACAAGTTTCTATTTAGATGTATAGTTTAATTTCTATTGGTAAATATCTAAGAATGGAATTGCTGGGCAGTATATAATGAGTATATACCTAAATATTTCAGAAGCTGCTAAATTGTTTGCCAAAGTACTTGTATGTTTCATATTCCTAAAAGCAATGTGTGAAAGTTCTACCTTGCTCCATATTCAGACCATCATTGGTATTGTCAGTTTTTATTTTATTCTAACATCAATATAATACCTCACCATTGTTTTAATTTTCATTTCTTTGACAATATATTAATTAAATCATCCTATGCTTACTGACCGCTCATATCTTTTTTCATGAATTTCGCTTCAAATCTTTTGTTCATTTTTATTATATTGCTTGACTTATTATTGAATATATATATTATACATTTATAATATATATTGAATGTATTATACACACACACACACACACACACACACACACACACACACACTCTGGATTTAAGTTCTTAGACATAGGTGTTATAAATATATTGTCCCATTCTGTTTCTTTTCATTTTTAGTAGTATAGCTTAAAAGCAGAAGATATTAATTTTGATGAAGTACAATAAATCAATTTTTTAAAATGTCTTATGTATTTCATATTCTATCTAACAAATCCTTCCCTGACTAAAGTTTGCAAATATATATTCCTGTGTTTTGGTAGAGATTATGATTTTTTAGCTTTTAGATAAAGTTGGAGGTCTATTTCAAATTAACTCTTGGTATGATATGAGGTAGTAGTAAAGTTCATTTTTATGCCATTTGTTTATAACTTAATAGCTTTTGTACCATTCCTTTGTACCATTAAGTGTATCCTTTTCCATGTAATTTCCTTACCTCATTGTCAAAATTTAATTGACAGTAAATGTGTGAGTTTGAGTATAGATTCTTTCTTCTTCTCCATTGATCTATATTTTTTTTCTTGTCCTAATGTTTAACTATCTTGATCACTTCACCTCCATGAAAAGGCTTGAAATCTGAAGTGCAAGTCCACCAACTATTCATTTCTTTCCTTGCATTTTCATATGAATTCCAGAGTCAGTTTGTTGCTTTGTAAGAGGGTGGGAAGTTTTTAATTAATTATTTAAGCTATTTTGGTTGATGTCAGGCCCTTCTGTGTTTTTAGGTTTCTAGGTAAGTTTTAAATATGTATGCCTTACAAGGAATCTGTCTATTTCATAAACACTTCAGATGCATTGGCATAACATTTTCCACAATAGTCACTTATTATTCATTTATGTCTGAGGCATCTGTAGTGATGACTCTTGTTTCAATCTTAATAATTTTTTTCTTTTTTATCAATACACGTATTTTTATTTATTAATCTCATTTATTTATATTTAGTTTTTAGATTTTATTAAACAGTTTGTCAATCTAGTATAGAGTTTCTTGATATTTTCTAAGAAACTGATTTTGGCCTAATTATTTCTATCTGTTTCTTAATTTCATATTTAATGGATTTCTGCTTTTTAGTTATTATCCCTTCATTCTGCTTGAGTTTGATTTGTTCTTCCATTTTTACCTTCTAAAGTTGGAAAGTTAGATCATTGACGAGATTTTTTTCATTTTAATATAAGCATCTTAATACTAGTTTTATTCTCCACACTTCTTTTGTAACAGCCAAAATTTTTTTTTTTCATTTTTGAGCATTTTTCAATATTGATGAAAAACATGAATATTTTTCAGTTTATTTTGTGATTTTTTTTTGACTCACGTTCATGCTTGTGCTATTTAATTTTTAAATACTTGGACACTTAGGTATATTCTTATTGATTTTTAATTAAATTTCATTGTAGTGGTGTCGCATATTTGATATGACACACTTTCACATTTATAAAGAATTTCATTATAGACCAGCATATGGTCAATCTTGGTGAATGTGCATATGGAAAGAATGCATATTTTATAGTTATTTGTAGAGATATTTTAAAATGTTAATTAGGTCAATTTAGTTTATAATGTTATATCTTTTATATTTCTACTTGCTCTATTAATTAATGACAGAGTAGTGCTGAAATCTCTATTTACCATTGTGAAGTAGACTGTCAGTTTTACTTCAAAGACTTTCAAACTCTGCTATCGCCTGAATACTCATTCCGTATTTGTTTATTTTAGTATTATTATTATTATTATTGATTAGTTTGTCCCTTTATCATTATGAATTTTCTCTATTTATACTTGATACTAGATTTTGTTCTATATTTAATTGCTCTCAATTAATTCAGTCATTTCAGATTTTTAAAAAAGTTTCTCTTTCTATACTATATATTTTCTACTAATTTACTTTTTCTGTGTATTTATATTTAAATTGCATATCTATATATAGCATATGTTTAACTCTTGCACTTTTTTCAAGTTTTACCATCTCTGCGTATTTATTGGAATGTTTAGATCACTTATATTTATTGTTATCATTGAAATTAGTTTCAATCTAATAATTTGCTATGTTATTTTTGGTGTAATTTTCCATTTATTCTTATAGCTTTTTGTCCTCCTTGATTTCTTTATGACTAATAATGTTTAGCATTCAATTTTCTTTTAATATTAGCTTATTAACTATCCTTTTTCTTCTTCTGATAGTAATTCTGGAATATTGACTATGCACTTTTAATTTATCACAATCTACTATCAGGTAATAAATATTACATTCTTTCACATAATATGAAAATTTTTGCAATAATATATTTCCCTTTCTTTTCTTCTTTCCTTTGTTTTATTACCATATAGTTACATAATTTGCTTCTATAAATGGTATAAGACCTGCAAGAGTCAAAGAGCCTTTTAAGAAATTAAAAAGTAATACAAATTTTATATAACTTACATATTTATTATTTTTGATGCTTTGTCTTTTTTATATTGATACAAGTTTTCAAGTTACATAATTTTCTTTTATCTTTATGATATCCTTTAATATATAAATGTAATGTAGGACTACCTACCACTGATAAATAAGCTTTGTTTTTCCTCTGCAAAAATCTTTATTTTCTTTAATTTCTGAAAGATATCGTATATGAATATAGAAATCTCAAGTTGAGAGCTTTTTTTTTTAAATCACTGCTCTAAGAATGCCATTTCTTTTTTTTCTGGCTTATATATATTTGATAATATGTCTATGATTTTCTAATGTTTCTGTAGGTACTATACCTATTTTCTTGAGCTGCTTTTCTTTTTATCACTATGTTTTGGTAATTTGATTATATTATAATATTGGTGTTGTTTACTTTCTGTTAATCCTTATTGGATTATGTCGAATTTCTTGCATATGTGAGTTTATAGTTTACTTCAAATGTTGCAAATTTCAAGTCATTTATTTTTTCAAATATTTTTTCTGATACCCCTTTATTCTAGCATCCCAATTGCCATATGTTGAACTGCTTATTATATTACCCTAAATCAATAAGAATCTATTATTTTTGTCATTATTTTCTTGGCTATGTTTTTGAATAATTCATATTGCTGAGGCTTCAAGTTCATTAGTATTTTTTTCTGCAACGTCTAATCTTAATTAATATTATCTATTTTTCCATTTTAGTCATTTTTTCTCTTTTAGTATTTTTTATTTTTATATCTTTCATTTCTCATTGTGCTTATCTTTTCTAGTAAATCATTGAGCATATTAAGCTTTTTCTTGAGAGTTTCCTTAAAATAATTTTTCATCTTTATGATTTCTGGATTTAAACTGACTAAATTTCCTTCTGTTCTCCATTTTACTATTTTTTTTTCAGATCTTTTAATTTTTGTTTGGATGCTGAACATAGTGATTTTATAATGTTGAGTGTTGAATTTTTGTATTACCTTAAAAAAATTGGACTTTGATCCGTATAGTAGTTAAAAATTTCTTGCAGATTGTTTTGATAATTTCAAGAGTTTTTTGTTTGTGTTTTTATAAAATTGGTGTATAATACTTATACCTTTGTGCAAGTTTAGACCTACAACAGAAGGCATACTTCTTCTGAGAGGTGAAATGGAGCTCCATGCATTCAGATACATATTCCACACTGGACGGTAAAAAGCCAAATAATTCCAGATCTTTTAATACAAGTGACTATTATTTCTCTAAAAATTTATCTGTGACCAGTCGTCAATTTTTACATGATGTGTACACTGATTAATATTGATTATTATTGTCGGAATAACAACGGGGCTCTGTTATTGCTTGGGAAGGTCCTTCTTCCTATGCTATGATGTGGAAATATCCCCAGGACGAAAACTGGAGCAAATGGATGGCATTCTTCATTTGTCTTCATTTTCTCAAGGGACACAGTCCTGTGTTTCCTCTTATTCAGTATCTGAAAAAAGTCACTTCGTATTGTTTTTGCCTAGTTTTTAGAGTTTGTAGTAAGAAGATGTTTTGAAACTGTTACTCCTTTATGGTTAGAATTAGAAATCTCCTCCTTATCGTTTGATGATGATTACTTTATGATTCTAAGTTTTTCTAAAGTAGAAAGGTGGAGATCATGTCTGTCCTAGATTGGACAAAAATCAGAGTCATTTGTTTAAAATAAGTTATTTCATTGACAATAGACCAAAGATCTTGCTACTCTTTACCTCCCTCCCTCCCTCCTCTCCCTCCCTCTCTCTCTCTCTCTCTCTCTCTTCTCTCACACACACACACACACACACACAGACAAATTGTATTTTCTACAAAGGTATTCTGCCTAACACAAAGTCTCAGGACTCTCATCAAAAAAAAGATGACAATGTTTCATATATTCCCTTGGGAGTCAGAACATGACCATTTGCAATCTGCAATAACCTATAAGAGATTTGGAATTTACCAGTGATATTGCAAATTCATAGGTTTGCTGTGGTGTGTAGAAAAAACTTTCATATGTCCACTACTAATTTAATAAAATGTGCTTCTCTTCCCTGGAAATAACTAGAGCTAATGACCTGAATTATTCTTATACAGCACTACATCATAAAGAATAAGAACATACTTATTTTTCTAGGATCTTTATACAATGGGTACAATTCTCCCATTGCTAAAAGGATACTTCCTTTGAATTGAAGTATCATAACTATTTCCAGTTGTTATGTGACATAATGCCTAAAAAGCTGTATTGAAAAGCAAATATAGCACTGCAATTCAACTGAAAAAAAAAAATGTTGATGACATCAACATAATGAGCCACATATCCCTGATACGTGGAGAGATCTGTAGATTAATACCTGATACGTGGTATTAATCTTAGTGACTATTTTAGTATCCTAGAATGTTTAGTTTTATGTTAGATATATGTACAGTGTCTAAGATGCTTAATATGACCCCGGATTTGGCTATTATTAATTTATTGTGGATTTTCTCCTGATAATGTTTTGAATTAGTAGAATAGAATCTCTCTATCAATGTCAGGGAAAGATGGAGGAAAAACTATGGTCCGTAAGCAGCCATAGAGCAATTTGGAAGTTCCCAAATTAAATATGGCCATGTCATTCTACCACTAATCATTCCTGAACCATTAATTTAAATAATACTTGACACACCCTATCTTTGAAACCCTATACTTTGTTTTAACATTAACTTACACAATTTTATTGGCATAAGCAACTGGCAAGTATTATAGACTGACCATATCTTCTTTGTGTTGAGACTCCAGAGGTCAGTAACATTCAGATTAAATCAGGAGAAAAGTCACTGGGAGCATTACTAGAATATAAAGTGTTTCTCTTGCTTGGCAAACACCTAACTGCGCAATTCACCATTAATCATGCTTTAAGATTTGCCATTTTATGTGTGCCTAGAATTTGACATACTATAGATTTTCATCAACTCCAACTATGGGGATGGGGCTTTCACCTCCACAGATGAAATGGATAAAGCAACAACATATTATGGAATACAGAAAAATATAAGGAAACAGACTGGTATTCATGTTGAAAATAATTTTTATATGAATCTTATTTAGTTTATTTTTCTTAATTCTGTAAAAAATTTCATACTCAGTCCCTAGTCAGTCTTCTTCTTTTATAATTAGAGGTATTCGAGCATTTTATCTGATTTGACAGCTTACATGTAAAAAAAAAAACCAAACAGTGCTAGTTTTCATTTTCTTTGACTTTTCACATTACAAAGGACTGCATTAATGCTGCATTTTATAAATTAAAGTAGACCCATTGCTTTCTGCAGTTGATCTTGCTGAAATAGTATTGCAAGAGTTTTGTAGATCAACTGATTTCAACATTATGGAAAAGGCAATTT
Source organism: Pteropus medius (assembly GCF_902729225.1). Lineage (NCBI taxonomy): Eukaryota > Metazoa > Chordata > Mammalia > Chiroptera > Pteropodidae > Pteropus > Pteropus medius. Next base: position 3,686,344 of record NW_024354500.1, on the reverse strand, counting down.
AGAGTTACAACCTATGTAAGCAGAAATATATAGAAAAACTAGACAAAAGAGCCATTTATGGCATGCCTATATGCCTTGATAACATTCAGAGGTCTGCATCCATTTGTAGTTCTATTGCTGGAACTTCTAACTTCAGTGTTCTGCAACTGTAAATTTAGCTCACCCTAAACCATTTGTTGCAAAAGTAATCTATTGAAGCAAGTGGCACTTCTATAATGATTCTTTCCATTTCATTGAGACCTTACAAATAATGGTACAACAGAAGTCGTGAAACAGCACAGAGTTCACAGAAAGTGAGTACTCTCATAGAGTATAGTAATGGTGAACTTATGTCCAGATGGCACATGTTGGATAGTGTGTGAAAGATGCAAATGAGTTTACCATGGAAAAAGGCATACAAAATTAGAGAATTAATTTATCTAGGATAAATGTACTACTTTTGCTATGCTATTACAAGACTTTTGCTTCCCCAGACTTTTTTTCTTTTTCGGAAAAATAAAAATGAAAAGGACAATTTCTTCTTTACCATTTAAATAATACTGTATAATACAGCATTTCTATAGGGCATGTTGGGAGTAGACCAAGGCCACTCAATTGTGTATAGCCAGATAAAAATTACATAAGAAATAACAGACTTGTCTCCCTTCTGCTCCTTAACAAAGGAGGGTCATGCGTGAATGAAAGGGCTGTTTGACAGTATGAATACCATGAAACTAGCTGACTATTTAAAAATTCCTGGAGATTCTGGAGAACTGAATTCTTCTTCTTTTTTTTTCTTTTCTTTCTTTTTTTTTTTTTAGGTTGGTACCTAAAGATCATAGCTATTCTATCAACTGCTTATTAAGTATCATTTCTTGTGTCAATATATACTTATGTTATATCTTCAGGGATATATTTTAAATAGTGCTAACACATGCTTTTGTGTGTGTGTGTGTGTGTGTGTGTGTGTGTGTATTTGGTTGAAGGAAGTAGGAAGTGAGGAATGGATGGTGCTATGAAATTGCTATGTGTGTGTGTATGTGTGTATATATATATATATATATATTTTTTTTTTTAAGTTTAATTTATTGCTATAGAATTGGAGAAGCTTCACTATAAATTATCTTTTCCACCTTCCTTTAGTAAACTTGCTAAAGTAATCCAAAGTAGTTTCGAAGAAATAAGATCCCTTCACATATCCAAGAGAGTGAAGCCAGGCCTGGGATAGCCTTGAAGCAGTATCCCATACATCATGCCATGCTTGGAATTGGACTGAGCTTACAAAATACCTCCCAGAGAGATACACAGGTCTGATTGGCTTCTCTGATTTTCAATCTACTTCTTTCAAGGCAAGTTTATTGAGACTACGGCCAATTTTTATTTCCCCAGTTTCCTTATCTACTACCTGATACCTAGTAGGCAATCGATATACATTTGTAAATAACGAATAAACAAATCAATCACATGCCCTACATTCCAAGGTTTGAGGTAGACTTTATGCCATTCTGGGATCAGTGAGTTCTCTGATCCCAGAATGGTATAAAGGAGAGGAATCTGTATTCCTGTGATTCCTAAGGTGCTCTTGCCTGGGAAGGTATATAGGGGACCTGGAATTCTATAGAATAAAGATATATGTATCCCTATTAGAGCACCCAGTTTTTCTGCTACATACAAAAATTACTTAGAAAGAATCAATTTGATTCGAAACTGGTTTCCAAGTCTGTGTCCTCCCCAGACCATCAAGGTTTTGAGAACATGCCACTGTACACTGTGCTCAATGTGTTCTCTACACTATAGCACCAGATATGATATAACTAAATGAAAAGCAAACACAAAAATATATCTGTAGCTCTTCACTTTGCTAGAAGTTAATAAAAATAAATTTCAGAAATAGAGATGCCACATTAAAATATGGATGGAAAAGCACCCCTCCTATATTTACTCTATAGTGATATAGAAAATCAAAAACAAAGCAGGCCTTTATTTCTAAAATATTATTTGAATTTTAAATACATTATGAAATGCTACAAAAATATTAAGGTGGTAAACATAATTTAACCAGAGTGAAGCTTAGAAGTAGAATTATCATAAACATGGGTACATCCAGAAAAAAAAAATGGCAGTGTGACCATCTTGGGGCAACATTGAAGAATGCACTAGAAGAAATGTGTTGCTGAAAGAAGTAGCTGACTCAGGAACTCAAGGGAACTCTTAGCACTGAGAAGCCCAGATTTCAATCTAGGGTTCCATTCAGTCCTTTGTCAGATCCTTTCATTGCTTAAATTCTCAATATTTGTGCACATGACTATCTCTAGTAATAGGTTATAAATTCATACTATACAGTGACCAAAGTTGTCTTCTTTATATCTTCTAGTGTGCTTGAATACAAATTACATAGTAGTTACTACATACGTGCTAATCAGATAATTCTATAAGATGACACATAACACATATATATCTTATTTAGATAAATCTTTTCCAGAAGAGGAAGACAGATTATAGATGTCCTGTTTAGGCCTTTTTATCCCTAAAGAATTAGGCTTTTATATATTTTTACTTCTGCTTTTCTTGAGATTATTCCCTGCTTTCTCGACTAACAACCAAATCAAGTCTATACTTTTACTGACCATATTTCTCAGATGATTGATGACTCAATCTTGGGCAAGATTGCTAAAGCTTCAAGATATCATAAAATTGGCTACTTCCCCAATTTAAACAATGAAGCAGATTAAAGCAGTTTGAGTACAGCAATGAAAATATTATGCCATTGGAATGCAGAAGCAGATAACAGCCTGAGGCTGTTTGATTCACACCAATATAATTACATTTAAACAATGTAAAGAAATCGTTTCCCTTAAGGGAAGATCTATTCCTGCTCAGAAATAAGTTGCATCCTCCTATCTAAAGCATGCTAATAGGGCATCTCTCTCTAACAAGCCTGTATTGATTCTAGATGGATATATTTGGCTAAAACATGAAGGACTTTGGAGTCTGTTTTCTATTTTAAGATTAGGTCATACTAAGTATTCTGATTCACTGTTCTTTTAGTTCAACAATCAATTTCAACAAGGTTTCTATGAAACCTAGTTTCATTCCCTTATCAAAACCCAACATGTCATATACAAGTAGTTATGAAAATAATAGACAGAAGAAATCTCTTTTAATCAGAACTTAACTAAATCACTGTTCAGTAATAAATAATAAAAGTAGGAAAAGTTTTTTAAAGTTTTAATGAGGTATCTGTTTTATTGTAGCCTTTGTATGATTCCATTATTTTGCTTAGGTCAGAACAGTAAAAGCGCAGGTTTGTACACTTACAAAGGAAACCAAACCTGTCTAGACTGCTAACTCAGAATGTTCAGGAAAAGAAATCTGCCCCACCTTAAAAGATTTCTTTGATGATTAATTCAGATATCTCCCATGGAGAAAAAAAAACAAAAACAAAACACTAATTTCTAACATAAATATACTAAGACATATAAATATATTTATGTGTAACTATATAAGTATACATTTCCATCCTATCCCAATCTCACCGTATTCTATAGAGCTTTAAGAGGAGTAACATCAAATCCTACCCAAGAGAAAAGTCAACAGTTTAACCATTTTAATAATTTTGTATACTACTTATAAAACTTGTTAAAGGTGTTTTTAAAAAGTGTATGTAAATAAAGGTTTAAAATTTGGGTATTCTATAAATTCGGGTTTTCTGGACAACTGCGGTAAATTACATATTTGTGAATTATTACACTTTTGAAATCACAACGGATGCAGGACAGGGAGAATCCCTATGAGTAGAGACTCAAGTCCTGCACGGAGAGAAAAGAGGGCCCTTGACTGTGCACAGGAAAGAATTCAAACACATGCCAGAGTTAGAGACAAAGTAAAGTTTATTAGAGAAGGAGTAACATGCCATAGAGAGAGTATAGACTCCTCTCAGAGACAGAGAATGAGAGAGACAGATCCCCAGTGTTTGAGGAATTTAATTTATGTGATTCTCAGTTACCACATATCATAGTTTGAAGAATTTATTTCCTTTTTTATCCTTTGATGGTATGGCTATGCCACGTGAAAGGCATGCTAGCAGTCTCAGCTTTTGTTCCCCATAGTCTGGCTATAGGGAATGAATGGTTGGGTTTATTTTGTGTAGAGTACGACATAAAGACTCTGTTTTCCTATTTGCAGTTCATGGTATAGATAAATAGTTTGTTAGTAATCCGTAGGTTTCCCACACACTGTAGGCTTTGAATACAACTTGTCAATTTGTATGGTTCTCATACCTCTTTCCTATATCTGCCTAGAATTAAATTAAAAAGCACTTATCCCAAAGTAATATAAACTGAGTTAATATTAATCAAAGTCTTACTTTGTTTCATGGTTACTATTGTGAACAAACATAGCCTTTGTATATATGCCAATGCAGACCAAGAAAGAGATTAGCCTACATCCTATATTATGAAACATTCTAAAAATTATATTTAAAATAAATGGACAAATGTAGTTCATTTATTTGCTGATTATCCTTATAAAAATATGGACAAGGATCCATCTAAATCCTTAATCTTTCTAGATGTTAACATTTAGGTTGTTAAAATTTAATATTAGGCTTATTACAAATAATATAAAATATAGAATAAATGTTGTTCTCTTAAGCTTCACTGTATTATATGTAATTCATCTAAAAGTAGATCTTTAAAAAGATGTTAATCAGTTATCTTTTATATTCATTTAAAAAAATAGTAAGTCGACTTTGAGAATAAAATTATTGACTAAGACAGCTACTTTCATAAATTACATATGGGCATGGACATAAGCAGAAAACTCAACTGTTAGAGAAAATCCAATTTAAAAGAAAGATAAATTCAACAGGTTTTTCTAAGAACCTCCATTGAGTAAATCAGCTTAATAAATTCTGTGTGGTTTCAAAGCTACATGAGTTGCCCTCACAGGCTTGTGCTGACTGAATAGGGTATGAGAGAAATATAAATCACATGTGCCACCCTTTGGAGGCTTACATTCAAGGTATTAAGGTAAAAGTAACATGCACCAAACAGTTGGAGGATAATAAAAGAGAATATAAATATATGCAGCAGATTATTGAATAGGAAAAATGTTCTAATCAAATGCATTTTTTTTTTGTTTCAACTGAAACCATGTCATTGCCAATGTAAAATGGAAAACTGGCAATAAAAGCATCCATTTACATGAGAAATTGCCCAGTGCCCCCACACATACTGCCTTCCGTGCACAATACAAAGTGGTTCCATTTTCGGAAGAACATATGCTAAACGTTTAAGCTCAAAGATGATTTAGACAAAATGGAAAAGATTTTTTAAACATTTATTTTACACTTTACGGGATTCATTTAGATTGGCAGATGTTCCAAAACCCAAAGTAAAGTAACTTAACTAGCTAGGAGAGAAGACAATATTTGAGGAGAAGGCAAGAGAGAAAAATTATCCTCCACTTTGTAACATTCAGCAGCAGAAAACATATAAATAAGTCAATGAGTAGTAAATAAATAAAATTTCAGAGGAAATCTAATAGTTAAAATACCAAAGGACTTCCAAATTCTTTTAGGTACCTGCAGCAAATGATGTATTGATTTTGCTGTTAAACTGCACAGCTGTAACCAACACATTAGACATGGAAGATAAAAGCAATGACTAAATGCACCTTATTTCATCTGTCACACCTGAGGCACTGGCTTCTTCAGACCTTTAGTGTATTAGCACAGAAAATCAATTACGTAAAGAGCTAAACAAATGAAGGGAGAATAAAAAAGGCCTCATTCACAAAGTGTCAAGGATGTCAACAAGCCCGAGAGACTTCAGTAAATTATATGATATCTCCAAATAAACCATAACAACATTTTCTGAACTTTTAAAAGTAAGCAATTATGTATCACAGATTCCTCTAAGCTTGTTTTGGAAGGTCCTCAGCCATTAAATAACATACGATAACTCTAAATTGCTTATGGACAAAAATGAGCCATCTATGACATAATACTGCAGAGTATTTTGTTTCAGCTTACCGTTCATTACATACATATCTCGTAGATTATAAAATACTCTATGTGTCCAAAGAAAGCTATACCAATATCTTATATACCTAATGAATTCTTAAAATGATTGTATACCTGAATCTGCAGGTAAAGATCATTATTAAAAATTGCATGGCTCATGCTTCCACATGGCTCCCAAACTGGTAGTGCAACCTGGATGATTATTTTTCACAGCCATATAAATAGTCAACTTTTATCACAACAGTCATATGGCTCCTTTATAAGCAGACAAAACAGAGCATAGTATCAACCTCAGGGATTTTAAGTATCATTGTCATTGTTGAGGCCAGAGTTCGGTGGTGCCCCGGTAGTGTGGAGGGAGATGGATAACTACTGAGAAGACAGGTAGTTAGCATTCTCCCTCAGTTCTTCCTCAGATGACAGCAGTGAAGAATCACAGGTCATTGAGATTTAATAGTTTTATTAAAAGTATATTTTAGAAAGAGAAACTCTGCCCCAAAGAGGCACATGGTCCTAGTGCTATAACCAACACAAAAAGGCCACAAAAAAAAAGGCCCAGAAGTTCAAAACAGGGCCCAAAAGTAGGAATGTCTGCCTTATGTCTGAGCTGCGATGGGTGGTTCCAAAGGCATTCCTAGGTGATTGACAAGTGAGGTCATTTTGATTGACATTACCCGCTATATAACTTTTTGCTTAATGTGCATGTGTTTAACCAGAATTCTGCTACCATTGGGATGTTCTTTGGGCAGTCTCTAGTCTGGGCCCCTAATCTTTTGTTCCCCCTGTTGCTCATGTCTGACTAGCTACCTAACACTATGATATTAATCCTTTAAGGAACTTTTTTTTGTACAAAGAACATCAAGTTGCTTCTTGAAAGGGATCTCATAAAGTATCAGAGTGAATGTACTGAAGCCACATTTGAACACTGAGATTGTTTTATGGTTGACGCTTACTCCTTCATGCAACTTCCTCAAATTATAAAATTATTTCTTCTATATATCTCTTTTTATACCATTAATACATATCACCTTGTCAATTTTCAAGTCACTGATTCTTCATCTCATTTACCCATACATAGCTGTTAATCTAGAATCTCATTCTTCTCCTTTCTTCTTTATCTTCCCATAAATTCATAAAATATTTTATAGTTCAATATATAGAGCTCCATATGCTTCAGTCCTACCTTAATTACATTCTCATAACCTCTTGCATTTACTTACATTTCTGTTTTCTTATATTAACCATTGGTGTATAGCTATCAGGACCTTTCCTATGAAGACCCAAGTCTCCCTCTTCTCTTCCTATTGGTTTGCTCCTCTTTTCTCAGGTCCAAAACCAGCCACTAACTCTCTACATCTTGCTCCCTCAACTGAAATATGAATTAACAGATAAAGCAGTGAGTATCCTCTATGCATCAGGCACTGTGCTCCCACTGTGTATACATAATTTAGGCATTTGAATCTCAAATCAATCTTGTGACTTGTTCATTTTTAGGGATGACAAAATAAATTTAGGGAAGGTAAGAAACTTTTCAAAGCTAGTAACTCCATCTAGTCCTACAACACCCATTAAAATCTTGCACTGTGTTACCTCTTTCCAGGAAATACCTCCACTTTCTCACTTGTGGGCCTAGTAAGTCATCAGATCAGCTCCTTACCATCTTTGATTGTTATAATGCCCTGGGAAGAAGAAATAGAAGTTACTCTCACAGAATTCCAATATGTCATCAAGAAGAGCTAACAAATGGTAGAAATGTAGAAGATGTAGGAGAGTGGTCATGGCCCTTTGGAGATTAGCTTTGTGTGTATGTGTGTGTGTGTGTGAGTATAGAACTCCACAAGTGTATACACATATATACATATATACATAAAGATAGACACTTACATATATATATATATATATATATATAGAGAGAGAGAGAGAGAGAGAGAGAGAGAGACAGAGAGAGAGAGAGAGAGAGAGAGAGAGAGAAAGAAGAAAATGGAAACATGAGGTTAAAGAGGAAAGCAACAGGAAAGTCCTAATGTGTGTGCCATATCTTAAAAATTGGATTAGGTTGATGTTCAGGAAATAAATACAAAAACAAGTGGATATTAATAGGACATGAGGGTAATAAAGCAAGTCTCACCCACTACATAATATCTCTAAGATACCATGCTATTTTATAGATTCATACTGAAAGCAAGAATAATAAGCTTCTATGATTTTGGTACCTCTATTTTATGACTGTTAGTTGCTTGATTCAAAAGTATGTCATATACTCAACTCAATAATTTACAATATATAGCCTGATGTTTTAGAAATTCTACAGTTGATCATGTATATTGTAAACTTATCGCATTAGAATGTAAGGATGTTTTGTTAATAGTAGTACATGTATAGCTTGAAACTGTGTTGCTCATAAAAATTCCTAAGATTTCTAAATATTTTGTAGCCAACAAAATATCCTGTTCTTTTGTACAATTTCTCACAACAGTGCCACTTAAGATTGCACATAATTGATTTAATCAAAACTACATGTCTCGGTATCATCTTAGCACTTGGTCAGAGAAGAAAGATCCGTGTCAATTTCATATTTTAGTCATCTTCCAACTGTTAAATACAAGCGAACATCTTGATCCATCTCCTAGGAATGAACAGTTCTGTCGAAATGATAGTCCCTGATCACTGAGGATATCTTATAATTTGACAAGGCAGTTTAGACCAGCACTAGGCGTCTCAGATGTTTAAAAGTCCAACTTTTATCAGGATGACTTGGATGCTATGGCTAAGCACATTATAGGCAGAACAGTACAAAATGTCTTTCTAAGTGACTTCAGATATTAGATAAGAAGCCTACCTGACTCCTGTAAATCTCTTCATCAATATCAGTTTTTTTTTTCCATAAGTTAATGTCTCCAAAATGGCTTTTTTGAAATGCAACTGTATTAGCAGGGAAGGTAGTACATTGTTCCATTTGCCTGTGAGAACAGATTACTTAGCAAGGTCCTCAGGGAATGAACACCAATAAATTTGATAAAAGAGGAAAATGGATGAATGGTAGAAAAAAATCTGATCATGGATCTTTGCCCGACCAAATAGTTCCAGGTAGGTCCCTCTAAAAATCAGCAGAAGGGCACTTTTGAGAAAGTAGAGGTAAAGATGAGGTCACACCAAAGATAATTGTTTCCCAGAGTTTAACAGGGCTCTATGGGGAAATTATAAGAGGATTCTTTTTAGTTCTAGAATATATGGATTCACTCTCCTCTACTTTCATTTCCTCTTCTGTAAGATAGGCATAGTAATAGAAGCTGCATCATCATAGATAATTATCAAGATCAAATATGTAAAGCATTTAGAACTTTATAATATTATTAACATTTTTAAAATACGGAGATGCATTAATATTGCATCTTAATTTACATTATGAAAATAATATTACTTTTATGCATTACTCGTATTCCCAAAAGCCAATGCCCTGAAAAGAATAAATGAAATGATTTTGTAGTATTTTTGTTTTGTTTCGTTGGCAACACGATCAAGGGTGCTTGCTTTTCATTTTTTCTTTAACCGAGTAAAATGTCTGAAGCTTTCCTTTCTCATGTCAGAGAATGAATTTCAAACCAATTATAAGCAGCTGTCCTCATTTTTCACTCCTAGCAAATGAACATATTTTTAAATGATATTATAGGGTATTTTTCACACTCCTCCTAGATGATAGATAAATTCTTCAGGCACTTCTCATTGCCAGGAAATGAACGCTCTTGTTGCTGTTTCAATAAAGTGAGCATACACAAGAGTCTCTGGGAGACTGATAATCTCACACACAATTTCATTTGTCAGCTCCCTGCAGTCAATGAGCTTGTCTTCAAGGAGACTTCACCTGCATGAGGATTTGAGGATTAGGTTTTTCTGTGTAATTTCACTCTGTAATAATGGGATTCTGGGAGTACTTTCTCAATTATTTCTACTTCCAAGGGTCAGGCTACAGAGGTAAATACAGAGATTTATGCACTTAATTCCCTTTGGAACAAAATAGATATACCCACTTTTATTCTTACTTTTTATTTATTAAACTTTTGTACAGCTGGTATTACCTGCAATTTGTAGGCTAACAGGTGGCTTAATTTTTTTTTCTTTCTCTTTCCTTCTCTCTCCTTACTTCTCCCCTCCCTTCTTCATTTCCTTTCTTTCTAGTAGTTAGGAAATAGATGTTGGTGTTTCAGTTCTGCTATATTTTTCTTTCCTTTTGAGAAACAACCCTGCTTGTTTTGTGTTTAAAGACCCTTATATGCATGTACAGAGAGAATCATATGGAAATAAATTCATATACAAAACTAAATTCTCAATTAACTATGATAAATTAGTTAAAATGAACTGACTCCCTGTTTTTCAATCAACCTCAAAAATCTCAATATATATGTAAATGACCCTCTTAAGAATATAATGTCACATTTATTTGATCTTCAGTGCGTTGTTAGTTGTTATTGTCATCTCAGTTCAACTTTCAACAGTCATCAGCCACTCTGTTTTCTTCTTTGAATTTAATCTCTTTTCAAGCACCTTTCTCATGCTCTTATAACAAAGAAAGAAGTTCTTAATTCCCACTAAGATCTCTATTAGCTCATTTCCTTTGTATTTTCACATTTCCAAAAAAAGGGGAATGTCTCTTAGAATCAAATGGACCTATCATTCAGGCTTGGGTACCTTTAAGTTTATTACTTTGGCTAATTATGTAACTAATATGAAAATCATTTCTCCAGTGGAGAAAAAAGGTTATATGACATGTAATTCCCAGTTTCATTGACCTGAAAAGTTTCCTTTGTGGATAATCCCCTATCCCAAACTCCAGTTAGTGGTATTCACTGACATTTTTCTTTGTGTAGTTTTGATTTTTTTTTTTGAATGCTATATATAAATAGAATCAAAAAGTATCTAGCTTTATGAATTTGTTTTTTTAAATTAGCATATTGCATTTAAAACTTATTTATGTTGTAACATGTACTTGAGTTCCCCTCATACTTCATTTTATTGCTGACTAGTGTTCCAATGTATGGATGTCTCCAAGAATTGTAATCTTTCTTCCAGTAATAGACATTTGGGTTGTTTAGGAGTATTGATGATTATGACTAAATTAACTATAAATATTCATATATAGTTTTGTGTGTCATATGTTTTTATTTCCTTTGGGTAAAGATCTAGGAAGTGTACTATCATATGATATATCATATGATAACTATATGTTAATTTTTATAAATATTGTCAAGCAGCTTTGCTAATTGGTTGTGACATGTTGGATTCTCACCAGCAATGTATGAGAATTCTGATCACTCCACATTCTTTCAAAGGCTTAATATTGCCAGGTTTTTCTCTGTTGTTATTGTTGTTTTGATTTACCCATTATAATAGTTGTATAATTTTATCACATTATTTAAAATAATAATAATGTAGAGCATCACTTCATGTCTTTGTGGGCCATTTGTAGATCATCTTTGGCAAAATGATGGCTTAAATCTTTTGCCTGTTTTTTTTTTTTTTAAGTTGGATTATTGAGTTTCGATAGTTCTATATTTTGGATTTCAGTTTTTTATCAGTTGTGTGTTCTTCAAATATTTTCTAGCAATCTGTGCTTTATCTTTTTATTTTCTTTAAAGTGCCTTATGAAAAACTAAAGTTTTTAATTTGATGGCCTATTTTCTTCATTTTTTCCTATGATTCATACTTCATGTATTTTCTCTGTGAAATATTTGCCTAATACAATGTTGCAATATTTTTTGCATGTTTTTCTATAAATTTATAGTTCTAGATTGCACATTAGATCTATGTCCATTTTGAATGAATTTTTATATGTTATATAAGGTTATAACTTATAGATTGAGATTATCCTTTTTTTGAATATCAATGTTCAGTTGTTCAGCACCATTTGTTAGATATTCTATCAGATCTCCATTAAATCGATTTGATAATCTGTGTTGAAATCAGTTAAACAGATATGTATGTCTGTGTATGTGTCTATTTATACATTCTTTACTCTGTTCCACTGATCTATGTTTACTCTTTCCACAATTCTACAATGCAATAATTATGTAGCTATATATTAAGCCTTGTAATCAATTAGTGTGAGTTCACAGACTCTTTTATTTTTGATCATTTTGGTTATTCTAATTAATTTGCTTTCCATGTATACTTAAGGATCAGCTTGACAATATCTATAAAATGCATCATAGTGGATATAGGGGTGTACTATGTTTCCTGCTTGAAACCCAGCCTAAGAATGACCTGGTGTGTCGGCTCCATAAAGATTATTAAAGGAGACAGAAACACACAATCAATTTCCTACCTCAGTTTTTTATAATTCTCCTGAATTCCCATTCTCTTGTATTTTTTAACTATTGTGCATACCTCATACATTCTTAAGTTAAATCTTGTCATTCCTCTGCTCAGAAACTGCCAGGCATTTCCCATCATGCTCAAAGTAAAATTGAAAGTCCTTAGCAGCATACAAACCCCTTTGTGATCTAGTGTCCCATAAATGCTGGTTCTCATATTTTTTCCTTTGCCTCACTGACCACCTTACTGTTGCTGGAACGTATGAGGCACATGCCCACCTGAGGCCCTTTTTATTGGTTGTCTCCTTTGCCCAAAAAGTCTTCCCTTAGATATCTTCAAGCTTAACTCTCTTAAGTCGTTTGACTCTGTGCTTAAATATCCCCTTTCCAATGAGGCCTACCCTGACCATTTCAATTAAAATTGAAATCTCTCCCTTTACCTCTGATTTTCACAATTCTCCATGGCTTTACTTTACCTTATTTATTTCCTTATTTATTTTTTTCATAGCATTTACTTCTTCTATTACAGGGTCAGGAATCCTTATTGTTTGTTCACTTACATACCCTAAAACCTATAATAGTGTCTGATACAAAGTATGTACTCTCTAAATAGGTATCGAACAAATGATACATTAATAAATAAAAAGGTAAGTGGCAGAAAAACTAAACTAAAACAAACATGTAAACATAAACAAGTATCAAATGTCAGAATATCAGCAAGGACAGTAACAGAACACTAAGGCAATTTTATTCAACTGAGAAAGATAAAGCCACTAATCGAGAGAAAGCAGATACAGTGTGAAGCACTCTGAATCACATGATGGGCATTTAGATCCAGTTATACATTACTCTCTGGTGTGATCTTTAGAATATTCTACAATCACCCAGAGTCCCATGTAATATCACATTATTAGATAATCTCTAAGTTTCTTCTATTTTTAGGGCCACTATATAGCCTCATTCTAGGCAATTGCCTCTTATCTTATTGGCAAATTATTTTTTTCTTTATATCACATTGGTTTCACGTGAGATTTTTTTCAAAAACTTAACTTGAGGAAACACTATTTCAAACACAGAAATTGCAATTTTCCAGTGCAGGTCTGCTTTCTTTCTTCTGCATACTTTAAAAGACCTTTCCAACTTTACTATTATAAGAAAAGATCAATAGAGGAAAATAATGTGAATGCTTACTATATAATGAAGAATGAGTCAAATCAAGTTTAAAATGCTTCAGACACAGGCATTTTCTATTAGACAAATCAATCTCTTTCTTGACCAAATCTATCAGTTTTTCCCTTTCAAATATGGCATGTTTTGTTTCTCAACTTAATGGACACATCCATGTGGTTCAACCATTCTCAATGTAAAGATTCAGTCGAGGATTTTGTGACTGTCTGCCTCTTCTGAGCTCTGAAAAATAAAAAGTTTGACGAAATGAAGAATAGAATCAGAGGTTAATACTATGTTTTTTGTTCTGTTTTAAACATTCTCAGATAAATCATGTATCATTTTGTTTTTATTTCAACAAATGTCCGTAAGGTTTACCCTGAGAAATAATTTGTGCCAGAAGTAGTTTGTTTTAGAAGCACACAGTACATTAAAAGATTAAGGATTAATGACGTCTGGCTGAGCAGGCTATCTAACTATGAATTTGATAATTAAAAGCTGTGTTACAAATTACATATTGCATAATATGTTTGTTCTCTTTTCGAATAAAATATATCATCCTGTAAATAGACAATTTTTAAATATCTTCATTGTATGTACCCATGAATAGGAGAGGATTGTGATTGCATAACTAAATATTTATTAGGAAATTTTAATGAAATACTAGTTCTAATCAATTATCAATTCCTAATTTAAAGCTATCTATATACTTATAAGTAAGAATAGCTGTTGAAATGTGAAAGAATAAAGAAATAAATATTTGTTTAATAAATAATGATATTTATTTTTCTAGGTATTATCACTTTGGCAAATCCATAGTGGCTACACTGTTCTACCTAATTAAATTAAAGAAAATAGATATTGAACTCTTCCATAGGTATAGACAGTCTCCATAGAGGAATTTGTTACTATCATAAAAGAAAAAACTTTCACTCCTCCTCTTTAAATGAATTTCTTAATATTCAAAGCAAATTCCAAACAAGAAGACTGTATGTAGAAAAATATTATCAGTAATGCTTTAAAATTTTGGTTAATATGATTAATAAAAGTCAATGAATACCAAGAATTAACTCTCAAGTCATTTCAGTTCAATCCTTCTTATTTTAAAATCTTTCTCATATGTATGTCTTTTTTTTTTTTTTGCCCACCTTAGCAAGTTCATGAGTCTGAAGATAATTGAATCTCTGATAATTCAAGATTTGCAAATGCCTCAGGCTCATCGTTCTAAGTGTCAATTTTCATTGCATAAGGAGGTAGATGAAATGCTAGTGAGAGTACAGAATATTGACCTTGGTCTCTACTGACTCAAAGATAAGGCCTAAAAAGTATTGATATTCAAATGAATCTTGAAGATCCAATTATTAATTTATTATATACCACATATCTCTAGAATAAAGAAGTAGGTAAAAACAATTAGGAAAAAAGTGTTTTCCCTTTTCTTTTGGAGACTTGGCATTTTATGTATCCAAAAGAGTATTTCTTAAGTATCAAGAGGTAAAGTATTTCAGAATGGGAAATGGAAAGGGTAAAGGCCTTGGAGTGAAGACTTGGTTGGCCTGTTTAAGGATCAGCAGGGGAGCTATTGTGTCTGGGGCACAGTGAACAATTGTGAGCCAGAGGGTGGGTACTCAAAGGGGGAGCAGCAATGAAAGGTAGAACAGATCATGAAGAGATCTGGAGGTCCTATTCAGGGTTTTCACCTTTATTCTAAGAGCAAAGACACTGGGAATTTCTGACTTTAGAAACAACTTAATTTACATGGATAAAACAATTTGCTGTGGAGCCTAGATTAAGCTTAATTGGGGAATGAGTGGGAGCAGAAAACTAGTGAGAAAGTTGTTGAAATGGTTCAGGAAAAACATTAGGGTGATCTCTACTAGACAATAGCACTGGAGGTAATAGGCTTAGTTCTAGAAATAGAAGAATTTTTTTGAGAAGAAAATTATAAGCATTTTCTATACCCATGGAAGAGTGAATAAAGCAGAGTAATGTAAAAACAAACACATATTACATTGATTATAAAAATTAATTTTTAAACAGAATTGCAGCTAAAACCCAAGTAGGATTCCCATGGAAGTTCCACACTCAAAGATCATAGAACAATAGCGCTATCTCATTTCTCTTTCATGGTATACACATTCATGCAATCAAAGAGCCATTTGATCAGGATGAGCTTTTAGTTGTTAGAATCTCTTATTTTCACCTGAAAAATAAAAATAAGGTATAAAATGTGAAATATACACTTTATATAATCTTTACAGAGGTATTAGGGAAATAAACTTGACAATTTCTATGAAATACTTATATAGAGATATATTTGTACAATATATTAATATAGTCATATATAGCTGGATATAGATAGAGATAGATGAATATAGGTAGATATATTTATAGACATAAATACATATATTAAAATGTGTATAACATATTATATAGTCAAATATATGTGCATGTGTGTATATATAAACATATATATAAAATTAAGGAGTTGAAAATTGGATATTATTTCTTTGGCCTCTTTTCTCTTTTCAGTTTTCTTACTTTTGCAGTCAGAGGGATTGTATCTTCCATGCTCATTTTCTGTCAGATTGCCATTTTTTTTAAATGTCTATATAGAATCTTTTTCTCTGCCTCTTCTTACTCCTCCTCCTCCTTATCTTTCTCTTATCTATTGACCTTCCTTTCATCAAGTTAATTATTTTTTGATAAAATTAATAAGAGGACTCATTCTTAAAATTTCAACTTCTACTCGATGCTTCTAAATCTAAATCTCTGGTCTTGATCAGTTGCTCTTTTTCTTAACTGGAATTTTCGTGTAAATATCAGACAGTCTTATCACTGTGTTTCATTGGGCTAGTTGTTCACAATTTTGTCTTCATGCTATCTATGCAAATGATATTTTCCTTGCAATTTGAATTTGAGATAGTTTTGTTCCATGAGAGGTTCTGGCAGAAGATTAGAGTCTTGGAAGTAGACACCAGAGTACCTCTCTCTTCCTGCTTCAGGGGTGTCTGTGGAAGTGGTCATCTCTCTTCCACAGTTGCATCGATTTCCAAGCAGGCCTGCCCTTCATGGGTAAAGATGAAGCCAGTGATCCCTACTCTTGGTCTCTGGTAACTCCATTTTTCTTGTCCTTGCAATCATAGGGGTGGCAGAGGCTTCTTGCTGTTACTAATTCTGGATTGCCTCAACTGTTCTTCTGATATTTTAGTTCTCCTGATACCTTAGAAACTAGCTACTACTATCCATGTCACCTATTTCCCCCATTATTATAATGATATCATGATTATCATGACTCCAACTTAAAACACAGAAGTCACTCATGCATGTCAGTTCTTAATTTTATTGTGGGAAGAACTAAAGTACAGGTACATATGAAATAGCAATGGATCAAGCAACCAAATAATTTATAATCTAGTGTACTTTATGTAAATCACTTAATATTCCTAAATACCTTGCAAAATCACTACTGAAGCCATTTTACTGATGTCTAAATAAGAGAAAGAGGCTAAACAATCATTCTAAGATCAAATAAGAAGCATGTAAAGAAGTTGGTACATAATATGATATACTTCCTGATATTTTATTTATAATATAATCAAATGAATAAAACCAATTAGTGAATAATATTTGCCATATTCTTTTTGAAAAGACACTAGACATTCAGACAGAATTGACATCTAAAATGACTCCATATTTAATCAGCTTCTTAGAAATCTTTCAGGTTCTTTGATTATCTGGCCGAAATGTATATTTAGTAAGAATTAGCAATAATTTCCAGTGGTTTGACATCTTCTTTCCCTCCCCTAAAAGAAACAATAAAAGTACTGTCAATTCCAAAAGGAGATTCATAAATTCATTAGATGTTTAAAATTCATTATTATACATTTAA
Source organism: Pteropus medius (assembly GCF_902729225.1). Lineage (NCBI taxonomy): Eukaryota > Metazoa > Chordata > Mammalia > Chiroptera > Pteropodidae > Pteropus > Pteropus medius. Next base: position 3,668,973 of record NW_024354500.1, on the reverse strand, counting down.
AAATAAAACATATTCTATCTGTTATTGCCAAATTATATTCAGAAAATCACTTCTTCCACTAAATACCAATAAGTTTTCTTTACAAAAAGGATACATATTTACATACAGTTATATAAATATTACAAAATTAAAATGGTGCTTGAAATTCAGAACACCTATTAATATATTGAAAGTTTTTGAATTTATAAGTAAATATGTTTATTCTATTAAACCTTGAATTATAATAATCTCTCTGAAAGTTTGATATTCACATACATATGCACTCATGTACAATTATAAAGATGTATAGAATATTCAATTTGAGAGTGAGGAATGTTAGTGCGTTCTATACATAACAGAACTGTATCCTCATCTATAGTATTTTATTAAAGTTTTTTTCATTCATGCTTCTAATTTTTGACAGAACTAAAAGTAGAACCCAAGTTTAAGAACATTCAATTCATCACTGACCAAGTCAGCTACGGCTTGTAGAAAGAGCATAATATTTTAAGTGACACTGTTCAACTTCATGTACTGCCTTCTTACTCATTAATTGAGCCAAATATTTGTCATATTTAAGGTAAGCATAATAATAATAATGACAACAATAATAAATGTGTATATGCCCCAATTACTTCTCAGTGTCAGTATTGTGAAGATCAAATAAGGAAATGTCTCTAAAAGCATTTTAAAGGCATTTTAATTATACTGGAAAGACAATACCATAAAAATCAGATCATTTAATGATCAACAGCTTATACTTAATATGATAAACAAACTCATATTTCCTTTTCCAAAGACAATGTAAACTACCAACAATTAACTGAGATTTAGGCAAATTTGTTTTAAATTAAAGTGTTTTAAGTGTTTTGTTTGTTTTTGAGCCTATTTATACTTGAATTAACTGAATATTTGTATAAGTTCTTTGCAAATTGAAGACATAAAAAATAAAATATTTGTATTAAATTAAAATGCAAAGATAATTGAAGCATATTTTGTTACTTTAAAATATAGAAAAAATACACAATCCTCTAATCATATCTCTTTGACAGTTCTCAGTTGACATTTTTCAATAAATTATTATTTTGAGTTGATTTAGTGACTAGTTTGAGCTGAATACATGATATATCCTGTCAATTATGACAAACTCAGTCCTCAAAAGATCCAGAAAAAGGGCATTTTAACTAATTGTAGTTGATTCTCGAGTTTCACATAGATATGGCCTCGGAATATTAACTCTCTCATCCACCAGAATCATTTTAGATATACCAATGGGATGACGTCATTTCATGTTTCACTCCACTCTCAGTTACCCTTGGAAATAGGAAATTGCACAATCGGGATGAACAAAATTCTCGAATAACCTGTGATCTTACTGCATTTATTAATGTTCACATCCTTAACTTCTAGCCACAGTTTCCAGAAAATAATCATATGACAGATTGTAAATTGACCCCTAAGTTGTTTTTTTTTTTCCCCAGCCATGAGTTGCAAGTGATAATAATCAGAGATATGTGATGAAAATTTAGGAAGCCAAATAGAAGACCAGGAAAAATAGTTGACCCAGTTGTGTAAAACTTAGAGTGTATTGTGTTCACATCAATTGTGGATTATTTTATTTTATCAAGTTGTTTTTATAAATACCATATATATTGTATCCCTATCAAAGAATAATTTAGAAAATGCTGAAGACAACATGATATAGTGAAAGTTTATGCATTATGCATTATGCATTAGGCAGGCCAAATCAAAATATCTTAGTCAATTAATTTAATAGCATAGGGATACATTTTCTGATCAATTAAAAAAAGGAATTTGGTTTAGATAATTTCTGAATTTGCTGACAAAAATTCTGTTATTTTAACCTATGTACAAAGTACTTGGTTGGACATTCTGGGAGAGTTAGAATATTTAAAATATGGTTTCTAATCTCAAGAAACTTGAAAATTAGTTGAAATAGATGTATTCACAGGAAGATGGTTAGAGATGTTCTCTAAACAAAGAAACATGAGCAAACAGGAAATATTTGTACATATTTATAGTGAGGGCGGGGAGCTGGAAAAACTTGATAGAAATTAATATTGTATCTGTGTTTAGGAGTATTAGTATGATTTTTATAGATTAATATGTAAGATGAAGGGCATTCAAATAAGAATGAGCAAAGAAAGGTGGTTATGAAAGGGCATTGTGTACCTAGGTGATAAATGGCAATCAGATGTCATTATTTGATTTTTCATCTTAAAACACGAAAGCTAATCTAGATCAGTAATTTTAAAATATATTTCATAGTCTACAATTTGGAATTTTAAGGTCCTCCTGATAATGATTTTAAAAAATGAGTGTCTATTTACCATCTTACCTACTCACTTCCCAGAATCTTTACCCATGTATGCTGCCTTCCTGCCTTATACTATTAATAAACTATTCTGGTTTCTCTTCATAACCAGTTTTCCCATTCATTAACTACCTTCGCTCTCTATATTAGTTTCTTAGGGCTTCTGTAACAAAGTTCCACAAACGGGGTGGCTTAAAACAACAAGTTTACTATCACAATTATAAATTTTAGATGTCTGAAATCAGGATAACAGCAGAGCCAGGCTCTCTCTGAAGGCTCTATGGGAAGAATTGTTACTTGCTTTTTCTAGTTTCTGGCAGTGTCTGAGTCCTTGGCTTGTAGATGCAGCACTCCAATCTCTTTCTCCATCTTCATATGGCCGTCTGTGTCCAAAATTTTCTCTTTTTGTAAGGAAATAGGCATTAGGTTAGAGCCCACCTTCTCTTAACTTGATTGTGTTTGCAAAGTCACTATTACCAAATAATGTCATGTTCACAGGTTCTGGGTGAACATGAATTTGGCGAGAGGACTCCATTCAACACAGTACACCATCTCATTCACATCATCATACGAACACAATGCCATTTCTCTAATGTTGAAAAGGATGCTGTTTACCCTATTTCTTTCACCAACCACTACCTATTTATCTTATTTACAGAAAACTCTTTAAAGGTATTGTCTACATTTGCAATCTTCAATTTCTCTCTCTCGATTGCTTATTATATTCACTCTTAAATATACCCCCTCCAACTGCTCCTTTACAGACCATGAAGAGCCTGCATGTTGCTAGTTTCAGTGGTCATATTTGATATTTACTTATTTGACACTTGATGACATTTGACTCTTTCCTTGATACACTTCATTTATTTGGCTGGCAGGACACTCCTGCATCTTGATTTTCCTCAAATTACACTGAATGCTTTGTCTCAATTTCCTGTGTTTGTTTTGGTCTCAGCTTATTAATAGTGAGATTTGATGCTTGATCTTTGCTCTTCTTTGATGATTTCTTTCAGTCTTATGCTTTTAAACACTATTTATGAGTCAGTGTTTTATGACCTACAGACTCCTATATCCATTGCCTGCTTGATATTTTTACTTGCAAATCTATTACATATCTCACATCAGCATGGCTTAAAGAGAATTCTCTCTGACCCTCTTAAAAACGGTCTCTACTAGCAGCTTTTTGCATCTCATTTTATAGCAAAGGCATCCTCCCAGTTGCTCATGTCAATAAATTTGAAGTCAAGTCATTCTTGACTTGTTTCTATCTCTCCTTTCTCCTCATTCATTCCATCAGAAAGTCCATGTTAATATAGAATCTAACTACCTTTCCCCTGGTCTGACCACTGTCATCTCTTGCCTGTATCACTGTCATTGCCCCCTAACCAGTCTACCTCTTTCTTTCCTTGCTCATGTACAATCTCTTATCAATACAGCAATGAGACTGACTCTTTAAACTACAATTGGATTATATCATGCTGATCTAAAACCTGCTATGACTCCATATCTCTCTAATTAAACACCAACATCATGCAATGACCTCAAGTTTCTTTGTGATCTGATACCTATTTTCCGACCTTAGTTCCTAACTGCTCTCCTCACTCATTTTTCTACAACCATATTGGATTCTCTGCTGAACTTTGAACATGTTAGGTACATTCTCATTGTAGAGTCTCTGTATTGTCTGGTCTGCACTTGCCCCAAAATATCTAATTTGATAAGTCTCTAACCCTCTTTAAATGTTTCTGCAAATGCCACTTTCTCAATAAGTCAGTCCCAAATTCATTTTTTCTACTGTTCATCCTACCATATATATTGTAGCATCTCAAGTCTCAGTAAAACCCTCTATTGTACTTTACCTTTTCATATACATAACACATATATACATACATACACATGTATGTACACATATACATATATATTTATCACCTTCTAAAATACTATACATTTAATTCTTTATTGTGTTTGTTTGTCTCTGTGAGTAAAAATTTTGTTTTCTTCATCAGTGTATCACAGATACCTAAAAGAGAGACTGGTACATATTTATTGTATAAATAAATAACAAGATTTAATGGGGGAAATGACACATGATTCCTCAGACTTTTTTTCTCTTTTTGTTATATGTTATGGGCTCAGGTTTGTCTATGTTCTTCTTGCAGGGTGACTCCCAGAACTAATAACAGCCATGGTATTTAATGTTTGTTAAATACGTATAATGTTCCAGGTCCCATGCTAAGCCACTTACATATAGTAGAATCACACAAAACCTCCTCTTTAAAAACAACTTATTGTATTAGCCCCAGCTGAAAATTGGAAAAAAATAGAGATAAATAATACACTCAAGATCATAGACCCAGCAAAGGAAGGAGCTGTTAACTATTAAAGACTATTATCCTCTCTCCTAACACACAACTCAATTTAGACTTCTGTTATGCCTGGTCAAATATAATGAATGCACATGGATACCAGTTTTTAAAGAAAATATATGTAATTTAGATTAATACAAATTGAAATCCACTATCATTTATATTTGCTCTATGATTTTTAAAAACTCTATCTTTGATTTGTTCACTAGAAGGTATTGTGTAAAAGGTGTTGATAAAGCCAACAATCTTATCTTGCAATATTATAAGATATAAAAATTTTAGTAAATCCATATATGCCTAAATATAGTCAGATATTTTTAAGAAAATATTGCAAATATTTTCACAGAATTCAGAAAAAACAAATCTCGTAATAAAAAATTAATTTTAAAGTGTGCTGTAAATACAATTTTTAAGATCTTTAATGTAAGAGCAGAGTTAATATAACTGTGCAGGACTGGTAAAGCCTGTCCTTTTGCAGTACGAGGCAGCTTAAATCATTCCAGAATGGGGTTTTAATGCTGGCACAGAAATCTTAGTCAGGAGTCTATTTCAATATGAATAGACTATTTCCAGTTATTTCCTGTGAATGCAAACAATCTTATTTTTATGGATTTCACTTGTTCAGAAGCTCAATGAAACTGGGCACCTGTGTCTTTTAGAAAATTCTACAAGGACAGAGAAAGCCCACCCTTGTGTTCTGAACTATGATTTAACCCATAAATTTCGAATTTATATTCTACCTTCTTAAATAAATTACACATGGCTCAGTTTTTCTAATGATTATGGTAAAAAGCATTGAAGAATACAAGTGATTGATTAAATTTACATTCTATTTCCGATTCAGTTGATATGATGAACAAAAGGCCAAGTTGGGTATTTCTAGTTCTACACAGTTATAATAAGTCATTTCCAAAGACATAAAAAAACTCACTATATTGATTTGAATTTTACGTTATTTGTATACTAAAACATTGCTCATTTAATCAACTAGCTTTTTTGGCTTTGCTGTTTCTTGAAAGAGAGCTAGATTGAGGCTAAGTATATCTAGCTCTCATTCTGCTATTTTTGACTGTTTTCACCTTGGGAAAAAATATTTTTCTGAGTCTATATCCCTTAGGAGCAAATTGATCTATTAAATTAGGGGTTGACGAGCTGTGGCTCATTGCCTATTTTTATAAATAAAGTTTTATTTGAACACAGCTGCATCCATTTGTTTATGTATTGTCTATGGCCGCTTTCCATCACAGTGGTTGAGTTGAATAGTTATGGCAAGACCACCTGGTCTGCCAAGCTTAAAATAATTACTATCTGAACCTTTATAAAAGCTATGTGCAAACCTCTGGTCTAGATAGTTTCTATGATTTTCCTAAATTTTATATTTGTACAAATTTATGATACTCTTTGGTCAGTACTGTAAAAAACTGATTAAATATTCACTACGCATGTGACTCATGAATGAATGGCTGGTATATTTAAAGTATAATGAACCATTCTTGTACTCAATAATTTCTTCTCTGTCTTACGATCTCAACTGAGAAATACAAGATGAATATCAATACGTAACTGGAAATACTTGGTAGCATCTGCTAATAAAGTGCTGCACTAGGCATGGGCATTAAGGAAATTTATCATTGCAGTACTCACTGAGAAGTAAGGCTAGCAGGTAAAGCTTTTGAGCAAAAGTGGAACTTGAACTTAGGTTAGATAGAAAATGAATATATTGAATATCTACTATATTTCATAGCCACTGAAATAGGCACTTAAATAATTTATCTTCTTTAATCACCTGATCCTGCATGGTAGTCATTAATATCCTCATTTTGTGCATAATGAACTGTATTCACAAAGCTACTTTAGGGTAGAGTTTGGGTTTCAGTCCAAGTCTACCTATGACAAACACATATTCACACATAAGCTCACACACATACTAGAATATTTTTATCCCTCTAGCTTACACAAACATCCTAAATCCTTTACTCTCTCCTTGGTTCTACAATTACATTCTTATAGTTAGTTAAGCTGTAAATCTTGAATAAAAATTTCATGTCTACTGTAATTATTGAGACGTGTTAAAAAAGCCTGAATTGACAAAGGTATAAGTGTCTCTATATGTAATGTGCATTTGTGAGTATGTGAAATTATATGATATGTAATATATTTCTACACACATATACATGCATATACATACTTTACCCTTTTTTAATTATTAAAATATTTTTAAGTATTATCTAACAAGCCCATATTTTCTAGAGAGAAAAAATAGAATGTCTTAAAAGTAAAGAATAAAATACCCAAAATTAATTCAAAATGACAGTACATCCCAGAATATTTCTACAGAAAAGATGAAATCGCCTTTATTTTTTTTTAACTTCTCATTTTTAATTCTAAGCTAGGTGTGTAAAAATCAGCATTGCTAATTTCTTGCCAAATGATTTCTGTCTAAAGATATTCTATATTTTTCTCAAGGTAAATTCAGTAACTAGAGCCAAGATGACTATAAAGCTAATAATTATTTCACATTTAAGCATGCCATTAAATGTAATTTGTAGTTTTGTTATGTGTATTCATTATTCCCAGTGACATAAAAACGCAGAGAGACTACAATGATAATCTCCATTAGTACAAGGAAGAAAAACACTGGCGGAAAGACTTCTTTACAAAAGCATTATAAGAACTAAGTTACATTGTAAATAGAAAATGCTTTGCAAATGTGACATACAAATCCATCTAACATCATTTCTTTGGTGCAGAAAAATAAAATAATATTGCTTCCTAGAATCTGAAATTGCTATTAAAGATAATAGAGAGGAAGTGACATAGAAAGTAGAGAGATTATAATGCCTATTCAAATTCTCCAATTGACTAGCCTAAATATTTTATATAATTTTGATAAACTTCCACTTAAAATTTAGCCTTCAATTTTGTTAATATGAAGAAATAGAGATGATGGTTGTTACTCAAGTATATCAAAGGATTTAGCTTAAATATCACGATAGTTGATGTACATGGAATCTTTAATGAAATTGTTTTAAGGACACAATACAGCACACTGACTTCAAATATCTGAATGGGTTTGATTCTCAGAAGAAACTAATTTAACTATCTAGACTAGAGATATAATCTTAAATTTAACATATTTTCCATTTCCAAATAATCATCAAATTAATTCATCTGGAGACTATAATATTTCACTATTTTAAAGTGCTGTATATTTCCACATTCAATCCTCAAAGAGTTATATAATTATTATAATTTCTATTAACACATACTGAATACTCAATATGCCTATCATTGTGCTGTTATTGATACATACCATCTCAATTAATAATTGCCACAAACTATTGAAATATTATGATTACTATTCAGCTTTTTTAAAAAAAAATGTGGAAAATAAATAGTTTAGGAAGGGGGTTTTGGCTTTTGGTAATGGAAGAATAACTTGAAGATTACAATTATAAACAATTATAAACTGTAATGTGTGTGCTTGTGTGCTTGTGTGTGTGTGTGTGTGTGTGTGTGGTGTGTCTGGAAGGGATTAAAGTGTGACCAGAAATCAGCAAAGCCTAAAGAATAATCAACTTCTGGGAAAAAAAGGAATGGCTCTGACTTCTCTAGTTTAATCAGTGTTTGCATAAAGAATATCTCCAGCCAGCACTGAGGAAAGGCAGCTAGAACTTGGGTAGATCTGGCAATTTTAAGAGCTTTAGGAATTAAGGAACATGTATCAGTGGTACCACAGCAACTGGGATATACAGATTGAAATAGTACAAAGGAAAAAGTGAAAGGGAACAATGGGCCCGACCTAAGTCACATCCAGGTATATCCTCAGTGTGTCAGATGCTCCTCGCTGAGCAGTGCCTAAACTCACACTGGAGGCAGCTGGCCTTGGTTTCTGGTGTGGCCTTTTGAGGCAACTATAAGCATAATATCTGAGGATTGTTTGCTGAATTTTAACAGGTGGCCCTGGAGGAGCAGAAGCTTGGGCTAAATTTGGCCTGAAGCTGAACCTCTCTCATGACTGTGCCACTGGACACCTACTTCACAAATCCACACTAATAAGACCGGGAGACTTAGAAGCTTTGCTTAGTACATAGTAACAGACACAGAAAGGCAGCCCAATTGGGAAGACAAAGAAGCAGAAACAATATGAAAGAACAGAACAGAGATCCAGGTATAATGGAGTCAAGTAATCAAACAGATACAGAGTTCAAAACACTAGTTATAAAGATGCTCAATGATCTTTTGGGAAGTGTAGATAAATTCAGTGAGAACTTCAACAAAGAGATAAAAACATAAAAATGGAAATGGAAATTATAAAAAGGAACCAGTCTGAAATGGAGAACACATTAGCTGAGATGAGAAGTATATTAAATGGAATAAACAGGAGTAAACAATGTGAATAAAGAAAAGGATCAAATGCCCTATCTAAAATAAGAGAAAGCCAAGAATATGCAATCAGAATGGCAAGAAATAAGATGCCAAGGTTATAAAAATAATTTAAGGAGCATATGTGATACTATTAAGGGTCCAAATATTCATCCGATTGGCATAACTGAAGAAAATCAAGATGTTGAACAACTGTTTGAAGAAATAATGATGGAAAACTTCCCTAACCTGGTGAAGGAAATGTACATAAAACCCCAGGAAGCTCAGAGAATTCCAAAAATCAAGGACCCAAAGAGGCCCACACCAAGACACATCATAATTAAAATGCCAAAGGTTAAATACAAAAAAAGAATATCAAAAGCAACAAGAAAAAAACAGATAGTTACTTATAAGGGAACACCCATAGACTGGCAGCTGATTTCTCAAAAGAAACTATGCAGGACAGAAGGGTTTGGCAAAAAATATTAGACAGGATGAAGACCCAGGATCTACAACCAAAGATACTTTATCCAGCAAAGCTATCATTTAGAGTTACAGGACAGATAAAGAGCTTCCCAGACAAAAATAAGCTAAAGGAATTTATCACCACCAAGCCAGTGTTACAGAAAATGTTGAGAGACTTCTTTGAAAAAAAAAATACAAAATACTCACTTCAGATTAAAAGGCACACACAGACTAAAAGGAAGGGGATCGATAAAAAGATAGTGTTGATGGACCTAAAAGATATTTAAGTCAGACAGAGAAATATAAACACTATATGATTTCACATATATGTGGAATCTAAGGAATAAAAAGAACAAACTAATTAAAAACAGACTCACAAATATAGTGGACAATTTGGTGATGGACTGAGTGTTTTGCAGGGCTGGGAGAATGGAGTGAAGAGTTAAAGAAGTACAAATTAGTAGCTGATGGATGGTCACGGTGCTAATTGCACAGAGAATGCAATTAGCATTAATGCATTGGCTAGGTGGAGGGTCAGGGGAGAGAGGGAACAATTGGGGGAATCGTTTTACGAACTATATAGATGTCTAACCAATGTACTGTATACTTGAAACTAATTAAAATAAATAAATTAAAGTATGTATTTATATAAAGCCAAAAGGAAGTGGCTTCAAATTCTGCATGAAAACTTTCCCCAGCTCTCTAGCTGATCTCTGTTCTAGAAATGCATGGGGCAGACTCTAAGCAGTCTAGCTAATTATAAATAACTGAACATCGATTCCAATGGTGGCACACAACTTACAAGATAGAGCTTGGAATTTGAATTCAGCCAAGGTAACTGTCTGTTAAAACAAATAAGCCAGCAAAATCTTAACACCTCTCAGAGAAATATAACATGACCTGGAATCTATAAAATGTATAATTTAGTTTACAGGATATATACCAAAATCTCTAGACAACTGATATATGTGTGTGCGTGTGTGTGTGTGTGTGTGTGTATACATATATATGTATATATATACAAACACACATATATACACACACACACACACACACACACGCACATACATATATATATATATATATGAAAAACATGATCCATTCTCAAGAGAAAACAAAATCAGTGGACAAGTCTGAAATAACACATATATTGGAATAACAGACTAGGATCTCTACAAGTAGAATATATGAAACATAAAACAGAAACAGAAAGTAAAAGTTAAAATTCTGGAATGAAAAAATATAATGTTTGGAATAAAATTTTTACTGGGTATTCTAGTGAATTTTTGAAGTTCATATAATTAATAATTGCCATAGCTAAGATACAAGCTAAGTTTCTCTGATTCTGGAACCAACGCTCTTCATTACAACTCTATGCTATTTTCTAATAAAAGATAGATTATTATGCCTTATGTGAAATGTGAAAAATTAAACACTATGCTAGGCAATAAGAATAGAGTGATAAACAAGGTGGAAATACCCAATGGAGCCTACAATCTAGTGAGAGTACTAGATGCTGCACAGATATTTTCAATGATTATTTCATCATTATAGTGGTAACTGCAATTATAAAACACATAGGAAGTGAGATTGTGAAACAGGGTAACCTAACTTTGAGAGGTTGGAAAAGCTGTGTATATGACAACTGTTGCTTCTCTGTGTTTACTTAAAAACTATTTCTCTAAAATATGATTAATCTTTAAAAACTCGGGTATAAGCTCATCCTTTCCGAGGAGTGAATATTTAATATCTCAGTTATTAAGGAAAAGTTTTGACTTTATTGCTGTAGTGTACTCAGTGGTACTCTGCCACATTAACTTCTTGTAAAACACAATAATCCAAGGGACTATCTGTGGAAAATTAAAAAAAAAAAAAAAAACATAAAAGAGATTGTAATGATTTTAAGTGCCATGATTACAAAAGTAATAGTTGAGGTCATAACATTTTTAAGAAAAATATTGCTGAAATATGGACACCTACTGTATTGAAGGCCCATTTCCTGTCCAGTGTATACCTTACTGTACAAAGCAGACATAGACTATTAAATTGTTTACTGAGTCTAAAGCCATGCCCCCCCTGAACAAGCCTGATCCCGTCCGATGTTGGAAGCTAAGCAGGGTCAGGCCTGGTTAGTACTTGGATGGGAAACCACCTAGGAAGGCTAGGTGCTGTAGGCATTAAAAGTAAATAAATAAATAAGTTTACCGAAAAACGATATGAATATTATATTGAAGAATTAAATATATATTTACACCTCTCTAGTCCACCCACCCTCTGTAGCATTTAGATTGCCTCCAAGATATGATATGGTCACTGAAGATATTGATCTCAAGCACTTCTATCCACGCAACTTTTTATGAGTCACCCTAATTTATTGTAATTAACATCAGAATATAGAGCTGGATGTTTGTTCTCTTTTCCTGGTGTCCTAGGGTGAAAGTACTTTTCTTCAAAGTTACTGAGACTCAAATAAAAATGCCATTATCACTTGAAACGACACCTAGTATAAGAATATAAAGCAACACTGAGATTTCTGGGGGCCCTCAATCTACAAAACATGATCGCCTCACATACAATCCCTCTCACTTTGTACAGTTTTTCTATTTTCATTGGCTAAGCTTCCCAATATGCCAAGGCTTTTACCGAGTGGTGAAAGTAGCCAGGAATTTTTATTTTCCAGGAAATAAACATCTTTTTTGTCAATAAATATTCTCTCATCAGTTATTTAAGCCACATCTCTTTATTTCTCTTTTTTAATAAATTTTTTTTAAAAGCTTTCCACTTAACTTATTCTCTATTAGAGACCCCGACATCACATAAGGGAAATTTTTTTTTTTTTTAAAAAAAGGAGGTAAGGTAGATGAGGGAACATAAATCCTTAAATCTTTAGAACTATCATTGACGTCTTAGTCTGTTTATATTCCATTTCTGCTTTTCTTCTAGGAGGTGTTACTTGCCTTTCTCTACTTTTAAAGTCTTTTTATCTCATGTAATCTTGTTTACCCAAATTCTTTTCCAAAATTTTTAGAACTTCACCATTAAAAACATGAAAAATTCTGTTTGAATTTGACCTGGTGGAAGCTTATATAGTCACTTGTGATGTAAGAAAGATAATGCTGACTTAATGAACAAATATATCTATATATAATATATTGCATATATTAAAATATATTTTTTAATTCGTATTTTTAACAAACGCTTATGCCTGCTTTGTGCTAGGCACTATCCTAAGATGATTTATGAATAGTAGGGATGCTATTAAAGGATTCAATTTTGAATCATGGCAAGATCTTTTATAGTATTTATAATAATAGATTATTATAACAATGATTTAATACAATTAATGCAACATAAAACTTTCAGCATTTGCTTCCTTCCTGTGAACACATGTGGTTTTTCTTCATTAATTATTCAGTAAGATGAGAGCAAAGGGACAAGAGTACTTTGTTGTCAGTAGTTCTTTAGTATTGTTAATTATTTCAAAGGATCAATTTTTGGCTTATTATATTGATGATAGTGATGCAAGGCCTCCGGGTAGTGCCAGAACAGATCAGAAGTGCCAACACTGGTTTCACATTTTCTAATTCTAAAACAACTGTGGTGAAAGTCTTGGACACCAGAAAAAAAAATCTGTTAATTCCCTCACCAGCAGCTGTCACCTGTAGTTAATCTTTTTATTTCTATTTGTGTATTCTCCCTCACACCACTCTATCTCCCACACACTATGTCACCATCTGCCACCACATTTTCCTGAATCCAATTGACCTCTCCAAACATGGCCCTAGCATCATTTTCAGTAAGTCAGGCATCACTAAGTCAGTGATGGTTATACCCTTTGAAAATAAAACTAAGTATTTCATAACTAAGGTGACAATAGTTGCCCACTTTTTATAAACACCTGAATGTTTTTTTGTTTTTTGTTTTTGTTGTGTTGTTTTTTAGGTGAAGGTACAATACCTATGAGACTCACTGAATATTCTAGCAAGTAAGAAATGTGTGTAATTGTGAGTGGGGTACATATAAAAAATAAGGAAAATATGAACTGTTTTTGCTTCACAAGACCCCATGCCTAACGGGAAACAGTAGAGAAGTGAAAGAATCAACCAATTCATAGATTAGTAGTCAATAATGTAGTCAGTGTGGTGGAGACTATTAACATTTGTTCATATTTGGTTCATCTCTCCTTCCATAAAAATTACACTTTTGTTTCCAACTTGCTGTTAAATGGTGTCATGTGACCTATCTGGCCAGTTCATTGTAAGGACATATGCATTGTTCTGGGCTGAAGCATTTGTCTTTCTGAGTAGCCGGGATCTCAGTATTAATTTAGTCACCAAAGCATAAACAAGCCTATTTTGACTAATACCACAGGTCAACTTAAGAGTTCCATTGTCGCCACTCTTTCTTATCTGTTCCCATAATGAGGATTTCAATGATTGGCTGTTCTGTTTCCTAAATCTTCTGGATATCCAGTTGTGTTTGCTTACTAAAAATTCCCTGGAACCTTACTATGTCCTCAGTTATGGAAAGGATTTGGCTGCCTTCACAGTTGAGTTAGCAGAAGGAAAGTAGTACAGGAAATTTTATGTAGGTTTCCTCTAGTGTTTTGCCATCAGCCAGAGACACACAGTAATAACTGAAGAAGTTTCACTGGAGTAAATATGTAGAGACTGCTGCCAGAGAACAGCATTGTCTGATGTGACAAAAGAGGCAGAGGAAATGGAGAACCAATGTCAAAGTCTCAGGATCCATACTCCTTCCACATTATGAAAAGAGAATAACCACAGATTGGAGGGTACACTAGAAGAAGGAATTGTTTTCTAAAGACAGTATTGAATACTCCTCTTTCTTTAAAAAAAAAAAGGAGTAAATAAAATGAAATTGGAAGGATTCCCAGACTGCACATCTGCCTGCCTAAATTGCACCTGAGAAGAAGCAACTAAACAGATGGAAGCAAGGAGGATTAGGGAACGGTTTAGATCCATTTTATGTGCCTATAATCACAGTTCCTTACCCTCTTCACAACAAAGAGTCTTCAGGCTGGCAGACAGTGTTGTAAATGCAGAGTGTAACACCTGTGTGTCAAACAAGTGGATACAGGTGCAATAGTGGGTTCCCTAGATAAACAAGATAAACTTTCCTTAGTTAGATATATGTACATCATTTTAGTTCTCACTGCCTCTTTTTCTAATCAAGTCATTAACTATAGTGTAGAAAAATAATATTGCATAGTTATTGGTGTTATTTAACTTAAGCGTTCTTTGCTGTATTGGAGTGGAAATTAGTCGCTCATATTCCATTCCATGTTTTCTCTTGTTTTGCCTCCTCTTTCCTCCTCCGCTATCTCAAACTTCTTTCTTCATTGTAAGAATCCACTGAATGAGATGATAACATTGCAAGCATTAATGGTCAATATTTTTTCTTTCTTTCTTTTTTTTTAAATCTTCAATAACATTTAATGAATTTGGTGAGTTGAGCAGATAAAAAAATTCCAATAATCTTAATATTGTGGGACATTTGTAAACAAGACTGACATAATTATCATCTCTTCTAATTAGGGCAGCAAAAATTGTGAAATACTTGGCATTTATATAAAAAAGAATATGAAAAAATACATTATGGCAAGTAATTTTTTTGAATTCCAGTGTATGCAATACTTATTAATGTTTAAATAGTTTCCTACCAAAACAGGGAGATTAGCAAGGTGTGTTAGTGGAATTGTTAATAAAGTATGAAATGTCTCATCACTACAATGGATCCACAGCTTCAAATTGAGCTAGACAGGGATTAACAAAATGAAGATGAAGGGTGGCAGTGAATTAACAGACAAGGTGAAATGATCTGCCAACGTTGATTCAGGTACTTGATATTGTTCCTCTTAATCATATACCATGGTGTCGGTTAACATTAACCGATCTTAAACATCCATTTTGTTAGCTGAGACTTTTTTCTTTCTCTGTAGGGTCAATAGCAATTTTTATGAAATACACTAGAAATGTAAAGTACAGTAGGATCTGACATGAACAAACAATAGTATTCTGATTTATTACAACTGTGAAATCTACCTTAAATATAGGGAATGGTGTTTTATGATTCTCTATAAATTATGAAATATTCTACAATGATCATTTTAAATTACATCTAACATCTCTTAGTCACATGAGAGTTTACATTGCTCTGATAAAACTTGAAAAATAAAATAGGCTTTTATAGTTTTGCATTATATGCTTATTGTACTTTCTAACAAAAAAATTCTCAAGAAAATGATTAAATTTAGACTAAAAACTTGGGTCTTTTGATCAGCATGGTTACAGATAAATGATTTGACCAAATTTATGACAGCAAAGCTTGTTTACCATCATTTAGAAAGAGTCTGTATGAATCAGACAGGTCAAAGAAGCTTCTATTGCAATTTACTCAGCTCATTTAAAATGTTCAGGCTATGAGGGGAAACAGACATGAAAGTTCCAATCTTATTACTCTCACTTATTACATATTCGGTAAATTTGAGTGAATTAAAGAAAGACAAGTTATTGACAAGTTTTTTTAAATTTTTAGTGCACAAAAGTTATGTATATGTACATTATTCCTCTTAATGGGACTCACTAAAAGTAGCTGAAACTCCACAAACACATGCACACGCATATACACAATCTGGAATGACCAACTCTCCCTGTTTGTCTGTTACTGTCCTGGGTTTTGTTCCTAGGCAAATTGGGGTTTCTGGTTACCATAATACACACACACACACACACACACACACATGCCTAGGCTATCTGATCTCACTTTGAATATATAACCACACTCTTTGAAAGAGTACTCTACGCTTATGGCCAAGATAGAAAATCAGAAAGAAAGAAAAAACAATCAAAAGTCAACAAAATATATTAAATAACAGTTTCTAAGAAATTGAATTTTTGACAATAAAGGACATCGATTTTTGAGAAACAGGAATCAAGTTGAACAAGTAAGTTGAACCCAATAATTACCCAAGTTTACTGCTTTGAGAGAGTTTTCAGGCTATAGAGAAGTGAAGAGAAACATGAGTAGAGATTCCTTTAAAAAGATAGGTTTCACAAACTTGAAGTTTCTCAACTGCACAAAATGACTCTATGTCTAGTGTGTCCTACTGAGCTCACCTCCACATTACACATCTAGAGCCAAGATGGCAAAAACAACTGAAGCTCTTTTTGCTGGCTGACCCATGAATAATAAAGTCTTTTGTTTCTGATCCAGGGGTCTCTTCTGCCAGAGTATAAAACTATGGCTAATCAAGTTTTTAGTTTACAAGTAGGGTAAAAATCCAGGTCCTTTACATATTTTGGCATAAAAGACGGACAGCAAATATAATTTTAGAAAGGACAGAACATCAGATTTCTTAGATAAAACACTAAAAGTACAGTTCATAAATAAACAAATTGACTAATTGGAATTCATCAAATGAAAAACTATTGCTCATTAAAAACACTGTTAAGAGAATGCAAAGACAAGCTATGTACCAGGAGAAAAATATATGCAAGTTTTATGTGTGATAAGTCATTTGAATTCAGATATATAATGAATTCTTAAAACAAAATAATAGAAAAATAATCAACCCAATTAAAAAAAAAGTAAAATATTTGAACAGATACTTCATCATGGAGACAAAGGGTAAATATTCACATGAAAAGAAGCTAAACATCATTAGTCATTAGGAAAATGCAAATTAAAACACAGTGAGATATAACTACATATCTGTTGGAAAGCAAAATTAAAAACTAACTACAAAGTGTTGGACCAGATGCAAAGGAACTAGATTCTCATAAACTGTTAGTGAAAATGTAAAATGATACAACCACTTTGGAAGACATAACATCTACCACATGATCTAGCCATTCCAATCCGAGATATTTACCCAAGAGAAGAAACAGTATTTGTCCATAAAAAGACTTGTAGATGATATGTTTAGCAGCTTTATTTGTAATAGCCAAGCTGGAAAAATAGCATAAATGCCCACTAATAAGTGAAGGGATAAGCAAATTGTGACCCACTCATCTAATGGATAAATAAAATAGATGAACTATTGATACAATGATAAAAAGGATTAGATTATTCACATGTGCTATAACATAAATGAATATCAAAATAATTATAAGTGAAATATAGCAGATCAAAAAATAAAATGCACATATTGTATGATTCTTTTTTTTTTTAACATAGAATTAGTGACAGCAGATCAGTAAATATCTGTGTATGTGGATAACAAAGTGATGAAAGCTTGCTGCCTTCAAAACAGGAAACTTCCAGCCCAATAGCTCTCCCTACCAACGTCAGATAGATTAAATGACCCCAGTGAAATGGCCACCATATTTTGACAATTTAGAGTTTCCAACCTAACAATCAGTTACCCAAGAAATCAACTCAGAGTCTGCAATCAGAGAAGATTAACCTATGGATTCAATGCTCGCAATCAGATTTTTGGAGTCTTCTCTTAAATATGAACATACAGTCGTATTTCATGAGATATTAGTGGAAAATGTCAAAAAGGGAAAGAATCCAAAAAGCAAAGCAAAATAAAACAAAATGATCCCAGAAAAATAATAGAAAAATAAAGCTCAAAAGAGAATTATGTTTAGAAATTTATACTTGGTATCTTCAGAAAAAAATGTAAGAAAATATTTCATTCATAAATAGGATTAGGGTCTTTTAGTTAAGAAAGAAAAAGAAGACAAGATAAATCTCTTGAAATCTATATAGAACTGCAAATAAAACTCGATAACACAAAAGCACAAAAGACAGAGTAAATAAGATCAAGTATTTGATGTTTGGAGCAAGAATGGAGTATCCAGTGTTCAAGTGGGAAAGATCACAGACTGCAGAGAGGAGATGTTATTAAACAAATAATGAAGATTTTTTTTTTCAGTGCTTAAGAATGTAAGTCTCCAAATTCAAAGGGTATACTTCTGGAAAGAAGCAAGATAAATTAAAACAAACAAACAAACAAAACCAAAAAGACAATATAGTTGCATGTCGCCTTGAAATTATACTACAAAGATAAAGAGTAAATTGCTAAACCCAAAGTTCAATTCACAGTAGCTATCTTAATTCATCTTTCATAAGAGTTTAGTCCTTGGATTATTTCCACATATTTTTGTAAACTGAATTTTTTTTCATTTTAATGTTTTTTTGAAACAGCTTTATTAAAGTATATTTCTATCATAAAAACCATCCGTTATCAGTATTCAATTTTCACAATTCAGTGCTTTCTAATGTATTTACAAAGTGATAAACAATCAGCATTGTCCAAATTTAAAACATTCCCAGCACCAAAAAAATTAACCTAGAATCTATTAGAAGTCACTTCTCATCCCTTCCCACTATTTCTAGATGATCATTGACCTACTTTCTGTTTCTATGTAGATGCCTTTTCTAAATATTTTATATAAATGAAATATAATATATATTATCTTGTGTCTGGTAATTTTCATTTAGCCTAATGTTTTTGAGGTTCATCCACATTGTAGTATATATCAGCAATTTGTTGTTTTTTAAAACAATATCCTATTATGTGGATATACGGTATTTTGTCCATTTATTTTTTGATAATTGTTTCTTTTCCATTCTTTGGGTTTCATAAATAATGCTACTTGGAATATTTATATACAAATCTTTACATATACTTTTACTTTTGTTTCTTTTGGATAGATATGTAGAATAGGAACTGCTGGATCATATGGTAATATTATTTTTAACATTTTGAGAAACTGCCAAATTATAAAATGACTTTATGATTTTATATTCCCACAAGAGAACAGAAAAAAATATTATTATACTATCTTTTATAATTACCAACATAATAACCTCTTCCTGCATTCCATTTTATTCATGTAGATTAGAATTAATGTTTGGGGTCACTTCCTTTTACCTTGAAGAACTTCTTTTAGTATTTCTTGTAAGATAGATCTGCTCACAAAAAATTCTCAGGTTTTGTTGATCTAGGAATGGCCTTATTTACTCATCATTTTTGAAGAAGCATTTTGTTGGAGAGAGGATTCTTTAATAACATTTTTTAACATCTCATTCTAGGTTCTATCCTAGGCTTCTAGGCTTCATTTTTTTTCTGATGAGAAGTTATGAGAAGTACCTTATAATCTTATTGTGAATGCTTTTTGGTTATTAAATTATATGTGTCTTGCTTCTTGCAAGTAATCTCTTTCTTTGGCTTTTGACAAATTAATTATGATATGTCTGTATATGGGTCATTTTATTAAAATCCTGTTTGAAGTTTTTTGAGCTTCTTAGATATATAGATTGATATACTGGAAAGGGGCAAATTTGAGAAGTTTTCAGCCATTATTTTTTGAAATATTTTTGTTCCCAATTCTCTCTTTTCTCCATCTGATACTATATATTTATGTACTTGATGGTGTTTTCATATTTCTCTTAGGCTCTGTTTTATTCTCTTTATTCTCTTTTTTTCAGACTGTAAAAACTTTATTGATCTATCTTCAAGGTTATTGATTTGATTATTTCCTCTGCCTTCTTACATCTGTTGATTCCTCGGTGAAATTTTCATTTTACTCATTATACTTTTCAAATTTAGAATTTTCATTTTTGTGTGTGTGCTTTTAAATAATTTCTCTCTCTATTAATATTCTCTATTTGAGGAGACTTCCCTTTATTTTAAAATGGTTTCCTTTGGTTCTATTATATGTTATTATAAGAATAACATATAATAACTGCTTTGAGATCTTTGTCTGCTAAGTTGACATCTGAGTCATCGAGGCATTCTTTATTGTCTACTTCTTTCTTGTATATGGGTCACATTCTCCCTTTTCTTTGCATGTCACTATATTTTGTTTAAAACTGAACATTTTATGTAGTAGTATATTGTATCAACTCTAGATTCTCATTTCTCATTCATCAGGGCTTGTTGTTATTGCTTTTGTTGTTCATTTGTTTATTTGCTCAGTGAATTCGCTGGACTGATTCTGTGACATCTAAATCTCCCCAGGTGTCCAGCCTCTGATGCTCAGTTTATTTTCCTTATTTTAATTTTTAAGCTTAGTTGCCTAGTGTTTGCCCCTTGGTCAGCATGGATTAATGATCAACCACTGATCTTTCAGGGGGAGAACACCCTAAGCCAGTCAGTTTTTTCACCCCTTTCCATTGGATCAGTGTGTGACTTGGAGGCTGATTTCACATTTCAGGAAATTTGCAAGTCTGACCCATGATAGTCCAGGAACTTGGATGTACTCTCTTTCCAAGCTCCTGAGATGGTTCCTTAAATTTTAGGGGACACAATATGGAAGCTAAGGATTTTAAATTGATTTTCTGAAAGCCATCTATGCCTAAACACAACTTAGAAAATACTCCCATACTCATGGCATATTTTTGACTCACTTTGTATAGCAATAATGTAGCGGATATAAAAGTAAATTACTCTCACGCAATTGTATAAAGTGAAATTATTGTACATTTTGTAACATTAATTTTCAAATTGGCATTCTAATAAAACACTTTCAAAAATTAATCCAGTAGAAATGCACAAATCAATAAAGATCCTTATGCTACCTTTTTATAACCATACCCACTTCCCTCATACCGCAACCCCATCTTAACTCCTAGATCCACTAATTATTCTTCATTTCTATTGTTTTGTCATTTGTGTAGTTTTATAGTTTTATAATAAGAATAATATAGTGTGTAACCTTTTGCGATTTTTTTTTTCATTCAAAATAATTATTTGAAGATTCTTCTAGGTTCTTATGTCTATCAACAGTTTGATTCTTTTTACTGCTGTGTAGTATTTCATGGTATGAATGTGCCACCATTCACCTCGTGAAGAACTAGGTTAGTTCAAATTTGGGGTGTTTTTCTGGGATAAATACTCAGGAGTGTAATTGCTGGATCTTTTGGTGGTTGCGTCTTTGGTTTTAAAAGAAACTCCCACTTTGCTTTCCAAAGTGGCTTTACCATTTTACATTTATACCGTTAATGTATGAGTGGTCCAGTTTTCTGCAAAATTACCACCATTTGTTGTCACTTTTTTGTTAAGCCACTCATGTGGGTGTATAGTGTTAAATTTTGTGGTTTCATTTTGCATTTCTCTAATGGTTAAAGATGTTGAACATTTTTTCATGTGCTTATTCACTAATTATATATTCTGTTTGGTGCAATGTTTGTGTCTTTCTGTTTTCTAATCGGTGTTTCTCTTTGTTTTCCTTTATAGTTGTGTTTTAAGAGTCCTTTATAAATTCTAGCTACAACTTCTTTGTCAGATGGTGATTCGAAAACATTTTCTTCCAGAACGTAGGTTATTTTTTCATTCCTTTTAATAGAACTTTTCACACAGTGCAAGTTTTTAATTTTGATAAAATGCAATTATTTTTATTTTATAGATTGTGTTTTTTAAATCAGATATAGGTATGCTTTGCCTAGCTCTAGATCCCAAAGATTTTTCTAATAATTCTGTGAGTTGTTTTTTATATATTTTGTGAAAGAGATTTTATAGAATTGGTATTAATTCTTTAAAGTTTGGTAGAATTTGCCAATGAAATCATCTGAGATTGTCATTTCCATTTGGACAGTTTTAAATTATGAATTCAATATCCTTGATCATTATAGGGCTATTTAATTCTCTTTCATATTGTATGAGATGTAGTAGTTTGCATTTTTGAAAAATTGGTCTATTTCATCTAAGTTTTCAAATTAATGTATGTATAGTTGTTCACAGTATTATCTTATTATTTTTTTGAAGTCTGCTGTGTCTATAGCGCTCTCCCCTATTTCATCTCTAATGTTTGTAATTTGTGTCTTCTCTTTCCTTTTCTTTGTGAAGATTAAAATAAAATAACTTTAACATATACATGCATATAAATATACATATATATTTGTGCCTATACATATATATACATGCATACATAAACACACATATATAATCTTTTAGAATATATTTTCTATAATTTCAGTAGAGGAATAAAAAATAGATTTGAAGTTTGAATATAGTCAGAAAGATTTTATTGATTTATAATTTGGATAAACCTGAATTATATTGACTGCAACTTCATTTTTATGTCATTAACATGAAAACAAAATGTTCCCATCTCAAAAGTTTCTTTCTCACTGAGTCAGTCATTGATCACTCTATTTAAAATTGTGACATCCATATATCCCTACCTTCCTTCTTTTTCCATTGCATATAACACTATTTACATAATATTTTACTTGTTTATTTTTATTATTATCTGTCTCTCTTGACTGTAACCATAGTGACATAAGATTATGCAAATTAAATGAATAAACACCTAGCAACATTTGACAGTATTTTTTGCATACAGATAGTTTCATATGAACATTTTCTAGTGCAAATTAGAGTAAAAACATCTGTATTTTGTAAATTTAGATTAAAATCTTATTTTATTTTATTTTATAATGTGTATTTTTTTTATTAATATAATTGAAGGGCCCCATACTTAGCACACTTAATGTGGTTAAGCTCTGACTTAAACAAAATCTGATAGCTTGTAGTTTAAGAACACAACTCAAAAGGAACTAAAATAACTTTTATATAACTCTTTTACAGCTTTTTTTATTACTTTTTTCCTCAGCAGCCCATTCACTATCACAATGACGTATAAACTTAGATTCCAAATTTCTAATCCTATTTTATGAACATTAGAGTCATATTTTCAGTGGCCTCATTAAAACTTCAAATTTGTGTTCATTTTCTTCAAAACTGAGCTCATAATGTTCCCTGCCAGTTACCCCTTCTGTTATATTTGATCTCATGAAGATATCATCCAGTCGCCTGTTTCATAAATATGGTAGTTATCTTGGACTATTCTCTATGCTTTGTATTCAACCTATCCTTGCTACCAAATGTGTAACAATTCTATTCTCAAATATTTCTTATCTGCATTCAGTGCATGAGGTCCCTGTCACTCATTGGGTCTATTCTGGGTTACAGTTCAGAAGAAGTTTGAATAATAAATTTAGACTCAGGATAGCACTTTTTAGATTATGTTTCATAGATGTCCTCTTCTCTCATTCTGTCTGATTTCACTAAACAACTACAAATTTAGAGATGCTCAAAGAAACCAATTTTTGATTAGGTGGCACTTCACCCTTAACGAACCCTACGTAAAAGGTCATCCTTGCACTCATTATCTATCTTAGAGACACCTGTATTATCTGCAGTTATCTTTTTGAAATGCATTTGGAAATTTCTATTCACTATATTAGCAAGTCTGTGATTCTAATAGCACTTCAGGCATGACTGAAATAATTTGAGAGAACTAATGGCAATATAGTATCAAATTTCTAGGCATTATACTTGCGTTCCGTGTGTATGTGGTAATAAGAAACAATAAGAAGTTCAATATGCTCTACACTGCTTGATATTTATCAGATATTTCAGTGTGTTTCTGTTTTGCAAAAGACTATATACTAATTAGACTTGTGGTGAAGCACATATTTATAAAGAACTATTCTAATTCTGTTGTAGGTTATAGAGCAGAGCTAGAAACTTTGTTCTGATAAAAAATATATATTGAATATGATAGTAACAGCTTAAAGTTGTATACTTCCCTTGAGATTCCCACTTTTAATAACCTGCAGTATCATAGATAAAACTGAGGGAGTAATCATTACTGAAATGGATTTTCTGGCAGAATTAGACATCACCTTCAAGAATCAATAATCATTTAAAGCTAACAGGGTGATTAAATGACCTCTTTTTTATTTTACCTTATGTTGAGTTGCTTTTTAATCTTGATTTAGAGTCACACTGCTAGAAACAAAGATAAACCGAAGACTTAGAACATTAGAGCAGCAACGTAAGGCCTATTCATTATGAAGGTTAAAGGCTCCTTTCAATCAAGGCATTTCTACCTAATCAATGCATTCTAAAGGCAAAACGAAACACTCTAGGTACAGACTGTATAAATACCACCACCTAAGGCTGCTTCTTTTTAAAGATCTGCACCATTAGCTTTGCTATGGCAGGTGCTATATACTTTTTTATTTAATAATTTACCATGCCAGTGATGCTCGAAGATATCTTTGTATTGACTGATAATGTTGTCATCAATTCTTTTCATCCATGTAGTTTATCCCTCCCATCCCTTTACAGTGCAGAGAAGAACTGCCTCAGGTAGGCAGCAAGTTAATTCTTCCAGCCAACTATTTTCTACCACATGTAGGAAATATCTGCAGAATCTTCCTAGTGAAAGCCATTCCTGCATGTGCTCACTTTCCAGACTATCTGATTTTATCTTTTTTCATATGTGCAGAAATCCAAATGATTTTTCTTAGCTCTTTTTTCAATCTGGAATTATTCACACTAGAGAGTCTTTCAGAATACTAAGTCTGCTATACTGCAAGAAATATAAGTTCACTGTTTTATGTTTTAAGTGGGATCAAGAAACAACAAATAATTGTGACAAAAGAAACTATTAAAATTTAAATGTTCTAAATGTTTCCCATTTTTTATTGTTTATTGTATTACCAAGACTTATAGTAACACTAACAAAACAACAATAATAAAAGAGATCTATCGAATTTTAAATATGCACATCCTTAACCTTTCTGTGCCTCATTTTCTTTGCCAGTATATAGAAATAGTATTAGTATTAACCTTGTGAAATTTTAGAAAAGTGCCTACTACTTTCATTTAACTATTATTGAACCCATCATATGCTAGGATGAAAAGCATGCAAATTGAAATATATGGTACTATTAAATTAAAAAAGCAGCCATTAAAAAATCTCTCTTGCTCTCAATCTCTCACCCTCACACTCGCTTTCCTATAAACAATGCACACGAATATACATGCACAATAGAAATGCTTTGGGATTCATGGAGAAGGTAACTGAATTTCATAAAATAAAATTGAAATTGGTTTAAAATAATAGCAAAAATATGTGCCAGTATTGTAACATATTTAAAAAATTAAACAAATTCCTTTAGAACTGATCAACATTTGCAGAAGCTGAAAGGGCGTGTCCCTCAGAATCATAAAATAAAGGACAGCATTTGGAGTATGCAAGGTGAGATGTATACAAGCACTGCATTAAAAAAAAAAAAAGATCAACATCTTCAGAAGATTATCATGGAAGTCTTTTTTAAGGCAAGTTAAAAAATCAGTCAGTATTTTGCCACATTAAAGTGAGGAAATATTAAAATTTTTTAAATTAAATTTATCGGGCGACATTGGTTAATAACATTATATAGGTTTTTAATGTACAGTTCAATAATATTTTATGTGTATATTGCATGGTGTGTTCACTACCCAAAGTTAAGTTTCCTTTTGTCACTATATATTTGATCCCCTTTACCCTTATCTACTCCTCTCCCTTCTCTCTGGTAACCACTAAACTGTTGTCTGTTTATACTAAAGCTAACTCGTAATTCAAGCCTTGCTCTTTGAATGTTTAATATTATCTGGGCCAATCCATCATTCAAAAGCCTACCGAGTGCCTACACTGTGCCCAGCATGAGAGCAGCAAAATCAGGCACCTCTGACATTTTGATTGTTAGATCTGATTTTCTGTCACCTGTCTTTCAGGCTCCCCTGGAGGGAAAAATCTTGGAAGTTGCAGGCTCTATCCCTTCAGGGAAATCGTAATGAGACTTAGCAGTTCAGACTGACAACCTGCAATCAGACCTGATTTTTACTGCTTTTCTTTTAGATTGAGTATTAATCTTTTCTTTGCGTACCTTTATAAATCCTTTATCTTCATTCGTACATATTATTTGATTTTTACATATTTTACATGAAAAAGATTAATACAAACTTTGATGTTTCTCAGATGAATGATAGTAGTAGACTCTGACTTCAATTAATAGTAGAAAGTTGTTACTTCAGAAACAAATGCAGACAAAAATTTTCTTTACCTTTAAAATACTAATAGGGAAAATCTAAAAAAAAAAGCAGCTTTATTTACAATTGTTCTTTTTTCAGTTTTTATTCTTCCATTTTGCTTAACCTTAAAATTTAGAAGGCTATTTTTTGTAATATTTTTCTTTAATTGTATTTTTTCTCTAATCACCTTATTTTTTCTAATTTGTTTTGTCTGATAATAAATTCTTCACTCTTATCTATTTATATTGCTACAATGCTAGGTTATTTTTCATTATTTGATCTTTTTAATACTTATTTAATATATAATTACCCTGACCATATAGTTTTGAAAATCAAACTATGATTCAGATCAAGTATTGCAATTGTTGGACACAAAATAAAAATCTCTTTACTTAGATCTGGACCTAAAGTTGATCTCCAGGTCTAAGGCCTGAAATTTAAAACTTTGGGTTCAAGAATGTAAAGGAAGATTATAAGATTGGAAGACTTTAGAAGATTGAGGTGGAAACTACATTTTAAAACAACATAGAAATTTAATTATCAACTATAGTTTCTTGGCAAGGATCTAGATTTTGTAGTACATGTAGCCTAAACAGTTTGGTGCCATTTGGGGAAAAAAGTTTATTAGTAATACAAAATTTTGAGGTCCCCTCTCAAGGCTTGGTAAAGGTACCATGCTAATTAGAGGTGCAAAGCTTATGCTTTATTTGATCTATGATATATCTGTCTCCGCTCTTGAATAAAATTTCTAGTGAGGATAATTTTAGATAGAGTATATTGTCAAAGTGTTTAGCATTGCTTAATATATTCAACTGAGAAAGCTATCTCGAAACTAAAATACACGATCTGGTGAGACTTCTTAAAATTGTTCTAAAACCACAAATTATGGTGAACAGAGGCATTGTAGTAAATTTACAGGTGATGAAATTGGCATATTTCATTGTGGTAAGAAATGGAGAGTAGGAATGTAATGAGAAGACAAGATAATGCAATGTAATAAAGAGACAAAACACCACAGGAAAATGATGGTAGTTTTATGTAAACTGTGGAAATAATTTCAGAACTCATTTAATTGATAATAAAAAATAACCTTTATATAAGAGAGGGAAAAACTCCCACATGCAAAACTAAGTAGCAAAAGTTCTATCATTTTCAAACACAAAAATAATATGTAAATGGCTTAGATTTAATGAGAAATCATTCACTTTATTATCAGACGAATGTCTTAAGGGAAAACTGAAAAGTATTTTTATGGGCCTTTTCCTTGGCCTATATTTGACCTTCTTGATTTTTAAAAAAAAATTTAAATGTCACATTTTTTTCACCCTTTGAAATGACAGATTCATCATTTAATGACTTAATCCGAGGGTTAGGAATTCTACATAGAAGCATAAGTCCATGACGATAGAATAAATCAAGAAAAAAGAGATTTGTAAAAAGAAATGATTGGTATTATAAAAGTTATTCAAAAAAGTGTGAGTATATCAAAGGAGCAAATAATTCTGTACCATGTCATGCGGTGAAGTGAAGTAACAGTATTATAAATGTGATTATGCTTCTTGAGATAACATTTACTCGATTGTATAAACAGATTTGAATATTATATTATCATTAAAAAAGCATTTTAAATTAAAATATATAAGAAGTAGCCTTGGGAACAGACTGGTTGAGAATCTTAAAGTATCAAGCCAAAATAATAACTTATTATTATTTTTATGATAGTTTTAAACAATCATAATGCGTAAGTCAGAATAACAGATGGATTAAGGCAACAGATGGACAATTTATTTCACAGATTGAATACCTAGAAACCACAAGCACCCACTTGGAAAACCAGGGAACATTGATCTGATGCAACCACTAAATGATTTGTTGTACATAATAGAATGGTACACATTTATTTATGGTTGGAATTAAGAAAAAATAGACAAATATAAAATATTGTAATGAAATAGTTTAAACTGATTCATAATACCAAATGATTGAAAAACTACTAGAAATTTATGTTTCTACATCTATGAAGTATTCATTCCATTCACCTATTATAATGTATTTTGCTAGAAGTATTGAATGTTTATATGCCCTGTTATTTATTTAGGATAGCTATCATAAAATCATATGCTATATATAAATACATATATAAAAATATGTAAGTAGTAGTCTCTAACTAGACTGATCATTAATGAATGGATTTAAATACATTTAGATTGATGTGGTGGGACTATTGGCCTGTGTTTTCAGTCTACATGTTAGTAAATGAAATATTTTTTTCTTTGTCATTTTGAACCTCATGTTAAATTGACAAAAGAAGATTAAAAAAAAATCTTGTTAAATATTTTAAATTATACTAATATAAGATACAAATATATCAAAATTTATCTCAAAGAGGTTATTTTAAATGTCCAGGTTAATTCAGTAGTTATATATGCCTTTACAGTAGCAGCTTATATTATCCTCTCTCAAAAAAAAAAAGAAAGAAAACAACTTTCAAAAACATACTATTCTAGTTAAAATTTTATATATTATAGATGTGTAAATTTTGAGTAATAGTTGATTAGCAGCTATTCATTTTGGGATAGGAAGCAAGGCATAATGTTCTAACAATGAATGGTACCAATATTCTAGCCCCAATTCTGTTATAAGTGGGCACCCAAGGATAGAATTGACCTTGAAAGCTTTATATTTATTTTCTGCAATATGCTAGTGGACTATATGGTCTCATTTTTTATGTCTATTTTATGGTATTATGTCTGTTTTATTCCTAAATTTTTATAATTTAGTGCAATTGGAATATAACAGTTAATGAAAAGGCAAGAATAAATATTATCATGGGTCAGAAGAATATCAAATAATTAGTAGGATGCTATAGGAACAAAGACTCTAAAATATCAAAGACAGTATTCCAAATATCCTGCAGGTAACCTGAGACTTTGGACACAGAAAGTCAGAACCTTTATTCATTGAGTAAAGACTTTATAAAGTAGTAAATAGGAAGATCTGAATCCTTTCAAACCCTTCCTGAAACAAATTGAAAAATACAAATGGAAGAATATAAATTGGTTAAGGATTTACTTTTTAAATGTCTCTTTCCAGAATGTGTGCTGTAAGACCATTGTTCAGCCAGATCTCTTCTCTCTTCACACACACACACACACACACACACACACACACACACACACACACACACAGACACACACACAGACACACACACACACATTGCCAAAATTGCCTGCTTTCCTAGTGACAGCCTATTCTCAGTGGAATTTGTTTGAATTTTGATTTGTGCCAATCAGCCCTCACTTTTAAAGGAATAAAGTGACAGCTTCTTCCTCTAGTGATAATTCAGGTTATAGATATGATTTGATTCCTTAGCTACATATGCTATGATGATATATATTGATTGAAACCCAATAAATTTTTAAAATGCATGTAAGCAACAAGACCAAACAACTTACTTACAAAGTAACTATGCAAAGTAAACTTATGTGCATGTGTGTATTAGTATTTACTATTGCAAAATTTATTATAAAATCCCCTATTTGGTGAAAAGATTGGAGTAGGAACCAAGAGTTTTTAAATATACATATTTTATGCTAATCTTTGAAAAATAAAGACTAAATAAACCGACAAAATTTTTCTAAAAGAGCTACTATCTCTGATAGGAAAGTTCATATTCAATGAATAAGTTGTAAAGTTTAGGAGCTATTAAACTCTAGGGAGATGATTATGGAAAACAGAAATAAAGGTATTCATGTTTCAGCTCACATGGGGCATGATTTAATATTAGGGCCTAATCGGGGGTAATGCTTTGTGCTAACTAGGAACAGAATTGAAGGGTTTCTCATTATTTCTGGGAAGCAAGAGCAGGACAATTTTACTTGACCCAAATAATTTGGAACACATTTACAGTGGAAATATTTAGGGCTATACCCGGAAAAAAGTGAAAATATTTGTACAGGTATTTTAAAAATAAAGGAGGTTGCAAATCTCTTTAGAAATACCAGTGACAGAAGCTTCTGACTAATTTTGAACTTTGAGCAATTAAAGAGACAGGTCTTGAGAAATTCCTACAGAAAATAATAATAAAATGATCTCAGGATAAATAAGCATCTGTGAGCATAAGCAGCAAGGAATATCAGAAGGAATTAGCAAAGAAGAGAAGAAAAACCATGAATTCAAACACAAACCTTCACTTTGTCACCTCTTGTTATTGACTTTTGCAGTTGTTTGACACATAGGGAATTGGAAATCATTGTTGGTATACCTATTGCTTATCAGATTGTTAATTATTAGTTTCAGTAAGTTTTAGAGTAAAATGTATGGAGTTCTCTTTTAATAATGAATTCATCATTATTTTCAACTCTTTCTTCTGTCTTGGTGAAGAAAAAAGCAGCCACTGACACCTAAGAGCTGGTTGGAACTATCAGCTACTAGGATTTCATTTTGCTCACTCAGTCCTAAGGCTCATAGTTAGACTGTGATGTGTTCCTGATGAACATAACCATTTCACAGAACACAGACATCAGAGAAGGACGGTCTGTGTCTATGATTGATCAAGATAAAAACAAGACCACTCCGTAATCATGATTGAGCACAAACAGAAACAAGAACATTGTCCAAATCACAGATATGCCAAGCAGCCTCTGAGCTATTATGAGTGACTAGTGCTTCTTGAGCAATTATTTCTTTAACTGAGTTTCATTTTCTTTCCTCCTAGATATCATATACTATTGCTTCTTTCTGCCCAGATAGAATCCACAACAAAGCCTCTTTTCCTTGACCCACCCCTAAATAACCTAACAAACCCAAATCCTAGAAGTCCTTTCTAATACCCTCTTTTCCTATGGTGTGAGGTCTCCAGTATTGTTGATTCAGTTACCGACTTAGGTGAATTCCTAGTGATATTTGGCTAGAGCATTGACAGATATCATAAAAAGAAAATCACTAAAGTTTTTCCTCCTCCTCATCTTGATGTTGTAGGTAGACTGGGAATATTTTTCCTATTCATCAAGTCAAGATTCTGATCCCTGACAGTGGTTTATCTAGTTGTTCTACAGATTATAGCTGTTAACTTATGGATACATGTTTCTTAATGGTTAACAGAAGTAAACTATGGTGGTGATGTGCAGAGATTTGCGACTTGTTGACTCCCCCATGATCCTCATATGTGAATGTATAGTCTTCAGTGTAAAGCTTTATTATGTTCTTGAAGAGATAATAATTACTGATTTTTATTAAAAGGTTCCCCCCCAAAATGAGGCTTTTAAAAAGAAATAAAACTAATATCAGTAAGTTCTGATGCAATACATTTATTTTCCCCAAAATGTCTCAATAATAAAAACTGATAGAGGCTGTGTATGATCCCCGTCCATGTATTTGAATGACTTATCTTTGGTAATCTATTTTAAAAGCCTGTGCAGAGACTTTGAGACACTGTGATTTGTCTTTTCACACCCATTTATCAGTTTATTTATTTTTTTATTCCATAGGTTCTTTAGAATTTTACTTTTGTACAGGTTCAGAGTTTAAGTGAAGCATAACAGAGATGCAGCATAGCTTCTCAGTTAAGGGCAGTTAAGCTGGAGTAGGACTGCCAGGGTTTCGGTGACCAATCAGCCAGGTACAATAAATGTAATCTTGTTATAGTTATTTTTCATTTCTGTGCCTTAATACAGAGATAATTATAGAATCTACCTTTTATGAAATATTTGAAAATTAAATGAGTTAATATGTATAAAGCTGCAGGCAGTCTGTGTCTGTGATTGATCCAGATAAAAACCAGACCACTACCACATAGCAAGCACTGAATTAACGCTGTTAAATATTTATAGAAAATCCAGTTCTCTTTGACCACCACTGCCAATCACAATATGCTTAGAATTATATATTTACACACATTTATTTATATATTTCATATATTTACACACATTTATGTGTACAGAATGTATTATAAAAAATGAAAGACATTATTCTTTTCTTAAATATTTTTTAGTAAATTTAATCTGCATGCAGTGTATAGGTCAAGATTCTTTTTTTTTCTATATTTCTATCCCATTTGTTAAATATCTATGCTCTTTGCATTGAATTGCCTTTGCTCCTTTGACACCACAATTGATCATATATCTGTAAATTGTTTTTCTAGACTGTTTATTCAAATTAACAGGTATACAAATTTCCCTATAACCATGATATCTTAATTGCTATTACTACATACTAAGTAGTAAATTGGTACAATGAACCCTGTCATGTTGTTCTTTTTCTTTTGTCTTTTTATGTTATTTTAGCTCATTTATCTTTCCATATAACTTTTATAATCATCTGGTCAATAGCTGTAGAAATTCTTCCTGGAGAATTAATTATTTTTACAGATTTTTTTTCTTTTCTAATATAAGCATTGAATGCTATAAATTTCCCTAGAAGCCACTGTTTTTCTGAATTCACAAAGATGAATTAGAGAATACTGACATCTTAAAATGTTGGATTTCCAATCCATATACACTATATGTATCTCAAATATTTAATTTTCTTTCAATTTTATTTTTTCAGTATTTGTGGATTATGTAGAATTGGTATTATTTCTTTCTTAAATGTTTTGTGGAACTCTTGAGAGTAAACATACAGGCAGATATTTCTGTTTTTGGCAAGTTTAACTATGAATTCAGCTCCTTTAATAGACATGAGATTATTCAGATTATATATTTTATGTTGATGAATGTTGGTAGTTTGTGCCTTTCATATAAGTTTTCAATTGTATCTAAGTGAATTAACTTGCATGGAGTTTGATGTATCTCCTTATTGTTTTCATGCTTGTGAAATATTAACTTATATTCCTAATATTGGTAATTTTTATCTTCTCTTTTTTTTCTTGTTAGTTGCACTAGTTTTATGGATTTTATTCATCATTTCAAATAAACAGCTTTTGATATTCTTGATTTTTTCAGTTTTTTTCTATTTTCAATTTTATTCATTTCTGCTTCAATGTTTATTTTAATAATTTTATTTGATTTGGTTTTACTTTGCTCTACTTATAGTTTTGATTTGAGACTTTTCTTCTTTTCTAAAATAAATATTCAATGCTACAAATTTCCTAAAAGCATTGTTTTACCTAATTCTGTAATCTTTAATATACTCTAGTTTTATTTTCATTTCTGATCGTTTTCTGTTTTCCTTGTGACTTCATATTTGACCCATAAATTTCTGGCTTTTTAAATCTAATCTGACAGTTTCCAACTTATAATTGGTGTGTTTATGCTATTTACATGGTTTGATTTGAATTTGTCATATTGATAGTTGCTTTATATTTAACCCATCTGTTCTTTGTTACCTTTTTCTTATTTTCTGCCATTTTTGAAGGTTATTATTTATTTTCTAAATTATATAAAATATATGGTCTTATCTTCACTGCCAGCTTATTAGTTAGAACTTTTTATTTAGTGTTTAAGTTTACAAAATTTTTTTTTAATTTATAAGACTCTGCCTTTATACATTACCATATCACTTCATGTCTAGTGTAAGATGCTTTCTATTTCTCACCTCTCACATACTGTATTATTGTTTTCATAAGTTATTCTATGTATATATATAATTCCCAAAATATATTACTATTTTTGTTGTGAGCAGTCAGTTATTTGTTAAAGAAATTTTTAAAAATATATTTTATGTTACCCTCATTTTTTACATTTCTGTTGCTTTTATTTATTGTGTTGTATTTATTTTATTGATTTGAATTTACATTAGATATCATACCCCTTCCTTTACTATTTCTTAGAGAGCATTCTGCTAAAGATATATTTTCCAGCTTTTGGTCATCTGAAATGTGTTCATTTGACTTCAGTTTTAAAATATATTTTCCTTGGATATAAAATTTAGGCTTGTCAGTTATTTTAAAAATATTTTTAATAAATCACTCCACTGTCCTCTGGTTTTCATTTTTAAAATCAAAAACCTGCTCTACTTCTAATTTTTGTTCCATAGATATAGTCTCCTTTTTTTCTCTCGGACTATCTTTAATATTTTCTCTTTATTGTTGTTTTCAGCAGTTTTGACTGTCTATGAGTGTGTGTGTGTGTGTAT
Source organism: Pteropus medius (assembly GCF_902729225.1). NCBI lineage: Eukaryota > Metazoa > Chordata > Mammalia > Chiroptera > Pteropodidae > Pteropus > Pteropus medius. Next base: position 3,634,547 of record NW_024354500.1, on the reverse strand, counting down.
GCATTTATGCCATTATTTCCTCAAATTGTTCTGTCCTCTCCCAATACTTCTCTTCTACTGAAACTTCAATTATATATATATGTTAGGACCATTTAATATTATCTCATAGCTCTTGGATAGTGTGTTCTGAATTGTTTTAAGTCACTCTTTATATGTGTGTATGTGTATCAGTTTGAATACTGAACTACAATTTTTATTTCCATATGTCCAGTTACTTGAAGATATCATCAAAAGAATTCTTTGTATTTGATATCTGTTTTTTTGGAACTATTTTCATGTGACTCTTTTTTTTACCCCTTTTTCCATCTCTTTAACAAAACTCCCTTTCTATATTTTCATGTTATCCTTTTTTTCCACATAGCTCCTTTAAAATATTTGCCATAGTTTTTTAAAGTCTTTAGATGATAGTTCTTACTTGATCTCTAGGCCTAGTTCTGTCAACTATATTTTCCTAACAATTGGTTATTTCTTTTTAATTTGAGTTTTGGAGAGATTTTATATTGAATAGTTGGCATTTTATGCTAAAGAACATTAGAAACTGCAATAAACAGAATTATGTCTCAGGCTCTTGGTGTGGGAGACTTAATTCAATAATAATAGAGCTGATTTTGACTTTTTTATTGTATGATTACCTCAGCATACCACTGCAAATTCCTTCAGCGGTAGGATGCTACTAACTTGTTCTTCATTTTCCACCCTCTTCTTCTATAAGATCTATGTGCCTGCCTCACAGTGATGTTCTTTTTTCCATACTCCTGTTCCTCCCTGTGCTATAGATTGCTGTGAGTTTTTACTGAGTATTGTGTTGGGACAGGATAGTTATAAATTTTCCTAGTCTAGCTTCAGGCCCTGGATGATTGGGCCTCACGGATAATTTTCCTATTCCTCTTACCCATGGAAGCCAAGCCTTTCCTTGTATCTACTGAAGATCTTGTATTGGAAGAGAGTTCACATATCCTCTCAGAGTATTAGTCAAACTGTCTTTTATTAGCATAGAATTCTCAGTCCAAGGGTATTTTCTCCTCCTGCAGTAGCAGACAACTTGTGTTTTCTTCTCCTATGGAATAGTACATAATCCCTTGGGCTCTTTAGTTGGAAGCGTTTATTGCCACTGTTCTAGAAGCTTATGAATTTATTTAATGAAAGAGTAGTATCCAGAATGTGGTGAGATTTTGTATATGTTAAACACTGCGGGGTTTAATCAAGTTTCCTGTTCTGCTCCCTATATTTTTTGAGAACACCTGATGTTGACCTATGTTAATGAGTTAGAAGACAATTCTCTGTGTGGAGGAAACATGTTAGAGGCATTAATTATCTTTTGTCTTTCATAACTGCCTGTGAAGCCTTCCTCCAAAAGACAAATATCATGGTTCAGTTCTCCCAAACCATTGTACTTACCTGAGATTAACCGCCAGCTGCTGGATCTTGTGTCTTCCACCAGAGGGCTCTGTTCATGGCTTGATTAGTCTATTGAAGAATGCATCCACTTGAGCCTCTCCTCCACTTCATTCCTGTGGGACTTAGGGGCAAAGACAGGTAATATGAACATGAAGCTTGTTCTGCCTCCTGAGACATGAGTTATAACAACCTTCTTCTCTTACCCAGGAATCTTGTGTCTTCTGCTAGCATTCTTGAAAATATGGCAGGCTAAAATTTTAGCTTACAAGTAGTATAAAATCTCAGATCCTTCATTCTTCTCGACAGAAAATATTTGTGGTACCTTTTGTCTGGTTTTCCCAGGAATTGTAAACTCTCATTACAGTCATTTAATTTTTAGCTCTTTCTTACCCATTCAATTTTTAGCTCTTTCTTACCCACATATTTCTTCTGTGATCTGCTCAAAGTTGAAAAGTTTGTGTTACTGTTGTTTCTCTTTGGAGTCACCTGTTACTCTTTGGAATTCAGTTCACTTGATAAGATCAAGTGCTTTTATTAATTACAGATATTATAGTTTTTTTCTAATTTATAACAGTGCCATTCTCTTTTGACTTTGTATATTCTTAGTTTATCCTCAAATTTTTGCTTTTTGTTGTTGTTGTTCAACAATTTGTCACTATGCCTTAGAGATTTTACTTTATACCAATATATGTGAATCCACTCAGTCTTTTTAACTGCTTCATATTATGTCAAAATATGAATCACACAATAGTTTCCATATTGATGAACATTTAAATTGTATCTGATCTTTCCTGATACCAGAGAGTGGAGCCCTTTTACATTCCTTCTTGTGTATGTGTGCAATCATTTTTCTGGATAGATTTCAAAAGTGCAATTTTCATCACTGTGCTTGCACATGTTAAATGTTACAGATGAAAGTGTCTTTTATCTTGGCTTTTACCAATTACATTTTGCACAGCAAGACAGGAGAGTATCAATTTTTCTACTCCTTCACTAATAGTAAATATTATCAAACTAAATTTTTGACAATAAAGAATGAAAAAAATTGGTTTCTTTATATGGATTTTTCTAATAATAGTGATATTGATGATCTTTTAAATATATTTAGTTGTCATATGTATCTTCATTTTTTGCCTTTGATTTGTAAGCATTTTTATGAATATTAATTTCTTTATGTGTATTTTGCAAATATTTTTTCCTCTAGTGTGCTTATATGTATACTTTAATAGTGATGCTTTTGTTTTCTCTTGTTTAAAAATGGCTTCTTTTCTGAAACTAAAAAAGTGCACAGATTGTTTACTGATTTTTAGCAGGTATCTTTTCTTATTTATTTATTGAGTTTGATCCTTTTATTTTGACATTCATTACTATAAATAGTATTGATTTCTTCAAAATTAGGAATCATTTTTAAACATAATATATTTTTTTAAATACACATGAATCTTATGTGGCCTGTGTTCCAATATCTAATTTATTATTTATTATCGATTAATATTTTATTACTTATTGCAATGTAATTTGATACTTAATAGAGTAAGGTCTATTTCTTGTTCTGGTTTTTCAAATTTATCTAGGCTAATCTTACATATTAACTTTACTGGATGAAGTTGAAAATTTACTTGACAAGTTTTATAATAATTGTATTGGAATTTTAGTGGAAGTAGATTATATTTATGGATTATTTTGAAGAGTCTGGCATCTTTATTTTTGACTTTTCCTGTCTTTACATCAGTTCCTATCTTCATTTTTTATTATTTTATTACTATCTTTGTGTAAAGTTTCAATATTTTCTTCTGAAATGTCATATGGATTTTTCTTAGATTTATTTCTAAGTACTTTACAGTTTATACATGCAATTGATATTGAACTTTTTATTAATATATTTCTTAATTGGCCATGACTGAAATAGAAGAGACAATAAAGTTTGATGATTTAATCATGGGCTTCAGAGCCACACTGAACCTGTTTACCACTTATTAGCCATAGATAAATTGTAATTTTTGCCTCAGTTTTCCTTAGTTTTAAAGTGGAGAAAATGATAGCATTTATTTTGAAAATGATAATAACTTTAAACTTCAACTTAAAATTAAAGAAGATAATACATGTAAAGAACCTCTAATACTACTTGGCTAGCTTAAAGTATTCCAAAATTGTAAACCAGTATTATAAGGATAGTATTAATCTTTTATGTTTCTCATTTGATTCACCTGGATGTGTTAGATTTACAATTATATTATCTAGAGATAATGATTTTTATCTTTAATGACTACAGTGGAGGAACTGTTATGCAGCGGCTGACCTCACAGAACAGGATTGACTTTAACTGGGTGCCTGCCCAGTTAGAGTCTCAATCTAATTCTATTTATTTCTTTATCTATAATTGCATTAGGTTCAACTTCCTCTACAAAGTTAGTATCAGGGTGAAAGACAGCATCTTGTCTGTTAGTTAATAATGTATTTCTAATATTTAGCCTTTATATATGATCCGTGCTATTACATTTTTGTATGCTCTTTCTGCATTTAAGTTTATCCTCCTTTTTGGTCAAGATGGAGGAGTAGGTAAATATTGTGCATGTATCCTCTCACAACCATATAAGAATTACAACTAAATTACAGAACCATTGAGAGCCACTTGAATCTCGCTAAACAGAAGTCAAATAACTAAGGATATGTAAGACAAGCCACAATGAGACTGGCAAGAGGATTCCAGATGCAAAATGGGCTGGTCCCACACCCATGTGTGGCAATTAAAATGGGGAATAAATGTTGAATTCTAGGAAGCAATATTTACTTCAGAAATAGTTTTAAAAAGCAGAGTAATGAAATATAAAATGACAAAATGTTCTTTCTTAGGACAGTAAGGGATAAACATTGCAGAGAGGTGCCATTTGAACAGAAAAGTGAGTGAAAATTAAAAGTGTTGGGTAATGATGCATAGTTTAAGTTTTCTTCTGATATCCTTTCCTTACCTCTAGGTTGACATTATTTAGGATTTTATTCCATATTATTATGTATTTTCTTTAATAAATGTGTAACTAATATTTATTTAGACAAAACATGTGCTAATTCTGCTTTTGCTGTACAAACAATTTGCTTATTATTTGCTCTTGCATTACTTGCTCACTTTAGTGGAATATATTTGCTAATAATTTTTTTGTAGATCTGAGGAAGTAAATAGTCTAATTCCTTTTACTTGGTTTAAAAGTATATATTTTTTTGCTCTTAGACATCAGGATATCAGTGGCTCTAGAATCCTAGTAATTGTAGGAGTAGTACTAGTAGAAGTAGTTTGCTGATGAGAAATCTGGGATAAAGCTAATTATTTTAAATTTTATTGTTCAATTATAGTTGAAATCTGATTCTTATGGTTTAGTTGATAATCTGTTTTCCACTCTATTAAGCATTAGCAATGCTTTTGGATAGTATCTGTTGTTATTCTTTTTATTAATTTATCCTGTTCAGTGGGTCAGTCCTCATTTGAATCTGAGTATTCTATATTTTTTACTCCGATTTTTGGAAACTTTGTATGAATTATTTGAAGATTGTTTTCATCTATCTCTTCAGTCTCTCCTATTGGAATTCCTCTTAAAAAATAGAGGGACATCAGCTCTATATTCCACTTTAGTTAACCTTTGTATCTGTTCTCAGAACTAATTTTTAGATAATACCACAAATATCTTCAGCCTTGCCTATAATTACCATGATTAAATGATTGAAAATTTATCTTTTATGATATTTTTGAATCCTTTGTATGTATTCTGTACCTTAATGTACCTTAACATGAGGGTATTAAATTTATCCACCCTATATTCTTCTTTGGTTTGCTCAGTTATCTGTTACCTTTGTTATAAGTTATCTCTGCTTATTTATTATCATGTCTTTCTTTTAGGCTGTAGATTCCCCTCAGTATAATAACTATATAAATACATAATTATATATTACATATATACACATGCATATATCATACATATGATATAACATGTATTCACACATGTATGTAACATATATGTGTTATATATTCACACATGTATATATCTATTATATATATATATATGTTTATGCTTATTTACTTGTTAAATTTTGCTGAGTCTTCTTGGACAATTTGCATATAAATGTTGGTTTGAACAAGACTTCCTTCAGAGTTAGAACTGTTCTTTGTATAAACAGGGAATTAAACAACCGAAGGAAATCAGCTTTGCCCGATGGAGTGTTTCCCTAACCAATATTACAAATATGAAAGCCACAGTTCCTCCCAGTTCGCCTGGAACTATCTTGATGTTGCTCACAGTGAAAAGAAAAGCCGTACTGTTTTTGCTTCCTAACCCAAGTAGGTGGAGCAAATTTGTAATTGAAAGCTCTTGTTCAGGGTTCTCCACTCCTAGTGACCTAGATAGCCACCTCTTGGCACACTCTTGCCTTTATGATCGCCACCTCCCTGGACAGATCACTCAGTGTTGGTCATACACTTCCATGTAGCCTTTACTATACATATTTTGGCTCATGATTTTCTTCATCAATTCCATCCTGTCTCCTTGCCTGCTTTCAAAGAGTCTTCATAGACTCTGGTAGATAGTAAGCTCTTATTTTTACTTTCCAAATTTTGTTTATATATTTCTTTATTTGGTTTAGTGGATCTCAATCATTTCTAAAACTTTTGCTAGAAAAGAGAAACTGCAACAGAGGATTGGATTTCAGTCTTTGCCTGAAATAGTCTCACTTGTAACATAGTTTTTGTGGTACCTCAGAAATTATTGGATATATAGTTTTATAGAGATATTTAAATCTATTAATATTAAATCATATAATTGCATGAAAATAAAATCTGTGGTATATAAAGTGACTTGTTATATAAAATTCCATATTATATGTTTAAACAAGAACAAAAGTAATATTCATATATAAGATGAATTCTTCATAAATGCTTGAGAAAATGCTCATGATAAAAAGCACTTAACCTATAGTAATGCAAGTGATATTAGAATAAAGGCCTTAAGAAAGTTTTTTATAAAAATATTTTGCGAGCCTTAATAAAAAAATATTAGTATATTCAACTACAATATCTCTCTTAAATTAAAGGAGACTTAATTTATATTTTTTAGGATAATTGTGTTATGTTAGCTAGATTTACCCCCTAGATGGCAGATTAATTCTTTGTATATGAGTTCTTCCAGTTGAATTACCACAATTTTCTTTTCTCTCTTCCTCTGGTAGTACCCCAGGATGTCATACGTATTTACTTGATAGAGAATCAATACTTGCAATTCCATTACTTTACACCATGCTCTTGAATGCTGGTCATTGTCAATATGGTTTGTGTGGCTATGTGGTCACCGTTATTGTCACCACTGACCTTAGTCATTATTATCACTCTACTCTAGTAATCACTTTTGCAGAGAAAGGTGCATGCTGGAGTTTTCCCCCTCCAGATTCATTCTTCATCATTCTCTGCTTTGGTTTGTCCCCTGGGTGTTTGATCTCTGTACACTGCAATACTAGGACTTCCGTGATGGCTGCCTTTCAGTTAGGTTTAACCAATGGGAGGAAAAAAAGCAACAGGAGTTTATATATAAGACAGGTCAGGAAGTTTTTTCTCTACCCTCTGTTTCTTTCAGCAGTGTATTTCTTGTTACCCTCAAGGACCGCATCTCACCTGGCTGACCACTCCCACAGGGCTCCAGTTATGAGTGGGCACCAGCAGTACTGTTTCTTCTCTCTGCTCCTTAAATTCTAACACCCACAAAGCTTTGTTGCTCTCAATAGCCTCTAGTTGCCTCATCTTACACTTTTTCCCCTTATGTTGTCCACCACACACCTGTAAGTCTTCTCTTCCTTAAAATGCCTTCACTTGAAATATCTGTAAATTCTCTTTTTCGTTGGACTATTGCGAGGGGTAAGTTAGTTTCCAAATTATTTATTTAATTTGTTTCTACAGTTTTTAAACATCCCAAATCCCAACTCTAGGAAATTAGGATAAAAATTTGTAGGTTAAGCATTATCTCTTAACACTAGGGACTAATGATAAACACACACACATAAGTAGATATAGGATTGTGATATTGTGATTTATAATAAAAAATACATATTTGGTTTTCATTACCAGCCCCCTTCCAGAGTTCCTAAAACCATTGGAATTTCCTAAGTGATGAAAGCAGTTGTTTGTTATGTTAGTGAGGTAACTTTTGAACTCCACTCAAGGATGAGGCTGGTTGCCTGGAGAATGAACCAGGTTATTAGAGGGTTGAAACTTTTAGTCCCACCCTCTGACCTCCTAGAAGGAGAGAGAGGCTGGAGATTAAGATTAAACACTGATAGTCAATGATTTAATCAAGCAAGTTTATGTAATAAAGCCTCTAGAAAAACCCAAAAGGACAAGGTTCAGAGACCTTCCAGGTTGGTAAACATGTTGAGATTTGGGGAGAATGATGTACTTAGAGAGGGCATAGAAGCACCACATCCTTTCCCCAAACCTTGATTTCTGCATCTCTTCTGTCTTGCTGTTCCTGAGTTGTATCCTTTGATAATTAATCAATAATCTTATTGCCTGAGTTCTTTGAGCTGCTCTAGCAATTCAATCAAACCCAAGGAGGGGGTTATGGGAACCTCTGATTTATAGCTGCTCAGTTAGAAGTATAGGGCTTGCAACAGGCATCTGAACTGGGGGTGAGCGACAGTCTTGGAGGACTGAACGCTTAACCTATGAAATCGGATGCTATCTCCAGTAGACAGGCATCAGAAGGGAGTTGAGTTCTTTGACACCCTGCTGGTGTCTGAGATTTGCTTCTTGGTGTTGGGGAAACCCCTCCCCACCACACATATACTTTGACTTGGGTCCAGGAACCCAAAAGAAAAACTTTATGAAATTTGAATTCAAGAGGATTATATGATTTAGATAATAATAAAAATTTTCAACATTATCTCCCCAAATATATATTTTTTTCATTCTCACTATTCATTAATCAGTATTTTTATGTTTAGTCCTATAAAGTTTGGTGCTCTTCTCAGGTTGAATTACTTGGTCATCTAGCACTCAAAAGTTTTGGATTCAGCCTTTTTTTTCTACCTTGAAAATTTCTGCCCTGTATAAAAAGTATATATTAGTTGTAATGATTATTAACAATTTATCCTAGAATGATATTGTTGAATGTTTTATAATAGATTATTGTTGGCACACCTAGAATCCACAGTTGGTGAGCCAAATTCTTCAAAGTGATGAGCAATTACAACATTATCACTGAACAATGCTATCCATACTATCCTTATAACACTCAACATATAACATTTTTACTTTTAGTAAAATATCAAAGAAATTATTGAAACTTGTGGAGTCTTCCTTCCTTTAGTCTGTAATATTTGCTAAGTGTATTTTTATATATACATAGATAAAAATGTCATCCTAAACATTATTGGCTGGGAGCTCAAGGAGGTGTTCAGATCTCTTGATGTGATATTTAAAGTTCTTCATTAGAGTAGAACACCACTTTTATTAAAAGTCTCTGTTGTCATACTAAAGTTTTATTAAGTATTTTCTCTAAAGTGGAACTGATTTTTATGCCATGAGATTATTAACTCTTTGTTGAGTAATTTAACAGTTTATCAACCTTGTAATAGCTGGGTGCAACTTGCAGACAATCCCAGAAATGGACTGCATTAATTTTTTCACAATTCTTTCATCACTCTCCATTTTTACCATGGTATACTGTGGGTAGAATATACTTTCCTACCTCATTGGACAGTGGAATGTTTGAAGAGGCCTCCTCAGTGTAGTTGCAATTTTTTTCATGATTTTTCCAGTTTTATTGAAATATAATAGACAATCAGTTGCTCATATTTACATTGTACAAGTCAATGAGCTTTTTTCAATTATAATTGACATACAATAATATATTATTTTCAGTTGTACAGCATAGTGATTAAAGATCTATATAATTCACAAAGTGATCACCCCACTAAGTCTAGTACTCTTCTTCCCCCTTACATATTTATTCATCGTTGACTGTTTTCCTTATGCTTCACTTCATATCTCCATGACTATTTTGTAACTTTCTTAATCACTTTTGTACTTCTTAATCCCTTTGCTATTTTTCACCATCCCTCGAAATATCCTCTGTATCTATGAGTTTGTTTCTATTTTTATTGTTGTTATTTTGTTCTTTAGATTCTACATATACGTTAAATCATGTGGTATTTGTCTTTCTCTATCCGACTTATTTCATTCAGCACAATATCCTGTCTGTCTATCAATGTAATATCTTTTTCCATCCTCTTCCTTTTAGTCTCTGTGTATCTTTTAATCTGAAGTGAGTCATTGTAGGCAGCATATGAGGGCTCTCATTTTCTCATCCATTCAGCCATCCTATCTTTTGTTTGGAGCACTTAATTCTTTTCCATTTGAAGTACTTGTTGATAGATACGTAGTTATCATCATTCTTTATTCATGTTTTTAATACATAATTTTTCTTCTTAAAGAAGTCTCTCCAACATTTCCTGTAATGCTGGCTTGGTGTTGATGAATTCCCTTAGCTTATTTTTGTCTGGGAAGCTCTTTATCTTTCCTTTAAATCTAAATGATAGCTTTGGTGGATAAAATATTCTTGGTTGTAGATCCTGGGTTATCAACACTTTGAATATTTTGTGCCAAATCCTTCTGTCCTGTATAGTTTTCTGTCCTCATAGTTTTTGAGAAATTGGCTGCCAGGCATATGGGAATTCCTTTTAGGTAACCAACTACTTTTCTCTTGCTGCCTTTATGATTCTCTCTTTGTAATTAACCCTTGGCATTTTAATTATGAGTCCCGGTGTGGGCCTCTTTGGGTTCATCTTTTTTGGTACTCTCTGAGCTTCCTGGGGTTGTATGTCTATTTCCTTCACCAGGTTAGGGAAGATTTCCATCATTATTTCTTCAAATAGGTTTTCAACTTCTTGATCTCTCTCTTCTTCTTCAGGTAACCCTATGACAAGGATGCTTTTACATTTAATTTTGTCCCATAGGCTCCTTAAATTATTATTATATTCTTGGCTTCTTTTCTCTTACCTTTCTGATTGAGTGTCCTTGGCTTCCCTGTCCTCTATATTGGTGGCTCAATCCTCTTCTTCATCCAATCTGTTGATTCTCACTAATATACTCTTCATCTCAGATAATGTGTTCTTCATGTCTAACTGGTTCCCTTTTATAATTTCCATTTCCATTTTTATATTTTTATCTCTTTGTTGAAGTTCTCACTGAGTTCATCTATACTTCCCCTAAGTTCATGAGCATCTGAATAACCAATGTTTGGGATTCTTCATCTGTTAGATTGCTTGACTCCATTTTTCCTTGACCTATATTCTGTTCTCTCATATAATTTCTGTTTCTTTGTCTTTCTATTTTGGCTGCCTTTCTGTGCTGTTTCTATGTACTAAACAAAGCTCCTAAATTTCCTGGTCTTATTAGTATGGCTTTGTGTAGTAAGGGTCCAGTGGCACAGTCCTGAGAGGGATTCAGGTTCAGGCCAAGTTTAGGCCCATCCTGTGTCCCTCCTGGGCCACCTGTTAAGATTTAGCAAGCAATCCATAGATGCTGTGCTTAAGAGGTCATGCCAGAAACCAAGGCCAGCTGTCACTAGTATGGGTCTTGGAGCTGCTCAGTAGAGGGTACAGGACTTGGCAAGGACACAATTGTGGCTGGGCCGTGAGTTGGGGGGGGCAGAGTTTCAGAGAATCTCCTGGGCGGAGTGACCTCTGTTATCTAGTTGTTGATGTATTGGCTATGGTAGAGCTATGTCTTTATACTGGGAGAGGGGAGGGCTCAACAGAAAAACCATGGATACCACCAGCACTTTTGCCTAGAAGAAAGTCTCACCTCTGGCCCTCGCTCCAACAACTCAGTGTGCCCCAGTAAGTCCCTGGTAACCCACCACCACCACCCCAAGCAGCCAACCTTGCGCTGGTGCTCAGAGCGAGCGAGTCCATCACTGGAAAATTCTAGTTGTGGACATGGTCTCTTTAAGAGGCATCTGTACCTGCCGGCTGCAGCTGCCGCAGCCTCTGTCCCACTTAGCTGCTAGGGACTGGGCAGCCTCAGATCTTTGTCCTCTCCTTCCTTCTACCATTGCAGAGTGATTTTTTATTTCTCCTTAGTCATAGGGCTTATGTTCATCCAGATCTCAGGTGACTTTTCTTGCTTTTTGCTCCATGTGTCCATCACAAGTTTAATGTGATTGCAGGAGGGAGTGAACAAAGCCTCTATCATTTACATCATTTTGCCCGGTCCCTCTGCAATTTTTTTTTTTTTTATCTACTAGTGTTTTTGTCAATCACTATGATGAAAGATTCCTTCATATAGGTACTTCTCCCAGAATGAAAAATATATGGGAATGTTTTGATGCAGACCTTATTCGGAGCTGACCATGTGTACAAAAAAAGTAAATACTACATTTTAGAAGCCATTGGAATTTTGAGATTGTTAGTTACATAGCATAATTACAGAATAGTTGAATAATACAAACCCAATTAGCAGAGACATAATTAAGGAAGTTCTGAAAATTATAGACTGTCCCCAAGATGGTAGGACATATCCCCACATTGTTTTTCAAAATGCAAATATTCATAAATTGGTTTATACCAGAAACTATTAATTTCTAATATCTTCTCTGAAAACTATGGAAAAGAAAAGAAAGAGAGAAATTGGGATGCTTCTAGTCTCGTATAAAATGTGTGTTTAGTGTGAATAAAACCAAGCCTCTGCTGTTAATATTGCAATTTTGAAGGGGATTCAAAGTGGTGTTTGTCTCCAGGATTAGTTTAGTGAACTATCCCTTTCAGAGTGTGTTTTGTTTTGCTAGGTGGTTTTCTGTAAAGCTTTCTGTCTCCCTACGATGAAGATTTGAGACTGTGCTAGGAGTCAAGTGATAGTTACTATGCTACACTCGGATTGTCCTTAAAGTGACTAGGATTGTCTTATTGGTTATTTCTTTGCTTTGTAATAATTCATAATAAAAGCTAATAGAGGCAGATGAGAAAGTAGGTATCTGCAAAGGGAGGTAGTGGCAGCATCTGTCATGTGGCTTTGGAACCAAGTGTGGTGAAGAACAAGAATATGTAGGTTGGGAAGTAGCAGCAACTTTGTAAGGGTGCTGAAACCTGACCAGGTTAAAATGATCTCCACTGTTTTAAATCATTATTCAAGATTTTCTCTATATGAAGGCAGAGTTCATTAATACTTTCTAAAATTGCAGGAAAAATGATTTCTTTTTCTATACCAATCTACCCTTTTTCCGGTGTGTCAAACAGCTAGAGGTTAGTAATGTATTGTTTTTTATTAGCAAAACCTGTCAGAACTCAAGGGCTTTGGGGGTTGGGAGAGCAACATTTAAAAACAAACAGAAAATAAACAAAAACTACAACTAAGGTATGATTTCAAGTCAATTCATATAATCAATCTATGACTCTTTTTATTAACAAAGAGCAGCATTGGAAAAGATGCCACAATGATAAAAGAGTTTGGTAAATTTTTCTCTGCTATGAGTATATCTTTATCAATTAGAAATAGTTTTATACAAATCTGGCATTTATTTCCCCCTTCAAGTATTAATAAGATATTTTAACCAGATTTTTATCCTTTTATCTCTCTTTGTCCCTTCAATTGGCATAATTAAAATGGAGAAGTAATAATTACCAATAAATTTATTATGTATTCTCTATGTTCAAGACATTGTGTTAACATTTTGCATCCAGGACCTCATTAAATCTTGAAAATACTCCATGAGGTAGGAATCATTAATTATGTCATTATGCAGAAGAGAGACTGGAATTCTGAGACGTCAGTAACTTGCCAAGAAGCCTTATTATGGACAAGATCGAAATCTGGACAGAGGCTGTCTGATTCTAGAGCTTGAGCTTGGATATCTGACCAAGAATTTGCTAATGAGCTTATGATTTTCTTTTTTTTTTTTTCACTTTTACGAGAAGTTTGAATTTAAATGTCTTGTGATTACTTTCTCATTATAGGGTACTGACAAATATCCCTAGCATTTTTTCCCCCCGTAATCACCACTAATAAAAACCAATGTTAAAAAAATAAAACAAAAAAACATTGCAGAGAAACAAAATAGAAAATATAGTTATATATCATTTACTTATAGCTCCAGATATATCTACATAGATACAGATTTATTTTATTTCAAGAAATCAGCTCAAGTGATTGTGGGGATTGGTGAGTCCAGAATCTGTAGGACAAGCTGACAGGCTGAAAACTCAGGTAAGTGTTACTATTGCAGTCTTGAAGCAGAATTTCTTCTCTAAGAAACCACAGATATTACTCTTAGGCCTTTAACTGATTAGATGAGGCCTTACCTATATAATGGGGGGTAATAGTTTTTATCTAATCGATCAATTGTAGATCTTAACCACATCTACAAAATATCTTCACAGCAATACCTAGATTAATGTCTGATTAAAATAAAATAACTGGATACTATAGCCTAGTCAAGTTCAAACACAAAAATAACAATAACACTACCTACAACAGGAAGCTGACATTTGTTTCATCAAAAATTATAATCACAAATTAATGTGGTAATTTACCAATCTACATGTGTAAAAACCAAAACTTTCCATATAGCATTATTTCACAGATTTGTAAATTTCCTAATTTAAATTTAATATGTTGGATTAGTTGCACACTCCTTGTCAGAATAACAAACCCTATTTATGAGTTTTAATTATTTAAGTGAGATATATTAAATAATAATGATTCTGAAGAACATTCTTTCTCAAGGAATTATTTATCATTGCTGTTTACTTTAGTCTTCACATACCCGCTCTATGTGTTAGCATCACCTGTTCCTATCATCACACTACCCCATCAGTTAAATTGTTTCTGAAAATGTTTTGACATATTAAGTTTCTTACTACCAAATACTATAATTTACCTGATCAATTTTTTTGGTAGCCTTATTACAAAATATGTAGATTGGCTTTCATTTGATTACTTCCACATCTGTTTAATGTTATTAGTTTGATCAAATTATCCCATGATTAATTCATTTATTCAGATTATTGAGCACTTTTTTAGGTAATGAAAATAAAGTGGTGGGGAAGAGAGAAATTGTTCTTGCGTACAGAGTATAGTTGTTTTAGAGAGAAAGACATTGTATTGCTGCTCTTGTAATGTTCTCTTCTTTTGCTCTTACGTCTTATCCATCAAAAAATTCTTTTGACACCCACTTCAAATTCTTTTCTAGACTCAACGAAGTATTGCCATCTCCACAGCTACCCCCTAGTACAAGCTAACATCATCTGTGATCTGTCCTGATAATTACTGTAATAGCCTCCTAAATGGTCTCTCTGATCCTGCTTGTACTTTCTTGGATACATGCTTCGTTTCTTGCTCTCAAGGAAACTTGCTGTCATGTGAGCTATCCTATGAAGAAACCCAGGTGGCAAAGAACTGAAGATGACTATTGACTTTCTTCGTCTTTAGTATTTTTTAAAATACTAAAAAATATAATACAACTAAAATTGTATTGACTTAGAAGAAACTTAGATTATCTCTTTAAAATGTATCAGTATCACAATTTAAGAGTAAGCACCGTAGTGGGTCGAATGGTTGTCCCCCTAAAATATGTCCATGTCCTGATCCTTGAAACCTGTGAATGATCTTATCTGGAAAAAATAACACAGGTCCTAATACCATGTAAGAAAGGGTGAGCAGATATTAAAGCATATAATCTTTTGGATTAACTCTGCTACCTGGGTAATCACATTTTGAAAATCAAACTTCTATCGTGAATACCTTAAATTTACGTTTTATCTAATCAAAGTCTTTATTTTAAATCCATATGAAGATTAAAATTAATATTTTTATAACTTTAAATATAAAACACATTTGAATTTAGCCAAGAATAAAGCCAAGATATTCATTATGCTTTAAAGGGCACTCACTATTAAGCAAGAAAGATGCCAAATTAATGTTTAGTCACTTAAAAACATTCTATGTTGAATTATGATTTGAAACTTTACATTCTTTTATTTCTCTTTATTTTTTGTGCTAATATGATCAGCATATTTGTACATTTGCTAGGTAATTTTAAGGCATCATTTCCTGGACACCTAAAAATTATCAGCAATATATCAAATAAAGAACATTTCTTGCTTTATTTTTTTTGTTTTGAATCTTTCCCAGTAAAAATAGATCAGAATTTGAATGCCTGTGAACATGGTCCTATGTTTTAGACATTTCAGCCTGTTTATACAAATGACTCTGTAGCCACTGAACTATAAAATTCATTCCTGGCCAGATATGTAACAATGCCCTCAGTATTTCTGGTGAAGAGTCCACAGAATTCACTCTCTAGTCCATCTAAACTTGTGAAGTATCTTGTTTAGATGAGTTGGTCAACTAAGCAAAGAATATAGGTCATAGTTGTCTTAAACATTTTAGAGCAGATTTTTTTTAAGACTTAAGAAAACAACTAGAACATATCTGCTCCGAAATATTTGATTGTAAAGATATTTAAAGTTTTATATATTTTTCAGATCGCCCACAATCAAAGTGTTTTGGACTACCGATAATTTTATTTTCATGTTTCTCAAATATAAATCATTCAGGGTTCTATATATATTTGTAAAACCCGCCAAGTTAGTTTTGTTGTTTTTCACTTTGCTGCTTTCAGAAATTAGCCTTAAGTAGCTGACTGAAGAGGATTGTTGAAATTGTACACAAATGATAGAAGAATGACAGGGAAAGAAAAAGATGTTTTACAGTTGACTGTAATCAAAGAGGTTGACAATCCAAACTCATTTTTTTTAATATAGTGAAACATTTACCTTTAAACTAAAACTTCTAAATAGCTATAAATATCTCTTTACTACTATGGTTTTAATAAGAGAAAAAGAAGTCAAGAAGTGCAATAACCATAACACACAATCCTGTCAGAAGCAGAAGGTCGGCAGGAAAAAGACTGATGTGTATCAATTTCAGAGTTCTTAATATCATAAACACACAAGTGGAGGGGTTTTCTTGAGTATATCTCAGGGTAGATTCCATTAAATATTTCCTCAGAATTAAAGTCAATATTATTTTGAAAACCTATACACCAGATGATTTTAACTCTGCTCTTCTTATGAGTTTGTTTAGAGCATTTATATATATTTTCTGTAGTACTTCTACTCAGTTTACGTATCAATCATTTAGTTTTGAAGTGAAACATGTGTTAATAACTTCCATATGACATTAATACTTCATTATGTTTTAAGATAATAAACTAGATGTTATAAGGAAAAACTATATTGTATAAAAATATATTTATTGACTATTGTAAATTATAAATCAAGTACTATTACTAAACTGTTTATCATTATAGTATTTTCCTCTTTGTAAAAATAGTTGTGGTCCTGGGTACAACCTCAAAATTCTATGCCTTATGTTTCTTATGTTATTTTAGATTTTTTCTTTTTTAGTATTGCTGCTCCCCGCCCCAAGCAAATATTATCCAGAGTTAATTTTTTGTGTTTCATGAAGTGGTGATAATATATTTTTATTTTAATTTCCATTGTATATATCTTCTAGAAGACTCATACATGCAAAGACTTTAAAGAACTTTATACTTAAAACATTTCTTACTGTTTACATGGTAATATTACAACAAAACTCTTTAGGAAGTCCATGAATGCAATTAAATCTCACCATAGTAATTTGCTCTACATTTTTATAATTAGTGTCGGGGAGAGGGGCATGCAGGATCACACAGGGCCACACAGGAGTTATACTCCAGAATAGAGTGAGCCACCAGGGACTGCAGGAGGCAGGCCTGGTAGTATCAAGAGGATGAGATGCCCTTGGTTCCCATGGGAGACTGTTACTGGCTTTGTTGAATAGTCCTGCCTGCTGGCAAGACTAGCTACTCAGGATAAGAAGGAACTGCTCCTGGTCAGTTGATAAGGGAAATTGTTGGCTAGGGAATCTGAAGGAGCAGAAGGGCAGGGGAACTTGTGGCTAGGCCATTTGAGGCCCTCTGGTTTCCTTCATTTGTCTAAGCAGTACATATCTGGCCCTTAATTTTAGGTCTTGCATCGCAGGAAATCAGTGTTGGCATGGACTAGTTGAGAGGAAAGAATGTTGGACTATATCTAAGAAAGCTTATGTGTTAATCCTATTCTGATATATAATAGCTACATGACTTCAGAAAATCTCTGAATTTGTTTTTCTCAAGGATGTAATAGGAAAAATAATTCTTATGTCTCACAGGGTATTTTTTCTTATCATGATTAAACTTTTATTTCAAGAGATTATAGTAGATTCACAGGTACTTGTAAGAAATCATACAGAGACATCCCTTGTACATCTTACCCAGTTTCCTCCAGCAGTAACATCAACCAGAATATCAGCATTGATACAGTCAAGAGCGTACATGCCCATCATCACAGGAATCCCTCCTGTTGCTCTTATTGCCACACCCATCATCCCTCCACATTTCCTGTTCCTGACCCCTGACAAACATTAATCTGTTCTTCATTTCGATAATTTTGTCATTGCAAGGATATTTTATAGATTAAACTATTCAGTATTTAACCTTTTAGAGTGATCCAAGCTGTTCTCTGTATCAATACTCCATTTTTTTATTGCAGAGCTGTCTTACACAGTATGGATGTGCCATCTTTTTAAAAATCATTTACACGTTTGATGGACATCTGGGTTGTTTCCAGTTTCTGGTTATTACAAATAAAGCTGCTATGAGCATTTATGTACAGGTTTTGTATGAACATAAAGTTTTTGTTTTGCTAAAATAAAAGCCCAACATTGCAATTGTTGTTCCTTATGGTAGTTTATAAGAACTGCCAAACTCTTTCCAGAGTGGCCTACACCATTTTACATGCCCATCAGTAATATATGAGTAATCCAATGTCATTAAATCATCACCAATGTCTTTTGTCAATTTTCAAATTGGATTGATTTGGGGGGTAGAGTTTTTTGTTTGTTTGCTGTGTTTCTTTTTTGCTGTCGATTTTTGAGAGTTCATTATATATCTTAGATGTGAGTCCTTTGTGAGATAAGCACTTTGCAAATATTTTATCCCAGTCTGTAGGTTCCCTTTTCATCTTCTTAACAAGGTATTTCGAAGAACAAAGTGTTCAATTTTAATGAGGTCCAGTTTATCATTTTTTTCTTCTAAGGATCATCGTTTTGGTGTCAAATCTAAGAACTCTTTGCTTAACCTTGGATTACAAATATCTTATCCTATGCAATTTTCTGAAAGCTTTATAATTTTGCATTTTATATTTAAATGTATGAATGTATTTTCATGAATGTATGTGGATTACTTTGAAGTTCATATTTTTGCCAAATTATTCCAGCACAATTTGTTGAAAAGGCTCTTTTTTCTCCAATGATTTGCTTTTTAAACTGTCAAAAAGTCAGCTGAATATATTTGTGTGGACCTATTACTGGGCTCTCTGTGCTGTCCCTCTCATTAATGTGTCTATCCCTTTGCCAATTCCACATTCTTGATTATTACAGCTATACAATAAGGCTAATAATGGGTAGAGTGAATTCTCCCACCTTACTTTTTTGGTCAAGATTGTTTTAGCTATTCTATGGCTACTTTATTTCCATATTAATAATATAATAGGCTATCTATGTCTACCAAAAATCTTACAGAAATGTAGGTAAGAATTGCATTAATTCTACAGATCAATTTGGGGAGAATTGACAACTGTGTTGAGTCTTCTAATCCATGAACACATTATGTTTCCTCACTTAAGCCTAATTTCTTTCATTGTCATTTTGTAGTTTTCAGCATACACATTCTGTATGAGTTTTCTATAAGTTTTTACCGAAGTATTTTATTTTCTCTTGAATGATAAAAATGATAGTGTGCTTAATTTATTTTCCACATGTTTATTTTTAACATATAGAAATGAGATTGATTTTTACATAGTGATCTTGTGTCTGCCCACCTTGGTGAGTTCGATATTGAGTTCTAGCAGGTTTTTAGTTTTTTATAAGTTTTGGGGGGTTTTCTGCATAGACAATCCTGTCATCTGCAAATAGGGACAGTTTTATTTCTTTTTTTCCAATCTGTATGCTTTTTATCTCTCTCTTTTTTTAATACAGTATCTAGAACTTTTAGTACTCTCTCAAATAAATATGTTAAGAGTTGACATTCACACCCTTTTTTATTGTAGGTAGAAAATATTTAGTCTTTTACTGTTAAGTGTAATGTTAGCTGTAGGTGTTTTATGGATGCTCTTTATCAATTTGATAATGTTCCTTTCTATTTCTAGTTTGCTGAGTGTTTTGATCATATTAGATGTTAAATTTTATTAAATAGTTTCCTGTATCAATTAATATATTTATATGTTTTCTTCTTCTTTAGCCTGTCATCGACATGATTACTTCTCAAGTAGTGGACCAGCTTAGCATATGTGAAAATATTTAGAATAGTTAGAATTCTTGGTCATAGAATTACATTAGACTTTGCTAATATTTTGCTAAGAATTTTTGTGCCTAAGTACATGAGAGAATAAGAAGTTTGGATCTGTAGTTTTGTTTCTTCTTTTTCTTTTTCTTCTCTCTCTCTTCTTCCTCCTGCCCCTTCCCCCGCTCACTTTTTTTGTTTGGTATCACGTTAATACTGTCTCATTAAATGAGTTGAGATGTATTCTCTTGACTTTTATTTTCTGGAGAAGATTGTGTAAAATTGGTGTTAATTCTTCTTTAAATGTATTCTAAAATTCAACAGTGAGGCCATCTGTTGCCAGAGATTTCTTTCTGGGTTTCTGGAGAACATTTTAAATAGAAATTAAATTTTTAAAATTATACTACTTATTAATTCTATCTTGATTCAATTTTGGTATTTTACATTTTTTGAAGAATCATTTCATTTCTTCTAAGTTGTCAAATTTGTGACTTTAAAGTTACTTATAGGATTCTCTTATTATATTCTGAACAACTGTAGGGTTTGTAATGATCTCCCTTGTTTCAATTTCAAAATTGTTAATTTGTATCTTTTCTCTTTTTATCATTGTCAGTCTTACTATCTGTTTATCAATTTTATTAATATTTTTTGAATAATCAGCTTTTGTTTCATTAATCTTTATTGTTTTCCTATTTTAATTCCATTCATTTCTGTTATTTTACTAATAATTTTTTTTTCAGATCAGCTTTAGGCTTATTTTGCTCTCTTATCTCTAGTTTTTAAAATTGGAACATAGATTATTGATTTGAAACCTTTCTTCTTTCTGATGAGAACATTTGATGCTATAAATTTTGCTCTCTGTACTTCTTTAGGTACATCTCACATGTTTTCATGTATTATTTTCATTTACTTCTTTTTTTTTGTTTTCTTTGAGACTTCTTTAGTTCATGAACTGTTTAGAAATGTGTTGTTTACTTGCCAAACATTTAAAGATTTTGTATTTTTCTGTTATCAATTTCTAGTTTGATTCTATTATAGTTGAAGAACATAGGATTTCATTTCTTTAATTTTTTGAAATCTTTTTAATGATGTCAGATATGATCTATATTAATGAGGGTTTCATGAGCACTTAAAATGGATATGTATTCCGCTTTTGTTGAGCTAAGATTTTATATGTGACAGTTCAATCTTCTGGGTTACAATGTTGTTTAGTTCTTCCATTATCTTTGCTAACTTTCTATCTATTAATGCTATCAGTTACTGAAAATGGGGTATTGACGTTACGAACTATAATTGTGAATTTCTCTATCTCACTTTTTAACTTTGTTTTTGTTTTCTTTGTTCTAAATGTCTGCTGTGTTGTGTATACACGTTAATGATCACTTTTCTTCTGTATTAGTTCTGTATTAGAGTAGATACTTAAAACAATAGGGATTTATTTTCTCACAGTTCTAGATGCTATATGTTCAAGATCAAGGTGACAACGGGTTTGATTTCTTCTGAAGCCTCTTCCCTTGGCTTGCAGATGGCTATGTCTTCACTGTGTCCTACATGGGCTTTTCTTTGTGCATAGGCATCCCTGGTGTCTCTTCCTCTTATAAAAACACCAGTAATACTGGATTAGGGCCTCAATCTTATGGTCTCATTTAACTTTAATTACCTCTTTAAAGGCTCTATCTCTTAATATAGTCACATTAGAGAATAGGGCTTCAACATAAGAATTTGAGGGCAACGTAATTTAGGCAATAAAAATTCTTAGTGTATTGATCTTTTTATCATTATGCAGTGTCTTTCTTTACCTCTAGTAATTTTCTTTGCTCTGAAGTCTACTTTATATGATATTAATATAGTCACTCTTATTTTTGTTTAAATTAATGTTAATGTGATATATCTTTTTTCATTCTTTTAGTTTTAGCATGTTTAGGATTTGGGAGTAAATTTGTAGGAGAAACATATAGTTGGATCGTGGATTTTTTTATATTACTCTGCCAGTCTCTGTCTTTTAATCAGTGTATTTAGATAATATACATTTAAAGTAATTATTGAAATAGTATTGCTTAAGTTTGCGATTTTGTTTGTTTGGGTCTATTTTCTCTATTTCTTATTCCTCAACTTTTCTTACCTTTTTTTGGGGGGGGGGATTACTTGAACATTTTGTAGAATTCCATCTTTTTTGTTTATAGTGTTTTTGAAAATATTACTTAGTACATATCTTAGTGGTTGTTCTATGTAGTATAATATACATACATAACTTATCACGACCAACTACTATTGATATTTACCATTTCAAGTGAAGTAGTGAAAACCTATTTCTATTTAGGTGTCTGTTTATCCCCATTTTCAAAATTTCATTGTCTTATTTTCTCTGCAAACATTGAGCACCATGTAATTTTTACTTGAACCATCTAATATGATTTAAAAACAAATGGAGGAATAGCTATTTTACTTTGCCCTTTTTACCTATTCTGTTTTTACCTATTCTGTTTTTACTTTTTTACTTCTGAAATTCTAAAACTTCTCTTATTATTTTCTCTCTATTTGAAGAGACTCCTTAGGCCATTCTTTAAGGATAAGTTTCTAGCAATTAATTCTCTTAATATTCTTTTGTCTGAGAATGTCTTTATTTGCCTTTCATTTCTGAAGGAGAGCTTTTCTAGAATTTGGGATTAACAGTTCTTTCAGCACTTACAAATATCGTGCCCCTTCTTCTGGCTTTCATGGTTTCAAATGGAAAATCCACTTTTACTTGAGTCGTTCTTCTATTTTCCTCTGGCTCCCTTTAAGATATTTTCTTTTGTCTTTCATTTTTAGAAGTTGAGTTATCATGAGTCATGGAGTGGCTTTCTTTAGACTGTCTATATGAGCTTTACTTAACTCTTTGAGTCAGTAAATTTATGGTTTTTTGTTTTGTGTTGTCTTTTTACCAGATTTAGGAAAATTTCAGCAATTATTTTTAAAATACTTTTTCAGACCTACATTTATTCTCCTTTCCTCTTAGACTATATTCATTTTTTTAAAAAATCAGTCTAGATTCTGTAGTACAGATTAAATAAATTCTATTGATCTCTCTTCTCAAATTTACTGATTTCATCTTCCATTAATCTCCACTTAATTATCAAGCTCATATAGCAAGTTTTTTATTTTGCTTTTAGTGCTTTTCAGTTCTATAAATTCCATTTGGTTCTTTTTAATAACTTCTATTCCTCTACTGATATTTCTATTTATTTCATTTATTTCAAGATAGTTTGTAATTGAGGCATTTTTATGATGACCACTTTAATTTTTTGTCAGATAATTCCAATATCTGCTTTACCTCTGTATTGGCATCAGTCAATTGCATTTTTCAATTCAAGTTGTGAGTTTTCCGGTCTTTGGTGTAATGAATGATTATTCTTACTACCTTCAAACATTTTAGATCTTATGTTAAGAGACATTGGATTCTATTTAAACCTTCTCTTATAATAGGTTCAGAACCTATGTGTTAAACAGGCAGCTGCTCTGTTGAGATTTAACACATAGGTTCTGAACTACATTTTTGAGATGTAAGTCTACTGGCAATTTTGTTTTCTCAGCCATCACAATGCTATTCTGTCAGCTCTCTTCTTTTGGTTCTGCTTGAATTCCCTAATTGTGCTGCCAGCAGACATGGACAATAATTCTCTGGGCCCCCAGGACTTTTAGATGAGGAACTCTGAATCCCCAGGATGGAAGGTGTTTCATTCAATGCCCCTGGACTTCCCCTTATATCTCTGGTGGTGGCATGGACTGCCTTCTCCACTGTACAGATAGCTAAGAGTCCTGGCCTAAATCTATTCCTGCCACTGAAGTGGAGGGCCAGGAATGTGCCTCTCTAATACTGGGACAGAAGATGAGGAGACACAGGTCCCGTCCACATGGGGCCTGTGCAAGTGGAGGGGCCGATCTATTGCTAATGGATGTAGGACTTGGGTTGAGTGGACCTGTCAGTCACATTACTGCTGCAAACCTTAGGGCAGAGTATGCACTGATTGATCCTTACAGATTCTGTTGCTCCTACTGCTGCTGTTGCTGCTGCTGCTGCTGCTGCTGCTGCTGCTGCTGCTGCTGCTGCTGCTGCTGCTGTTGGCCATTGGGTCTCACTGTCAAGGATATGCAGTGAGGGATGACAGGCAGATCTATTCTCTGCAGTCACTAAGTTTAGGACTTCTAGTTAGGTGCCTATTGGCCTTTCCATTTTCTTGTTTCTTGGCCAATACATCAGGCTTTCTTGTATTTTATTTGTTGGGGTGTGTGTGTGTTTTGTTCTGATTTTCTTGTTGTATGTTGTTTTGTCTTGTTTTCTATAAATGTCAGCAGTTTGGAGTAGGAGTTTTCTCCAATACTTGTCTAGGATATATGCAAGATATAAAGAAAAGCCATAGAACTACCCAGGTGTTTTCTGACATCTCAATCTACCCTACGAGCTTCCTTCCACCTTGCAGAATGCTTTTATGTTTATGGAATTATTTCAGGGTGTTTATTCATATTTAGATGAGAGAGACAGAGAAAAGTGAATCTAAAAAATCTTGTCCTAATACCAGAAATCACAACATTCTTTTGACATTTAAAAAATAGTATTACATGCTCATTCTTTAAGTGAATTATGAACAAGGCACAATGTCTGCTCTTGTTTGGATTAAATATAAAATAATATAAAAGCAACTATTAAGATGAAAACCAAGTATACTGATATTATTATTGTTAATATCTTCACAGAATTAAACAATAGCATTCACTTTTTATAAAATAAAGCACTAAGTTTTAGTGTCCATCACTCTTCATTGTAGGTTTATTCATTAATGTGGACACTATATTATTTAGATTTTGTGCTTTTAACATTGATGTATATAATTAATATTATCTCTTTTACATATACCTGTGGGAAAATTAAAATGTATCAGAACTACTGTCTGATATAGCATATGGTAGAAAACTGGTTCAAATATATGTTTTTATTATTATTAAAAGTTTATTATTTACCTTTCAGAATATTTTAGTTCTTTATAATGAGGTTGACTTGGTTTAGTTGTTGACATTCTCTATAATCTGTAGTGTTACCAACACAAAAGATTACATTTTGGGGGGAGGGGCATTTTTATTTCACTTTATGCTCCTTGCTTGTGGAAGGCAATTTATTTTTGAGGATATGCTCTGTCTAATTCCATGTTCTCTTTAAGACAAAATTTGATTTTCTATTGTTTTTGTTTTAATAAGTTTCCTTGATTAAATTTTCTATATAGTACTTATATAGTATTTATTTTAATATTCTGGCCAAAATGGTTTATATGTCCTGATATGATCATCATCTTTGGAAATGTTATGTTCATTTTAGTATTATTAAAAACTAAAAATTTTCCCTTGAGTTGGGATCTTGAGTAAAGATTCTTATAGATAGACATGTATCCATATGATTTAGTTACCTAAATAGTAAGGCTTATATAAGTACCATTTTAATGCTTTTAGATAATATTAGCTATGCTTTATACTTATCTAATAATCTTCATTATCTATATGAGATATTTTCATCATTCCATAATTACCAACTTGGCAACCTAATTGATTAGATCTTTTATAATAGTTAATAGAAGTAAAAGACTAATATAATAAAGAGACCCCAAAATACAATAGGTTTGCTGAAAGAGGTGACTTCTCATGTAGCAATTTACTCTACTGTGACCCTACTGCCTATGGCATTTTCTTGGCTTCATGACAGTGCTGGATTGCTGTCACATCTGTGTTTCAGCTTGTGGGCAGGGGGAAAGAGAGGTAGAAATTCCAAGATAAGGAATTTTCTATAAAGATGTCAGGTGGAAGTTTTAGTACTTCTTTTTATATCATTTTGATGATAAATTAATTGCATAGCTACACCTTGCCACAAGGCAGATTGGAGAATGTAGCGTTTAACTCAGTGTTCGTATACTCAGAAAAAAATGAGAAACTAGATTTGGGGGCCAAACTTCAACTTTCCACAATTTTCAATGTATTACTTTAGATTTCTCTTCAGTAAATTGAAAACTTGAATATATCATCTTAATAAACTGTAGGAGAAATCAGGAGGCTTTAGACACAACTATTTTACTATTCTGAATAAATACTAAACACCAGTTTTGTCATACTTGATTTTTATCTCTAAGATCTAGGTTTAGAGAATCTTTAAAAAGCACTTTCATGGGTAATAAGTAAATGCATTAATAGAATAACAGTTATTCTCTGCACTGTGTCTTCTGTTTCTTAAAAGTTTGAGAAACTGTAGGAAGCATAAATGTTCTTAATTAAGACTGTGGAAGCCTTTGTGACTTTCTGTGAGTTTTTGTAAATTTTTATTGTCCTTTAAATCAAAGTTTGGGTGATTCTAATTGTACCACTACGTGACAACTTATTAACCAGACAACCAATAAAAACACAATAAGAGGCTTAGACCTCAGCAGAGTTCCCAGGTCTCTATAAACATGTGCAGAAGCATTTGGCTATCCTAACTACCACCAACCAAATTCTTACTTCGCTATAATTGGACACCAATTTGGAAACTCACATACGAATGTGAAAGCCAAATTTTTTGCTGAAACAAATGTTTCAACTGAAACAAATGCTTGGGTTGTTCACATGTGCCCCAAACAAATATTTTCTTGTAACGGTAAATATGCTTCCAAGCCATCCATATACTGTATCATTTATTAACTGAACGAGATTTGATATTATCCCACACATCTATTCTCCTTCATTTTGAAAAAAAAAAATTATGAAGTATCTACTGACCATGAACTGGTATACTTTGTTCTGGAAACAATATATGAGGAAAAGAGCCTTCACATATACTATGCCCTCTGCCCCTCTGCATAGAATGCTTAGCATAACTTCTGCTTAACTGCTATTATTTATTCAGTTTTCATCTCAATCATAACTTCAATAAAAATATTTTTTGTCTAAGATAAATCCCATAAACAATCTGTATTTGTTCTTCTGATTTTTGTTTAATGTTTATTTATCCCACTCTAAGTGTAGTCAGGGCAGCAACTGTGTGTAATATATAAAAGGCAAGCAATATTTATTGGCTAAATAAATGATGATATAGTATCTAACTCATAGGTTTAATTTGAGAATTAAATGTGTTACTGAATGTAAAGCATTATGTGTCTAGTACATGGAAAGTAATTAATTTTTCCTTTCCATAAAATTCAAGGTTAATGAAGTCAGAATTTTTCTACATTAATACATTGATGAAACTTAGAAGAATGTCTAGGTTATATACATTTTCACTAAATAATAATGAATAACAATAATAAAAAAAAGGATGGAACCTAAACAAAACAAGTATATTTAGTTAAAAAAAATCTCAGCGGGCTTGTGAGAATGAGTAAATAAATTATTTTTTTCCCTTTCAACTGTCTTTGATATAACTCCAGAGGAAGAAAATAAATATAAATAGGTGAAACTTGAGTTTGTTTGGGCTAGATTATTTGGGTTAGAAAATTCCAGATTGGAAGCACTGTGTATATTTCTAAAACTTGTAGAGCCATCCGGTGAGGGTCAGTCTTGAATTTATTGTATTTCCATACTGTTTAATTAAGATTGACTTATTTTTTTAATATCTGAAATGAAAATGATATAGCTAAAATTAATTATGAAAATTTCTAAACCTGAAAAAGATAACTAATCATTGGTTGATATCACTTATTAGAACACATAAAAATGCATAAAATAGCTTTTAGTATAAAGTAAATATGATAACTATAAACACAAAGTAATGTAACAATGAGTATTACCAGGAAAAAAGTCATTAATACAAAGGAAAAAATAATGAAAAGGAAGGAAAGTAGAGAGATAGAGATGAAATCATGTTATTTCTTTCTCTCATTTTCCATAAAGTATATGCCTGTATGCTTTAATATTCATCATATTTCAAATATGGCTTCTTGATATTTGTTTCTTTAAGAAATTTTGAACAAGAAAAATGTATATACATATATATAATTTCTATAGAGAACTGTTTTATTATATGATTTTTATAAATGTCTTACAAAATTATTTATATCCTGACTATAAAATATTGAAACCAGTGTAATTTTGCCAATATCATCTGTCTAAGGGATCAGTCTCAGAAATTCAGATTTTAATTTTTGAGTGATAAAAATTAGAGTCACAGAATTTTAGACAGTGTTTAAAAAGTTTTACAGACAATTATTTATACTTTGATTCATTTACAAAAGAATATGTAACAGCTTATACATGACATATATAATATGAGACACAAGTAAAATATACCAATTTCAGGAAATAAAAGGAAAAAAATGTGCTGAAAAATAATGTGAGAGGGCAAATATCCAAAATTCTTACTATAAATTCTTATATTATGACCAAAGGTCATACATAGGCATTGTGAGGCCTTAAAGCCAGAAGAAATAAAGAAACGATTCACAGTTCAATTATACATTGTCAGAAAAAGTCCTAAGATCCACACCATTAATTTAGGAAACATTTTTTGAAGAGATGATTATTTTAAGAAAAACTTAAGTGCTAAGAAAAATCTTTCATTGATCCTAATGAGAGAATACTGTGTGATGTAGTGAATGTCGTATTCAAGAACGTCTCAACTATGAACACCATAAATATTTCATGATATCTTCTTATCATGTATCAGTAAAGTACAATGCCACAGTTTTAGTTAACATGAAAGAAATAAAGCCTAAAATGTACTCAAAATGTTGCCTAAATACAAATGATTTGGTTTAGTAAGAGTTATAGCAGCCTGCTTAAAATGTTTTTAGTGAAAAATAATTTTAAGACTATTTGATACAGTTTTTCCCCTTGAGACATAAAGGACATTTGTTAAGTATTGAAAGATGCAAAAGGATATTTATGTTTACATATACACACATATATATCTTATTTAATCATACACTCTATTGTAATAGAGTGTATGATTAAATAATAGAGTGTAGCAATAGTAATACTATTGCTAGCCATGTTACTTAGAAAATAAAATATTGGAAATCCCTTACAGGACTGTTTCTCTTCTCATTTTCTTTAGAGACGTACTTATTTTCTGAATTTTATGTGTATTATTTTCTTGCTTTTATTTAATATAGTATTAAATTTATTTTTACCCTTAATAATATATTATTTAGATTTTTATGTTTTGTGACAATATAAAGTGAATCAAATCTGTACATTTTTCTACAATTTTTTGAGTGCTTTATATTTTATTCCTGAGATTCAAACATGTTATTTTTTATAGCTGTCATTTATTCATTCTTACTGATGTATAGAATTCTTTCATCCATCATCATTTATTTATGGTTGCTACTGCTGATGGACAATTGATTTGTTTCTTATTTTTGGCTAAGGCAAATAGTGCTGCCATGGACATTCTGATTCATGTCTCCAGGTACACATCTTTCTCTAGGGTAAATACCAAGAAACATTTTTGGTTGGTCATCAATATGCTCATCTTCAAATCTTAGCTAGATCATAATAATCTTCTTTTTCTAAAGTGGTTTTATTAACTTAAACTCACCAACAGTATA
Organism: Pteropus medius; assembly: GCF_902729225.1. Lineage (NCBI taxonomy): Eukaryota > Metazoa > Chordata > Mammalia > Chiroptera > Pteropodidae > Pteropus > Pteropus medius. Next base: position 3,605,212 of record NW_024354500.1, on the reverse strand, counting down.
CCACATTCCAGATTTTCCATAGCTTCATCTTTACTTCCTATAGTCAAACCATTTTTTTCCTGCAAATTCCTGAGTGAGAAATTATATTTCATTGGTGGTAAACTGTATTTCATGATTATTAATAGTTCTTCAACATCAGCATTTCTGTGGGTCAGTTTTTATGTGCTAATTCAGGACTTCTAACTACCTTTTGAATAGTCATTTTTTTATTCATCATATATATATTTTTTGGTCAGCTTTATGTCTTACAGATATTCTTTCTGTTTCTAAATTTTATTTAATACTTTGAACAACTGAAATTTTAAATATTAGTATTGTCAAATTAATCCCCATTTTAATTTTATTCTTCACAAATTAGTTTCTACTGAGTTCACAAAGTATTCAACTAAATTGTCTTCTAAAAGTTATTTTTTCTTTCATATTAAAGGTTTTAATTCACCTGGAAATGATTATTGTGTATACTATAAGATAAGGCTCTGGCTTTATTTGTGTCTATATGAGCAAACATAACTATTCATCCCAGGATCATTTATTTAAAAGTTTATTAATTCATACAGAATCACAGCCAGCTTTGTGATAAATCAAAATTTCATGTATTTGTGAATTGTTTCTGTGCTTGCTATTCTATTTCTTGATTTTTTTTTAGTTCGTATGCCAATACCACTGTCTTATATACCATAGATCTATAATAATTTATAATATCTCAAAAGGCAATTCTCCTTTCCTGATTTTCATAGGACTGTCTTGGAAAATTCTAGTAGTCTCTCTTGTATGTAAATTTTAGAATCATTTCGACAAGATCCACAAATAAACTCTAGGGATTCTGATGTAAAATATCAAGTCTATAAGTCAGTTTGAGGAATATTACATTTATATGTAATAGAATCTTCACATATATGAATCTGGTACATGTCTAAATTTATTGAAGTCATCTTTAGTTTCTCCCAATGAGTCATTTTAATTTTATTCAGAAGTAAATACTTTAATATTCTTCTAGCCACTTTATTTTTGTTATAACTATAAATGACATCATTTTATTTATTTATTCTTTTTAAAATTACATCGTCTAACAGTTTTTTAGTAATTGTCGTTGAATATGAAATGCAACTGGGTTTTCTTATTAAAACTTTTTAATGCAGCAAACTTAATAAAATCTATTGTTAAGAATTATAGCTTATGTGTATATATTTGTTTTTATATGTAGATAATTATACCACCTGTGAATAATTATAAATTCAATCTTTGCATGTAAATGAAAGGGTAAAACAAAAGCTAACACCCGGCCTGTCAAATTTAGAGCTTTTGACCTTGCTATGACACAAAAACAATTTTTTTTTTTTTTTAGTAATAACATCAAACATTCTAATGTCTACTAAAATTCTATGTCTAAGATTTTTTGAAGTTACAAAATTGAGCACATTTTTAAAAATCACAAAATTGAGCACACTGGAAAATCAAATTGCATCACTAATTTTTAGTAAGACCTCCAATGCTAAGTATAGTCTAACAAAATTTATTATGATTTGTTTTATAATATAATGATTCATTTGGAGTACTTGCACAATGAACATTTTATGTTAATTTTATTTCTCTTTGCCCCTTCAAAAACAGCTAATTTTAACACATGTACTAGAATTAGGAAAAATAAGTGACATCTGATACTTCATGGTACTTTATATTTTTTTCAGAAAATATTTAAATTCATATGTCAATTGACCGTAAGGATTCTGTGAATTGAGTTACCGTTGAATTATTTCACAGGCAAACAATAAAGTAATTTCATTTAAAAATAGAAAAAAAAATGTTGTTGGAAGCCTCTATCATATTTATCTCATGTTAAACATATACAATATCATATAGTAATTAAATTATAACACTGATGTTTTTAAAGAATAAAGATTTTATTAGGAAAATATCAGCAGCAAAAAACATTGTTTCTGATTAAACTTCCTCTCAAAATTTCTATGGCTGAATAATTTCAGAAATATTAGATGTTTCTTTAAAACAAGTATCTCTCCTAAATAAATGACTGTATTGATCAATAGTCACTAGAAGATAAGCTAGAAAGAGGTATTTATTGTTAATCTAATTCCTCAAAAGTATGTAAATAAAACTAGATTGGCCAATGCACAATAGATAATAAGCTAAAAAGAAAAGCACTTAGTGTTAATTCATTTATATTGCGTTACCTAATCCTTGTGAGAAATAGTGATATTTAGGGGCTGTGAAGCATAGTTAGAAACATGGAACTAAATGATTCACAGGGAAATTGACCACGTTACTTTAGCTTTTAAAAAATATTTACTTTTATATTTTTACTGAGCTAACTGCTATGGGTCACTTTTTGCCTTTTACGTGGTTATCCATCCAGTGCATACAATATTTCCCTTGTAATAGCATTTTATGTGTGTTGTTGAAAATCAATAACCTTGAATGCTGCATGTGATGGTAAGCCTACCAACTAGGTCAGACAGGGAGGGAGAAGAGAATTAAGATATTGCTTTTTAGGCATGTGTATTAACTCACCATCTAACATGGAAAAAATAATGAGTGTAACCCTCACAATGGTAGAGTATAGGGAGCTTTTAAATAGGGAGTTTAATCTCCTTTAGAGCAAAGCCACACTCTCGTTGCCCTAGGTTTTTGGCAAGATTCCCAGAAGCTGCAGTCATTCATGAGCCACACACTCTGTTCTTAGGAAAATTGCATTGGGATCTTCACACAGTGCAACCAATGCTCTCGTTTTGGACGCTTCCTCTGTAAAAATCCCCTCACACATGTATATACACGTGCGTGGTACTTACTTAGCCACCGCCAAAGAATGGAGCACTACAGGGATTTGAACCTGTAGTTGCAGGAAGTCCAAGTATTTCAAACCTTATGTGTCAACTATAAAACCATTCCCTCTGGCTGATTATTCCGGAATTAAAATGTAGTTTATGTTAAGCAAGCTTGGAAAATGCCCAAATCAAATAAGCTTGTTTAGAGAGGCTTGTTCTCCTCTCTTTGCAAATACTGAAGCAACAGCTTTATTCTACCTTGGTCCTCTCTGACTGTTGTAATGTACTCCATATTTTCATTGATATCAACTCTGTAATTTGAATAAGATTTTCTGTGAGATGTTTATTCTATCAAGTAATCCAGTACATAATATGTATTTGCTTATTTAAATTCTTGAGCTATAAAAAATTACCTGTATATTTCATTTTGAAGGCAAGGGACAATCTCTTTTACTACTTATTTTTTGTTTAACAAAATAGGGTTTGAGGCTGTGTCTTGACTGGGTAAACTAAAATAGCTAGTGAGACGAATGTGTATATTTTTTCCTTATGTGATAATTTTGTGGCTATTGTATATTTGATTTTTACATTAATTGAGGTTTCGATTTCAATAATTACAGCTGCACTATTTTTTTATTCATATACTCTATTTTGAAAAAAACACATTTTATATAAATTTCTTAATTTTTAAAATGCACAGTAGGAATCCTTGTAGGTCAGCTTTTAGTTATATACAAGTTCCTAAATTTATTCATTATAATTATCACTGAACAGAAAAGACAAATCAGAATCAGCATCTGCCACAACTACCACCAAAAGCCAAAGCAGAAGACAATGTTATTCTACCACTTTATGACATACAATTTTGCTAATAATTCAAATGAAAGTAAACATATTCATTTTAAGCTTTGGACAAAATATTTGTAGCAAATGAGCTATTTAATTGTTGAAGCTGTATAATCTTCAGGTGGCATTAGCTGATAATCATGAGGGGGCTCTCCAGAGCTCCGGGTTTGCATTCAAAAAAGTCCGATACCCCAAAATACTGTTTTCTTTGCATACGCACTGGTTGTTCTGTTAACTTCACACAAATACCTGTAGTTTCTTGGTTAAAAGACATTTTCTTTGATATCATCATATTGTATTTCCTCCGAGGATTACCCTCCCCCATCTTCCCAAGGCTGAATATTTTTGCAAAACTGATTTCATTAACTCTTCTAACAAACATTTCTTATGATTAAAACAAAGAAACAAACAAAAAGAGTAGAGAGTGGGCAAGTAGTGCTCTCGACACTTGATAGGTAGAGAAACTGAGGTACTCAGATTAAGGAGCTTGCAGATGGTTTCACAGCAGGTAAAGGGTGGAGCCGAATCTCCTGCCTGTGGCTTAAGTGTTTGATCTGTTCCCAGGCAAAACATATTTAACTTTAATCAAGAAAACAAAATGTAAGTAATTATAAGCAAAAATTTAACAAGCTATCATACCTAGCTTCTTTTACTTATATTTTGTACACACATGTATTATGTGGCTACATTTGCAATTTACATAATAAAACTAAAGATGACTTGCTGTCTCCAGGATTAGTATCTTTTTTCTAAACTGGAGGCTTTGAAAACAAAAACTAGAGCCAAATTCTGTGTGACCTGACACAGTGGTCCCCAGCAGGGTCAATTTGGTATTTTCTGTTGTATTTGTGATTGACTATGGGGCTACAAATTAGAACACATGGGTAGAGGTAGAGGGTTTCTATTAAGACATCTTAATTTTATGCAAATGCAAAGAATATAAAAGATGTTATAGAAATATGAAACATGTTATATAAATATTCACCTATGAAAGATATAGTTGACTCATTGATATTTACAACTAAAAAGCAATCAGAAAAATCAGGTAATTGGAAAATATAGAATGCTACTATATATGTGACAATAGCATGCTGCTATAAACGAAGATTTTAACCATATAATATCCTATATATGATAATAAATAGTAATCTAAAATATAGTTTCTCCTTTCCAATTATACAGACCTTTGACAAAATTTTTTTCAACAAAATTTTTCAAGTTGATCAGGAAAATGTAAACAAATCATTTTTATTAATATTCAAAATAATTAATTTAAATTGTTAATTTTAAATGTAAAATTGAAAAGGTAACTTCATTAGAAAATACGATTGTTTTCATATTAGTAAAAAAGATAAGGAGAAATAATCATTTAATGGCAACCTTTTACTTTCTAGTTTTTTTTTTGAGGTTTATTGAGGTTTTTTATTGAGGTTATAAATTAAGTATTTTGTGCAGCACATTTGTCATCAGGATCATTTAAACAAGAAAATTAATCAGATGTTTTTGAATTGACTCTAGCGTTTCTCATTATGCTGCATTTGTTTTTTTGAAATAAATCTATCAAATTTTTAAAGCTCTTAAACTATATAAAAACTATATAGCTCTTAAAACTATGTAAATTAATAAAATGGGATTTTATTAATGGAATATATTTGCTAGTCTAAGCTGATTTGCTTTTCATTTTTATATCATAGGTTTGATTGGAAATGCTTACTTTAAAAATGTTAAAGAATGTTGCCACATAATTCAACTTTAAAGAATGCTAGAGACATTTAAATCTGATTAGAACTTTCTCTTAAAATCTCAATTTTATCTTATTTTACAAAGATTGCTTTTGCTCATCATTTGGCAGCATATTATTGCAAGTTAAGGGGATACTAGACACGTTTAACAGTTACTGCCAGTGTTATTTTAAAATTCTGCAATTGCCATAAAAACTAGTTTTTACATTCTGCTTTGGCATTTTTATACGTTAAAATGTGTAATATTTAAGGAAATAATGTTAACATTGGAATACAATTTAATAATTATTCAAATATATTTTGCATATCTAGTGTAAATTTATTAAAATAATAACTGATGAAATTGAAATAGATTTGTGGTTAAAAGATCCAATGGAAGAAACCTAGAATAAGAGATTAAATTTATGAATAATTTCTTAAAGAAGACATTATCAGAAACTAAATTTGAAATTAAATCTGTATGAAATAATGGGAAATAAAGTAACAAACATTATTATAAAATTAAACACTGATTCAAATGTGATTACCAAAGAGCTTATTGGTATTATAGAGAAAATAAACCTTAAAGGAACAGCTTCAATTGTATCTATTCAAATATTTGGCAAAGCCTTGATACTGAAAAATTCGCATTTTAAAAATAAAGATAAACCTCAGTACATAGAAAGATATTTGAAAAGATATTTTTGAAAGATATTTTTATTTGATATATGTAAGAGAAACAGATATCTAAATTTTTTTTTATGTCAACATTATTACAAAAGGAACATAATCGGTTTTATGTTCATTTCACATGTGTGGCAGCCCTTACTGAAAACAACTGGAGCTAAAATTAGAGAGATTTCCAGCATTTCTTGAAACAAAGCAAAGAAAACTGAGAGCTTCAACAGAAAATGTGACATTTGCCTGGTTAATGACCTTACTCCCTGTATAGCTACCAACGATAACAACAATAACAAAAAGAGCATGACTGTCACAATGACATGCTTTTACTTGAGAAAAAAATAATGCAATTTAAAACAAACTTTTATTTCAGAAGTCGCTCAAAGATGTACTACCCCCCCCCAAAAAAAACAAAACAAACAAACAAAAAATGTTCAGCTTTGGAGATGTTCATTCAGATTGAAATAATCATACGTTTAGGGCATCTTTGTTATTTCCTAAGACAGTTTTTACCTTTATAGTTGTGTGATTTAGATGCAGGTTAAAAAAATAATTAGATAAAAGCTTGAAGAGTGCTAATTAGAACCAATTATAATTTCATTGACCTGCCATGGCTCACTATGTCCTGATGAAAAAAAAAAAAAAAAGATTGTTTTGCTTTATGCACACGTCTGATTGGGGAAGCTTAATATTCAACACATGTGCACGAAGTAATCAATTAACTAGCAGTCTAAAGAGGACAATAATCTATGTAATCCCTTTAGTTAATTTCTAGTTAATATGATTATTTTAAAAATACAATTATATTTCAAATGAGACCACTTAATTCATCAAACTAGTGGCTATCTAACTAGTTTAAAAAATTGGTTTTCATGTGAAAAAAATGATGGAAAAAAGTTCCTACATAGTTTATTCATCATGAAATCGTAAAGATGACTATGCTGGCAATGAAGAATAAAGTTCCTTTGAATCAATTTAGTTCTCCAGGAAAGTAATTCAATTTTAATGTAACCTACACTGTTTAACAAAAGGTATTTCATGAGCTTTGGTTAGAAATGCAATACAGTAACCTAGAATTACCTTACATCTAAGTTTAGCAACTATCATTTCATACTGTGTTTATGCAGCTTAAAAAGTTGTCTACTCCCATCTAGTGGTCATATTGTTAAATGTCTTTTCAAAAAACAGTCTGAGTGGTCTGTATTAAGGTAAATGGAACTGCTGTTTTATTGTCAGAATTAAATAATTAATACAGTTAACAACATCTGCATAGATTAAGTAATTCAGGCTCATGGGTTTTGTTGATAGCAGTAATTTTAAAAGCAGCATAAAATAGTTTTAGTCTGATTTATGGAGCGCAGCTCATGCTGCCAGAGCTGCATGTAGCTCATTGACTGAAAAACTCCCAGGATCACTCAAGAGAATTGCCATAGTTCTATAGTCAACAATTTCTTATGAATATTTTATAAAAATGTCTATGTATAAAGAAAAGGAAAGTTCAAGCAATGAGTTCCTCTGTGTACAGCAGAATTACAGAATGTAAAAATAGGTGATTGATCTCTTGAAACCCTTGTTTTAAAAAAAATTAAGACTGTCAGTTTTCAAAATAAGATACACTTAATATTTTTTATTACGTAATCTTGATTTTTTGTACCAAAACGCAGACGGCAGTAGCATTTGTTGTATTCGTAATATTTGCTTTTCCAAAAAAAGTAAAAACTGAAAATTAAAAAGTAAATTGCATTTTGTATTTTAGCAAAAGGATTTTCTTTTAAAAATCGTACACTAACCTCACAGCATGTGGCTCAGTGCTATTATAATGAAGTATATTTGCACACGTTGGATTAATTGGGACCAGGTAGGGTTCGGCAACCTGCAATTCTGAAGATACCAAAAGACATGGCATGGAAGTGAGAGAAAGGATTGGCCTAGTGGGTAAAAACTGTTCCATTTCAGGTGACAGGATCAAATCTTTGCAGCATCTATGCAATTTCTACATGATAGCCACTCACTCTGCTTCAGTGAGTAGAGATGTGACGATTATGAGCTTGTTACCCAGCAGAGCAGATAGGATTATTTTACACACTAAAACGTATTGATATAATGAGCAACTATAAACAAATACCGAACTAGTTTTTCTATAAAAATCTAGGGTTCACGTTTCTTATTAGGAGAGACAGAGAAACATACATGGCAATTGCAAACAAAAGAATGGTTGAGTCATATCATAGTGCTGGAATTTGGAGGAAAGTAAGTGACCACAGTGGAAGCTTTTTAGGAGTTGAAAGGACTAGATCAGGGTTCATAAAAAATGAGTACGTCTTGTGTAAGAAGCAAGAGCATAATGGCTTCAATACCAACAAAGATACAAAGTTTAAGGTAAGTTAGATATGTTTGAGGAAGACCTAGTAGATTATTCTCTTAAGAATGGAGAGTTCATGCTGCATGTGCAAGAACAGTGGGAGAAAGCATTAGAGGAGTTACTTGAGACGGGCTAGGAGGGGTCCTGAATACCTTGTTACACAGGAAAGCTGAATAGGCTGAGGTTGGATAAATGTTTTCCTTGGAGGTGTAAAGCTTAAATATGAGAAAAATACAATGTACAAATCCTTGCAAGATGACTAGAAAGACAAAATATTAGCAACATGTTTACTCACATTGGAACCATGAGAGTTGTGCAGTGGTTAGTTGATCAAAATTAATTAAAAAACTTAAAATATTATGGAATTTTCTTATTAATTTCTTCCTATATTCATTAAATATTTTGGCATTTATGTGTCAGACACTAATATGAATATATAAAGATTATATTTATGTACTATTTAAAAAGTTTTGTTAGAAATTCCATATTAGTGCAACATGCAATGATTTTTCTTCCATTTCTGAAAGACAATGTAAATACTTAAGTATTCTAGAAGTTCTGAGACTGAATACAAAACCTAATGCAGATTATTTATATATGATTTATAAAATTATTTTTCTTCACACAATTTTGAGTTGGTTACCTGTTAAATGAAACACCATTGAAAAAGAATAAGGCTAGAATAATTATAAGGAACTAAGATAATAGAAAGAACAATAAGTATAAACCATTTGGAAAGCAACTAAGTTATCTCGCAACTTATATAGCTACTATCAACCAATGAATCTTAGCAGAAGAGATAAGATGAATAATAAATCAAACATTTTTAAATTATAAATAAATTTATTTATTTATAACTCTTTCTGTTTCAGACCATTCCTCCACTGTGTATACGAAGTATTAGAAATCTTTTAAATAGCATTCAAATGTAAATCTTATGTAAATTTATATACTCATATATATCACATATTACAATGCATAGACAGAGATAGAGATATAAATAAAATAGACATAAGTATACAAGTATCACTAAAATATTTATAAACATATAAATTGAGTAATATATAATTTTAAGCCATATCCTTTAGAAATCAGAATTGAGTTTTTCAGTTCCCAATTTCTAAAATGTGATAATATAGAATTTTATCCTCATGAATAGATATACAAATGGATTCATATTTAGTGAAACATGTTTCTTTGGGAATATTTTGGCAAATAAATATTTGGACAAATATATTAGTTATATTTAAAGACATTATTTTATATATATAAAATTAGTTTTTGAAATGGAAACTACTCCTAATCATGTGTGTGTTATATTTCACAATTCTAATTTTATGTTCTAAAATAGTTTACACTGTTGACAGACATTAGAAATGGAGAAAAAACAACTTGAACCTTGAAAAATTATTTTACAAACATATTTATAAAATAAAATATTAAGTTCGTTTTACTAGAATAATATTTTAAATTTTTGGCTGAGTGATCTTATAAGGGTACTAAAAGGCATGATTTCTTTTGCTGATGGTTCAAAAGATATAGGACGCTTCAAGGACTTTGATGTGCTTTTATCAAGCTACAACAAGCCTAAAACAACACCATCAAGCAAAAAGATTAAAAATTTTTTTTTAGGATAAACAGAAAGCATATGATTTTGAATTAAGAAAAAAACAAATCAGGAAAGTTTGCCTGTAATAGACAGGTGACTCAGAGAGATGAGGTCCTGCATGGTGAATCATTCAGAGTGGCATTTTATTTACCTATTTTATTTCAAGTCTTATGCTTCCCCCATCCTCTTTTTTAATATCCTAGCAAAGAACAAAGGCGATCAAGAAGAAAAGCAATATAGTCATTAAGTAGTAATTGGTAGAAGAGGCTTTGGGGTTAAAATTAATAAAACCAGCATGATGTACATTAAGACTGTATAAATATTTAAGGAACTACAGCCTACTTGGAGATGTAAACCGATTAGCAGAACTACTTAATCTAGAGATGCAAATGTTTCAGGTAGATAAAATAAACATAGACTGATTGTTGGAAATGTGATCAGTTTTCATTCTGGGACTGCTTTATTTCATTTAAATTTTAATTGTCAAAATAAAGCACTTTTGATATTTTGTGTAAAAAGTTTTATATTGCATTTAATGCAATTTAGGAAACAGAATCACAAATAAAATCATTGTACATGTTTTTTTTTTCCTTGTCAGGTCATGTATTGCAGATGCAATTTTGACCTTTCACATTGAAATGAAAAAGAAACTAGGATACAAGGAACCGAAGCCTCATCCTTCAGGATTATCTTTGCTGATATTATGGATACGTAAAAACTTGTCTACAGGAAGTTACATATGTAAAGGTAAAATACTTATTATTCTTCATTTACAGAACTTAAAATAATATATATAGTAATATAAATGATTAACAAATGAATTATTTAATGAAATAGATGAAATTACTACTGTTTAATTCATTTTCTCTGTCTCAAAAAATCTATTATAGGATTTGTTTGATATGTTTCAGTAGTTAATATTAAATATCTAGATGAAAATTTTAAAAATAGAACTATTAACAGTGCTTAATTTATTTAGACAAAACATCTAGTACTGATATTTTATAATTTTTATCTGAACTATTTGTATTATACAGTTTTGAACTTGACAAGGTTTAGAATTATCATAATATTCATGACATCAACATACATGAATATAAACATTTTCCAATTATCTAGGTAAAACTAAATGTTAAAATATATGGAAATATTTTGTTAGATTATCAGTCGTATCACTTCACACAATTAGCATCAGGTGAACTATGAATAGATATCTGTCTTGTATCAGAATTCCTTAACAAAGATCTATATTTACCATATTTTATTGCTGAATTCCTGTGAAACATTAATTCTTACCAGCAGATTGCATCTATACAGAATAGATATCCATATCCAGGCTAGTCCATCTGAGTCCCTGTTTGCAAATTTAAATTTGCATTTATATAAATACCACATAAATGTTTTGAACAGGGAAATGAATGATATAATAGACAATAATGGGGAGTGAATAAATCAAAGCTTTTCTCCCATTGACAGAGCACCGGGGAGTAGTGTTCATATAAGGGAGTTATCGTAAAAAGACTTTCTCTCTGATTGATATTAGGTACTATGTGGGTCAGCAAACAGTCAAGACAATGATCCATCAAGAATACCTTGTCCTAAATATGTCAAATATTTAAGCTTTGTTTTTCTTGTTCATGTTTCCCACATCTTCTTACTGGCCTACTTTTCTTACTTAAAAAAAAAAAAATCCGATAAACAACTATCATTCTATAGCATTAATTTTTAGCTTTTGGCAATACCTAATACTAGATTATGTTCTTGGCATTATCTTTTTTTTTTTTTAATATTGTATTGAATTTTGAAGTTGTTTTTAAACTAAAGCATTATTTTTTTTATATTTAGAGGAAATTTATATAGAGGATTATTAAAATATTTTAGCTTTTAAAAATTCAATATCTTATTCAAAGTATCACAGTATGTATATCCTCATGATTAAAATGTACCTGGAAGAATATATTGCATTTATCTACATCCAGGCTAAGAATTACATTAATTTAAGGTAATTATTTGCATTTTGCTTTTACACTTTTGTTTGTAAGTAGAGCAAGAGATCTTTGCTGACCTATCACTTTGCCCAGCACAGAAAATCACTAAATCATACACACATAAGAGCCCATATTAAATGTGTAATACAGTCAGCCCTTTGAATCTATAGGTTCCATGTTGGTGGATTAAACCAACTGGGAATGGAAAATATATATATTTTTAAAAGTTACATTTTTGATGTGTAATATGTAGTTAGGCCTATGATGATTGTAGGTATATAATAACTATATACATAGCGTTTACATTGTATTAGGTATTTAAAGTAATCTAGAGATGATTTAATGTATACAGGACGATGTGCATAGGCTACATGCAAATATTATGCCATTTTATAAAACAAACTTGAGCATCTGTACATTTTGGTATCTGCAGGGGTCCCAGAACCAATCCCCTATGGATATTGAAGGATGACCGTACATGTTAAAAAGAGAATCCCTGTTAATTTACACCAGTTTAGGAAAGTAAATTATATCTGTTGGTATCTAGTATAAAGTAGGAAAATAAACTTAATGCTATATTTTGCACAATAGGCAAACTCAGAAAGTCATGATCATCTCTAGCATTTCAAGATAAATTGTACCTTACTGAGTTACATGAAATGGAAGAAGGGTCTTTCCTTATAGTAACATATAAAACTTTTGGTGTAAGTTACAGTTCTCACTCATCTAATCTTCATTGAAAATATTAGCAATGTAAAGCTCCTGCATGTATGTTCAAAATAGGAATGCTTCCATAACCTCCTCACTGACATGCTGTTTTTCACTATTGATTTACAACAGCTCAATTTCCACCAGATACTTTTTCAAAAGTTCTAAAACATGTATATGTCAGAGCAATTGGGCTCGAAAGCAAGAAATTGATAAATGGGCCTAATACAATACTCAGGCTAGCCTTTTACCTCTGATGCTAAGAGACAGATGATTATGCAGATAATCCATTAAAAAAATCCCACTTACATGAAGTGTGTAATATTTTTTCATTATTTATTAATTGGAGGAAGCATTGCCCTTCCATTGATAAAGATATTAAATTATAATTCATTCACCATAGGAAAAAGGTTGGAAATTTTGTATGTTATCATTGTCACATTTTGTACTGCAGCACAATTATTTCTTCTGTAATGATAAAAATGACATCTGAGGTTTATTGAACATTTACTATGTAACAATGCCAAAAATAACTGTTTTTCCTAACCCAATATGTTCTAGGGTTAGATTATAAGAACTAAAAAATATTTCAAAAAGCTAATTGCTTTTATTTAAATGTCTCAACATAAGAGACAAGGAACAAAGAAAAGACATTGTCACTTTGTGGCTTGCTCAAATGACCATATAGATAATTTTTAAACATTTGTGCTAAAAATGCAATATTCATTAGTGTTTCTCTCATGAGAGATTTCTTGTTTTCATATTGAGAGTCAAAATAATTTCAGTGATATATATTTTTTAATTTAACTGATATTTTTAATATTAAAATAAAAATTATAATTGTAAAGTTTCTACTGATATTACAAAAGCTCTGGGAGATCCTAAGAATAAATATATGTACAAAATAATTTCTATAGCCGTCTCTAGGAATATAGAACAGAATGAGAATTGCTAAAGAAGAGTAAAAATATTCTAAGTGAGGACTTGACCTGTAGACAGCTGTGCCAAAGTGGTAGGGAAAAGTCATATCACAAATTCTTCCTTCAATATGAAATTGCAATGACCACAATTTGGATAGCCACCAAAAAAAAAAAGAAGAAAAGTAAAGAAGAAAGGAGGTGGATACTGAGATGAAAGAGGATATTAATGTACTGAGTTTTTAATGATTCTACATATTTCTTAGTATAGTTAATAGATTTTATCTAAATTTTGTAAATAAACAAAATGATGTAAGCATATGTAATTATATTTAATACAATTAAAGTATATTTAAAGGATTAAAATATTAAAATGAGAAAAATTTAAAATATAATTGCAAACTTACAAAAGTTAATCAGGTAAGGAGCTATGAGGAAATAAAGATTATTTCATTTTTTGATGTTTCAGAACAGAAAGTTTATTGGCCTTATGTAAAGTATATAAACAAGAATACTTTTTAAAATATATAAAGTTATCAAGCTAAGCACTAACACTAAAATAAATCTAAATTTGACTACAGCTTCAGACTATATGAGGTATAAGATCTGGTTTTAGGTAAGAGTGGCTTTTGTTTTTCTTGGCAAGGACAAGGAAATAAAACACTGGACACTATATATTTTTGACACTATTGAGGGAATTATCTACCAGACAGTATATCAACAGAGATGACTCAAGTGGTAAAGGAGTATGGAATTCAGGTCAAGACAGAAATGACTGAGAAGATTCAAGGGACCAGGAAGTCATTGTCAGACATTTCTTCTTTCATTTTATATGATAAAAGTGAAATTGAAAGTCATTGTTAGAAGTAAAGTTTCTTTATGTTATCTTGTCCAGTATCACTTATATGTGAAATATAAACCTATAAGCAACAAATGAACAGCACAAACCGAGACACAGGGACATTGACAATGGACTAGCGGTTACCAAAGTGTAGCGGGTGAGGGAGGAGAGGAGGGGTAGACGGGGTAAAAGGGGTCAAATATAGGGAGGCTGGGGGAGGGTGAAGTGGGTAAAAGGGATCAAATATATGGTAGCTAAGGGAAACTGGACTTTGGGTGGTAATCATACAATAGAATATATAGATGTCAAATTATAATGTACACCTGAAAATTATGTAATTATATTAACCAATGTTACCCCAATAAACTTAATTAAAAAAAAATAAAATAAAAGATAAAAAAAGAAAAAACAAATAACAGATACATGCACAAATGTGTGTGTGTGTGTGAGTGTGTGTGTGTGTGTATGTGTGTCTGTGTGTGCAGGAGGTGTATGAATATGCAGCAGTTCTCAATCATATGTGGTCTACAGAGGTAATGAGGAGGAGGTAGTAGTTCTGCAGCATCTTTCAGGGCACTGGAGAAAGGAAAGTAATAAGCCTCCAAGAGTCTATATCTCTTTACCAGTATTTGAATCTAATATAATAGAGAAGGAAGGTAAAGTCAGTGATAGAAACAGGTAACATTATACAGAGACATGGGATGAGGCACATACATTTACTTTTGTAGTGGTCCATTTTGATAGAAAAATAATTATATTTGGAGCTAAAGATTATTAAGTATAAAAATTATAATGATAGTTATAGCTACCAGTATAACACCATCTTACTATGCTGTATTGGTTCTATGAATGAATGAAATTGGCAATGTGGTTTCCCAGTTGTGCCTCTAATGCCATGTTATATAAGAATACTGGTTAGACAGTAGTTATGTCACATCTTTTGCTGACACATTAGCAGTAATAACAGACTGTTCAAGCAGGCAGATGTATGAATCCTGACACTGACTGTTAACAAGCACAAACAAGTTTCAGTGTTCTGTGTTTCAGTTTCCTTATCTATAAATTGGATAATTTTGACATAATTTTCTCATGTTTGTCAAATGTGATAATGTATTGAAACTGTCTTGTACCGTCCATGGAATATAGTAAGCATGCCATGAATGGTAGCAAAACGATAGCAGAGGAAGAAAGACGACTGGAATGTTAGTGTTTAATAATAATAATTATCATAATCATCTGTACACATACAACATAATTTTAACTTTCTATTTCCAGAAGCCATTTCTAAAAGCAGTCTTTGAGCCATATTATACTGTGTGATCTAAACAAATTATCTTGTTGTGCAAGACCTCAGTTCCCTCATTTTTAAAAGATACATAATGATAGTACCTAGCTCTTAGAGTTGTAAAGATCGACTTACTAAGTACATGGAAAGTACTTAGAGAGGACTGGCATAAATAAGTGCTCTGTAAATGTTGCTTATTGATACTCTTTGTAATATTTTCTCCTTCCAAAACCATTCATTTTAAAGATATAAACTCCTAGCCCTTGTAGGATTTTATGAAAGAAAAGGAAGAATGCAAGAAGAGAAAGAGAAAGAAAACAGCTATGATTTGGATATAATATTCACATATCAAATTTGCTTTTCTTCCAACTGTTGGGTCTAGATCTGCTTTTCCTAACCAATTATGTAAATAAAAATAACTTTTGTTGGATTAACAATAGTAATACCTATTGTGTTCTTACACTAGGCATTTTGTTGAATACTTTACTTGATATATAGGATTTAATCCTCACAAACTAGCAGTAGGTAGTGTTACTCTTCTGGTATGGCAGAAGAGGAAATAGAAGCTCAGAGTTGTTAAGTAACTTGTAAGTCAACAGCTGAAATTAAAAGGTAGTCATGATTAAACACATCTCAGTTTAAGTTTATAGTACTGTTCAAACAACCCCAAAAGATCTTCAGTTTCCAAGTAATGATTAATGAACAGATACTCAATATCCAGAGAGAGCCAATTTAGGAACTGTTTGGATGATCCTAAGAAAGTGTCTGGCTTACTTGTTCTCCTACTAGCCACTAAAAGTTCTTGAGCTATCAGAAAACTGATGAGAATTCTTACTGAAGGAGGTTATCAATTGTTTAATGTCTCTATTAAACTGAATTGATCCCCAAATAAACTAATTTTACAGAAAGTTATTTAAAAAAAACCCTACAATTCACAAGCACAATTCTGTAACACTGCAACTATACACTTCAATTAAATTCTGAATAAATCACATAGTATAATATTAGTGTCTCATTCCTTTTTTTTTTTTTTGCAATAAACACTTTAAAATGCACTTCTGGATTTCTGGCTCTAAGCAAGAAGGCTGCTCAACTAAGCAAATTGAAAGAAACCACTGTATAAGTAAAAGTGGCAAAAAGATCCACTTCTCAGACATTCAGTGATAGAGAAACCACAAATCATTCACATAGCTAAGAGACAAAGCACTCAAAGATCTAAATTTTCTGTTTTTCATCACTTCTCTGCCTTTTGGCTAAGATCAAATGTAATATCTGTTCATATCAGTTTAAATTTTCTGGGTTTTTTTACTCTGCCTGCTCTGAACCACTCTCCACACCATGTCATTCTGTTCAGCTCTCCACATCCCTAGGTTTGAAAGATTATGGGAAATATTCCCAATGTTATTTCTTCCCATAACTATGTATTTTGTATGCTAAAACAAAACTTCATACCTATCTTTCTAAGGTATATACTACTTTTTATGAGACTCCTACACAATAATAATGATAAAAGCTAATATTTATTAAGTTCTCACTCCATGTCAGATAATATCTTTAAAATATATCATGATCTCATTTCTTTTAAATGAAGTTTATTTTGATATAATTGCCTATAGCAACATTCACTCTTTTTAGGCATTCAATTTAAAGAGTTTTTTTTTTTTCCAAATCACCACAATCAAGATACAGAATATTTTGATCATCCCCAGAAGTTCTCTTGTTCTTTTATTTCTCCTTCTACCTACAATCTCATACACCACTAATCTGAAATCTATATTGATTTACTTTATCCCACTTCAAAAGTGAGGAAACTTATTTTCCAAAGGTCCAAATTTAAAGTGGCTAGTAAGTAGAAAAACTCGCATTCAGTTCAACATCTATCTGACTCTGCAACTCTTACTCCTATCTCTGCTTCTATGTCTCCTAGAGTAATTTCTGCCTTTTATTCATTATTAACTTTAAGGAGCCTCTTTTATTATGCTTAGTATATATTTTTAAATTAATACAATTGCATGTATAGAAGTTATCATTAATAATTTGAAGTTCATTAAAGTATGGCAATAATTCAGCTACCAATTGCTAAAATTACACACACACGCACAAAACAGAAAAACCTAAAGCGAGCATCTTGTCATGGCAGGATCATTTTTGAGATATCAATTTGTGTTTTCCTTTGCATTTCCCCTTCAACCCTTTTTACAGTAGGAATATTCTAAGCAGTCCTTTTGAAACACCATGCCTCAAGATGTTTTGCAAGAGTAACCGCAGAGAAAATCAGAACCTTTGCAGACTGGAGACTCAGGAAAGGGGACGCCATATGTCTTGGTGGGAGAAAAATAAGTGCAAGATGAGAGAAAGGAGGGTTTTTTTTCCAAAGTGAGAAAGGAGACAGAAATTGAGGTGTTCTAGAATATAGAAGATCTTGTGTATCACTTAGTGGCACCAGCCCACAGGGCTTGCAAGGATTGGTGAGTCATTAAGAAAGACAATTTTCCAGCACTAGTTTTTCTGTTGATACCCATACATTAAAATTGGTGCAGAAGTAGTCAAGTTGCCAAATTATAAATGGCCATATGAGTTGAGAAATTGTTTTCTTGTTGGTAACCTATGGACTGACAAAAAGACCTAAGATACTGGCATATACTATGTTTTGTATATATTTGATCTTCATAACTATGTCATATTAGCATTAACCCCATTTCGCAGCCAGGAGAACTAAGGCAAAGAAATGCTAAGTTCTTTGCTCAAGATCACACAAGTGACTAAGTGGCAGAGACACGATTTGAACCCAGACAGGATTCTAGCTTGAAAGCTTATGCTATACTGCCCAAATCTACCTAAGTTTTAGTAATCTTGCTTTATTCCGGAGAAGGAAAAACCTAGTATTGAAAATATTGATTTTTCAGGCAATGAACTCAGATTTAGGGTCAGATTTTGATTTTAGATTATTAAAAATATAGAAAAAGTTGTCTTTTATATCACTGAGTATGTAGACATAAATATATCCCTAATACATAAGCAGTATGAAATTTAATATGCTTTTAAGGATCAGTTAAGCATTTCAGTGGAAGTTTCTGATGGTATTAAAAATTAATCACAAGATATTCTATGTTTATAGATCTGAAAAATTAATTTTACTAAAATGTCTATACTGTCTAAAGCAATCTACATATTTAATGCTATTCTCATATCAAAATCTCAACTAAAATTTTTATAGAGATAGAAAAAACAATGCTATCGCTTCATTGACACTTCTCTGGTAGGGTCTAGGATTGGATTTGCAGCATGGTGACTCTAAACAGCTACTAATAACATTAAAATTAACTTAGGCCCCAATTTTGAATGACTGCATATACTATGCCAAGAAAATGCAGATTCTTCTGTAGAAAATGATATAATTCTAGTGGCATTATTTTATAAAAAACAAACAATCAAAAAGCATAGTTGAAGAAAGATAACCCTAATAATGAAGTGACAAATGGAAGGGATAGAGGAGAGACAGGGAAAAAGATCAAATAGGAAAATATTTTACATGGAATTATTGAGAAACACTTGTTTTCATGCCTTATAAAGCATAAAGTTTGGAAGACTTCTTTTAAATTTCAGACTAAACACAAGCTTTATGTTTATTTCTGACACTTGAAAAAATCACTGGGGTGTTTTTTTGCAAATGTTTGCAGGTGTGGATAATTAAAATACCACACTTACTTGAATTTGATTGTGTGAGCATTCTTGACTACAAGCGATTCTAATCAACTTCACTAAACATAGGGGAGAAACCTCTATAATTAACAGAACTTTATGTATAGTCATTAAAGTTTAGAATTATAATTCATATTATATTCCTAGTTATTATTTTTATCTATTTGAACTTCCATTTTTCTTATGGAATGAGAATTTATTAAATGATCAAAATATGTTTCATTCTTTTTAATACAACAATTTAGGAACAAATGAAAAACAATCAGTAAAGTATGTCAAATAATAAGCTTATGCCCACACATAATGATTGATTAGATGAAATCATATTTCAAGTTATTTGTTTATTCATTTTTTTTGTTAGATTTCTAGGGTTATTTTTAAATAAATAAATCTTCCTTCATCTTGCAACTGCTAAACTTTATCTGAGAGCAGCAAGTTAATATCGGATGGCTCTGTTAGTGATCAAGGTGTGTTTAGGCATCTGGTCTATTAAATCAGTGCATGGGAATATGTATAATGTTTAATACAGCTAAGTAGTGAAGACAGAAGCTTTGGAGTTATAAAAGACCAAGAATCAAACATGTACTTCATCGCCAAGGCTTAATGTCATCATCTATAATTGGAGGTAGTAATTTTTTCTTCAGAGATGTTGAGAATTAAATGAGGCAATATATGCACAGACCCTGATGGATACTAAATCCTAAAGTGCATACTTGCTATTACTATAATGCTTGTATAAATGGACGTTATTCTTTTAACACTAAAGGAGTTATGGTAATGTAATAAATTATAATCATCTTACTTGAAAGTTTCTGTTCTAAATTGCTCAATTTGAAAAAAATAAAATGGAAGAGATGAGTCAGAAAAATTCAAATACTGAATTTTAGAAGACCAGTAATAGAAGTTAACTGGTTAAATCTAATCATTTTGACTCTGGATCCAGTAGAAAAATGAATTTCAAACCAGAAAGATTCAAGGGCCCTATCTCATGAAACTCTTATTCATAGGTACAAGGTGATGTATAGGCATCTACATTTGTAATGAATACACCTAGTAAGTTTTGAGGCAGGTCATTCATTCTCAGGCCCCACTCTGAGACACACAACCGAAATCTGAGCTGTCTGTGAACAGTGCTAAGTGTGTTCATCTCACCACACTCAGTGCCTAACCTTGTGCTTAATATGTACTAATTATACAATAAATAATGATAAAATAATATTATGAATTATTAACATATCAAAACCAAGCTTTTGATACTATTACTATTTTGGTAATTATTGCTATTCAGAGTGTCACAAAATGTTAATTTTTATTCTGACGTGTGAGTGTGGATTGTTATATTCAAATTAATTGTGATCTGTGACAAAATGTAATAAGGAGAATTTACTGACTTTAAAATATAAAAAGACTTGAATGTGTAGTTTACTCATATTTATATTTATTCTAAAACTCTTTCCAAGCATTTGAAACATCAAGCCATGAAATTAGAAACTACCGAGTTCCAATATGTGACTCTACATTCACCTTCCTGAGAATAAAATGTACTTTCCAACTGATAGAAAGCAGAAGGCTAATCTTGTTTCCTCTTGACAAGTAAACTTTAAGTATATAAAGAGTAAAACTGAATGTTGAAGAAGTCAAGGGTGCAAGCCAACAGAAGAAGATACCAGCTAAACAAGCAGGATACCATTAAGAGACAAGATTATCTGCAATACAATAAACAAATAGAAATAATTCTGAACAAAAATAAGATTTGGCTGTTATATCAAAATTTCACTTCCAGTGAATAACTGTTATTTGTTCCCTGAGAATGATCAATATTATACATAGAGATAGCATTAAATTAATTGTGAACCTCAATTTTTAAAATCAGACCTTTTACTTAAGCGGTATTTTAAAATCTGCCAAAAATATTGCAGTTTGAAACATATGTTGGAAAGAATTCTAATACCAGCCCTGAACCAGCTAACATCATGAACTTGTACAAATAGTTAAATGCCAAAGCCCTATTTTATTTTTTTGCCTTTATATCACACAATATTTTGATATTAAATTGTTTTGAAAATATCTGTGAATGTGCTTGAAAAAATGATGAAATAGACAAATAACAGGTGTCATTTTTTATATTTTCTAATATTATAAATTCACTGATCCAAACTACATATTTCTTTATATTTTTGAGATTTTTATTGCCCAGTGGCTATATATTGTTAATTATGTCTTTAGGAAACATATAAATTAGATGTTTAAAAAAATCAAGACAAATTTTTGAGGATGTATTTTGAATTAAGAGTAAGACTGAATTATTAAAGTGGAAAGTTCAGTTCACAAACTTCCAATAATGAATGAAAGGTTCAAATAGATTTCTCGTCATTAGGGTCTACCAAGCTTACTCAAGTAGTCTCCCTTCTCACCTCCCAAATAATTCAAATATACAATTGGGCTAAAAAAGAAAAAAGGATAATACCTAGAAATGATAAGAAAATAATTCAAGGTTGGAAATTTCATCAGATACTAAATCGAATGGATCGAATAAGTTATTAGAACCTGTTACACCTGGTATCACTAGAAGGTGACATGAAACCTCAGAGCTGTCTAGATGTGAAACCATTCTAACATTTCCCTACTGTTATTTTATGAGAATTAAAAAAAAAAAGAAAAGAAATATCCAGGAAAAGCTGAGACTTCAAGCTGTACCATCTGTAAATATTGAGTCTAAAATTATGTTATCTAATTAGATATGCAGAAAAATCTGTCCCCAAATTAATGTAGAAACTGGTACAGAGTGGATGACACTCAAAAAGCTCACAATGAACATGGAAAAGTCCTATTAGAGTACACCTACAATCCAAAGCAAGAAAGAATTCCCAAAGCAAACAAGTGACTTAAGTTAAAGATCAGATAACAAGAATCAAAAGTACCTAGAACAAAGTAAACAACTCTGAGATAAAGATAAAAAAAATATAATCAAATAGAACAAAAGAAAAACTGAAACTTGAAGAATGACAGAGAATAGAACAACCCAGAGGAATTTTAGCCCTTTGAACATGTTTGAAAAGGATGAAAAAGACTATAATCCATACAGAAAAAGAAAAGTTCATTTTAGGGAAAGAACCAAACTAAAATATAGGGTGAAAAGATAAATTAGTAAGTAGTAAAGAAAATAAAAAAGATGTTGATACTTTCTATGGGTAAAATAGACACAACTGAATAAAGAATTATATAATGGGAACTCTTGGATTTAAGGAAATATGAAAAGTACAGCACAGATAAATAAGATCTTAGGAATATAAAGGAACTACTAAGAGATATTAAAGAAAGATTAAGAAGTTTCAACATATAGCTAATAAGAGTTCCAGAAGTAGGGAATAGAGAGTAAAAGTGAGAAGATTTTTTTCAAAGCCATTATAAATTAAAAATTTTTAAATTTAAAAAGAAAAATCAAATACACAGTTGTCAGAATGAAGGATCACATGCAAAAAAACAAACAACATATGAAAAGTACAGCACAGATAAATAAGATCTTGGGAATATAAAGGAACTACTAAGAGACATTGAAGAAAGATTAAGAAGTTTCAACATATAGCTAATAAGAGTTCCAGAAGTAGGGAATAGAGAGTAAAAGTGAGAAGATTTTTTTCAAAGCCATCATAAATGAAAAACTTTAAAATTTAAAAAGAAAAATCATATACTCAGTTGTCAGAATGAAGGATCACATGCAAAAAAACAAACGACATGTATAAAATGAACCCATATCTATTTATATTGTAGTAAAAATACAGAGTATAAAAGACAAGGGAAAAATCTTTAAAAATTATCAAAGAGGAAAAATAAATAGATTTTCTTCAAAGAAATGATAACCAACTTTATTTCAGAGTTCTCAGCAACACTTTAAAAGTTGATATACAAAGTAATAATATCCTCAAAGTATTTAGGGAAAACTGTTGTTAGTCTAGAAATCCATACTAAAATAAATACCATTCTCATGTGAAGTTTAAATGAATATTTTCAGACATAAAGACAAAAAGTTTACATTTCACATACTTTTACTAAATAAAATGACCAAATGAAATACTCCAGCAGGGAAAACAAACTAAATAAGAAAAAGATGCCGATGAAAGAAACAATGATAAACAAATAAATAGCTAAAACATTTTATACAATCTCAATTGGTGTTTACTGCCAAAACGCACCTCATTAATTTTGTTTTTTAAAATAAGAATATTGAATTTTACAATAATAACTTGAAAAAATAGAAAAAATTAAGAGCAATCTCTAATTAATTTAAATTTATATAAAATAGTAGATCACGAAAAAAGTTTATTTGGAAAAGCAAGCAAGTAGAAGAATATGTATAGAATAATGTATTTGTTTTTTTGATCTTCATATATCAAAACTGCTGGATCTCAAAAATATTAAAATGAGTAAACAAGCTATAAAATGATAAGCACATCATGACACCATATCATGAGACACTTCAAAAGAGATTTTGTTCTATCTAGAGATCTCCTGCCAGGTACAATATACATAGCAATGCAATATGTTACTTATGGATACAAATAACTCTAGGATAAGTATTATAATATGGATACATAGCAATCTCAAGATAATAGTTGCTTTTATGAAGGCAGGCATGGAATGAGACTGAAGACGAGTACAAAGAGGACATCATCTCAACTTTTCTATAACATCTTTATTTAAAAAATAGTTTTGTAGTTATCAAGGCAAAACTAACATTTATTAGATTTTGGCAGTGGTTATATGGGTGTTTGTAATGTTAAGTTTTGTGCTTTGTGCTTAGCTATATAATAATTATAAAATTTTAATTCAATTCTGAAATAAGAATTTTTTTACATATATAATAGAATATTGAAACATTAAGTTTTCTCCAGGCAAGTAATAGGGAAATATATACCCTCTTCTGAAAAAACCAATGCAAATACTCTTATGATATTTTGTTTTTCAAATAAATAATGCCGTTTCCAACTTTCAAATTAGTAGTTCTCAAAGAATGTCAGACAACTTACATGTGTCTGAAAATCTTAGGTTTGGCTTAAACCCATTGGTATTTGCCTATTGCAAAATTGCAGATGTTATTTATGTCATGTATAGGAAACTACTGATTCTTGTCAAAACTGTACTTTCCTTCTATTGTCTCAAGTCACTTGGAATCATCTTCACAATTACAAGGATCTGATTCCCTACCAGCTCATGCTCTCTTAAATCAGAGGAATGTCAGTTCTAAAAGAAATACATGTCTCTTCATAAATGAAAAATTTATCTATAGGAGTTTCACAGAGAAGCACCATCTTTCACGATAGATGTGAAGCTCACTACAATTATGAGTGAGAGTGAGGGATAAAATTAAGAAACTGTACAATTACAAGCAATAAAGACCCAAATGAAATTAAGTGTTAATGAGTCTGGCCTTAATTGAGTTTTACTCCCAGTGCTAAACTCTTTAGTAAAATATTTTATCACATCATTTCTTTTATGATGCATTAAAATCTGTACTATATTAAAGCATTAGTTATTATGATACTTAAAAAAATATGACTTGCTCCATTTCACAGTATTATTTATCTGTCAAAAACATTATCATAGCATTGCAGTTGTTTGTCAGAACTCCTCAACCTGGGAAATAAGAGTTAATTTAGCTATCATATTCACAGAAATTACCTTTTCTAATGAAAGATTTATTTGATTTTAATTTAAAATCCTTAGTGAATTTCCCAGTAGGACTGTAATTCCACATTGGAACACTCCATTTACATGGTGCCAGAGACATAGATTTAAAGGAACACCCTTCTTTCCAGAGAACTGGGCCTTTCCATGAATTCTTCACAGCTATTACTATATCTCATTGATTGCACTGACATTTTTGGAGCAACAGTGTGTCAAAAGAAGGCCTTTATTGAAGCAACTCTACATTGGGCTCAACTCAGTCCCCAAACACCACAATCTAAACAACAAGATCAGAGTCCAAGAGCAAAGAAGGAATTTGTGTCCTCTGCTGGTCAGTGACATAAGTTGGTTCGTAGAAGTGATATTGGGGCTACTGAGATTATTCTTAGGTTCCAAAGACCATTGCAGTTTCACTACATTGATTCTACATTGAAACTTTAATTTAGCTGCTTCTTCATAATGACAGTGGTTCTCTGTTCATAATTCTGGGGCAGCCATTTACTAGATTTAGAATTGTATTAGGAATCTTTAGCACCTGAAACAGTGCCCTGAACACAGGTAATCAAAGCATCAAAATGTTCATGACTAGGTATATGATTTATGCATGCATATATAAATGAATGAATGAATACGAATATACCTAATCCTGTTAAGCCTTAGTTCCTCAAGTGTAAACGGGAGTTAGATCCCCAAGATAAAGAATCATTATTAAAGAAATAACATATGTGAGAAACCTGGAACAAAGTAGAAGCAAAAATAAAATAGAACTCAAGTACACCCCTATTATAACCTGGCTTGTTTTGCATTAATCCATGCTAATTGTTGGCCAAAATGTTCTCCAAAACAGAAAATGGTCCGGTGTAAAATTATGTTAAATAGTATCCACTAAAGCATGTTAGTCTCATGTCTCCATTACTCAACTTTGCATTTTACAAAGTTTAACCTCAAAATCCTGTCACTGCCTACATGGCATACTTTTATAAAATGGAAAATGCTAGCCACATTCTGAACAGTGAACTTGAGAAATCACTGAACACCACTCAGCCTCCCTGTGCTACTCACTTCGACACTCCTGACTTTGATTTTTCACATTTCAGAAGTAATGGGAAAAAGGCAAAAGTTTTGATATACGTACTGAGATTCACTCTAGAATAGATGATGTATTCATTTGATCAAGGGGATGGAATTGGCTTCTTTTCCAGAAATGCTGGCACAAGTTCTACCAAGATATAATATCTGGTACCAAAGTAGACATTTTTATGTTAGACATCTTGAAATGTGTAGTCACTGGGGATTAAATGGCACTCATTTTGGGGATTATCTTATCTTTCTTTTGGGAAAGAACTAAAGCTGGTGTTGGCATACTTCATGACTGCACTTTTCAAACTATGGTCTAGAGATCAGAATTTGTTTTAAAAATTAGAAAAGAATATTATACCCACAAATGACTTTCAATTTATACTACTTCTCAACAGAAATTATATGGTATCTGTTACATTTACAACTACGATAAAAATAAATGAAATGATTATGAGGTACTGCTAATGCTTCAACTGACTCTTACAATATGCAATTTGAATTTAAGTATAATATCATTAATTTAATCAATTTTACTTAGTCAAAGCAGTATGAACACTCTAAATGAGAAACTAAATTCTAGCGTTCAAAACTTTGAGTAACAGATGAGAAAATTTTAATTAAAATGTTTAAATTTTATATTAAGATGATTTTTCTATTATGTTAATATTTTAGCAGATTAGAAAGAATCATTCAGACTGTTTTCCTCCATTCTTATATAATGTCATATATTGCTCTTCCCCTACTAATATGCCAAAAATATCAAAAAGAAAGAAATCCTAGACTCTATTTCAAATCAATTTCTCACTTGCAACTTTTTAACTGCTTTTGTTAGATTTGAGATACATAGATTTTTTTCAGGTGTTAAAAATAAACATAGAATTTGGGGTTAATGTTTAAAGATTAAACTAATTTCATGAAACTAAATACTAAATAATAAAGTTACCAGTTGACCTTTTTTTCCTGCCTCTAAAATTAATTTCCTGTTAGTAAATAGCACAGGATTGGGAGCAATTCCATCATGAGGCCTCTGTTCACAGGAGTGATAGAGGATGGAGTACAAAAGGGAAAGCTTCCCCATTCTATCTATAATGTGGCTCAAGTGTGAATGAGTAGATTAATATGTGAAAACAGTTCAATTGTGACTCAGTCTCTGGCTGAGCTTGCTTGACTAGATATCAAAGGTGAAGGCTGTTGACAACATGCTCTCTCTTGATTAACCGAAGTGGAAAAAAAAAATGGTGGTTAGTTCTTGTCCTTATTTGTCTCACTAACTTCTACATAACACTCCTAAAGAATTATGATAAAGCCAGAAACAACTCCAGAAAAAAATTAAGATAATATTTATACTGTCTTCTCATATTTTCTGTCCAGCTTCTCTTTATCGGTCTTACTCTAAGCCTTAGAGGCTCAAGAACAAAATTCACTGGGGATTTTCAAACCACATTGCTGACTGTGGATGTGGGCCATCCTCAGAGGTCTCCACACACTTAAAATCCTTTGAAAAATGAATTATGATGAAATCCTGCAAAGAGATTTAAAGGAAGTACCCTTAGCTAACTTCCTTTGCTGTTCTTGTATCCAGGTAGAATAATATCAGACTTGCTGACAGACTGAGATTAAAGGGCCCCCTCTCTCATGACCAGTATTACATTTGCCACTTATATTTTGGCATTTCCATCCTCAGAACATAGGTAATTAACCTTGTCTTTCACCTCATAAAAGGCTTGTGTTATTTATGTATGTGTTAGGACATGCTGTTTTCATCTTTTTATGTAAATACAAGGCCAAATACAAACCCCTTTTAAAGACCATCTCATTTTATTCTGTAAAGCCTTATCTGTCCCTCTACATCCTGGAACATTGTAGATACTGTTAACATTTGTGAAATGAATGAATAATTTCTACTTTATGAATGATTCTGCGTTTTTAAAATGTAGATTTTTACTAATCATGTATTCATTTCTCATCTCTTTTGCAAAAAACTTGTGTTTACCACTATATTATAAATATCACTATTTCTGGCTCATATGGACACATATTAATGTTTGGGAAATGAAGGGCTAGACTGTATATGTATACATATATGTATATCTGTTAAAACATACTAATAAATTTATAATCTATTAAATAACCAAAATGTATAAAATAGATGATCTTAATGAAAATGAAAATGCATATTATTTTTATATTACTATATAACAAATTGCCACAAATGTAGCGGCTTAAAACAGCATACGTTCACTATCTCACAGGTTTTGTGGTTCCAGAGTCTAGACTTGTTTAACTGGGTTCTAAGCTCAGTGTATTTCCAGGCTGCAATTTAGGCTGACTATAGCTCAGTTCCTAGAGGTCCCTCAGTTCCACAGGACATGGCTCTGTCCAAAATTCTCTCACAGGCCATCTCACAGTTTGACACCTTACTTCTTCAGAGCTGGAAAAAACCTCTCTCTTTAAGAGGGATCTAGTTCAAATTTTAATAACTATCACTTGATTAAGTCAGGCCTACCTAAAATAATCTCCCTTTCGATGTACTCAAAATCAACTTGTTTGGGACTTTAATCCCATCTGCAGAATTTCTTCATCTTTGCCATCTAATGTAGCCTAATCACAGGAGTAAGAGCATATTTACAGATTTTGCCCAAACTCAAGGAAAGGAGATAGCACTGATTGTACTACAGAGGATGAGGATCTTGGAGTCATCACAGAATCCTACTTACCACAAAATGTAAGAATGGAATTTAAGTTTGAGCACATAGAACATGACCTGCTATCAAAAATGTTCTAGTTTTCTCCTCCAAGCAAAGAGTAGGTTTGCACTTCATACCAGATTCCTTTTCGAAATTATAAAGTGCTATTGTTTTAATCTTGGCAATGAAATGAGAGTAGAAATGCATGTGTCACTTTTTGAGGAAGATTTAAAAACTAGCACAAAATCCAGCACATTTCTTTCTTTCTGTCTCAGTGATTGCAAAAGCTTATGTTGAGATGAAGCCTCTATTAGCCAAAGTTTTAACCTCTATCAGCTTTGATTACATTGGTGAAAAACTTGTGTTAAATCACTAAAATCTTGGGAACACTCAGTGAATGACAATTTTGCCAATCCTGAATCCTACCTTGTACGTATACTACTGTGAGTTCACATGTTAAGAGACAATTCAGTGACTTAGGGCCACAACAAACCAGAGTGTTATCTCAAAGGCAAAGAGAGAACTAGTAATGAGAATATCTTCGGAAAGGAAAAAGAACAGATCGCACTAGAGAATAAAACAGGGATTGGAAGATAACTATTGAGTAAAGATTATATTTTGAGGGACATACAGTGAAATGTAAAGAAGTCTATATGAATATAGTCTGAGATGTCAATACGGGAGTAGAGAATCAGTTGAGGACAATAATATAAATGGCAGTAGTTCAAATGAAAAGAAAAAGGACATTAATATTGTATAATTGAATTTTTAACCCACTGTTTCTCCCAAAAGCATGATTTATAAAATTTGTTAAATTATCTTCCTATCCATTTATTTTTGTATATAGTGTGACTTAAAAAATTCTTTCAAAACTCTAAGATGAGAAGGAAATTATTTTCTAGTTATGATTATCTAGAAGTTAAACAGCAGAAAAAGAAAACAAGAAAATAAGTAGTCTGGATGCTATCTGTTAAGATCAGTACTTTATAATAATCATTGTTTACCTTTATATTGACTATCCTCATAAAAAATAGACCTGCTATCCCTCAGCCAGTCACTAAAAGTAATTATAGCAATATATATATTAAATTATATAAAGAAAAAAATAGTGGATAGGATTCAGTAGGATCAGATTTTGTGTCTAGAACTGTCATTACTAAGAAATACATAAAGTGAATAATTCTCCTGTGCCTATTCTTTCTCTATATAATAGTAGAGATATAATTATTTGACCTGGAGTCTCCTTTCACATCTGAAATTCTGAAGTTTTACATATGAAATAGTCCACTTAAAAAGGTTTAGGTAAGAGAATAGATGTAATCTGTGCCTGCAAAAAAAAAGTTAAGGGTTACTTTTAACATTCTGTACTCATTGTTTTCATAGCTACTCAATATGGTCATACATAGGCCTTCAGTCTCTTATCTTCCTGTGTGTCTTCGGAATCAAAATCTTCTGTGGTTAGCAAGTTGAAAGGTCAGTAATACCACATATAATAAAAACTGGCTGACAGTTATATTCAGTTTATTACTCATCTTATCTATTGACAAAGAAAACTTAAAACCTATTCATCAGCACCCATAATGAGAAAACAGGTATTAGAACTGTATTTACAACGCTCATAGAACAAAGTTACTACCCAAATTTCTATAGGCTGTCAAATTTTTTCTACCCCAAAACTGATTATCAAACTGTCCTGCTCTCCGTTCATTTTTATTAAGTCATGTGCTTCAGAACTTATGGGATGTAGTATGTTAAACGCTAAGATAAGAAAGAAGCTGTTTTCTAGCTATGATTATCTATCTAAGAACTTCTGCCTTTACACCAGGACACTAAAGTCAGGAAGAGAGAGAGAGAGAGAGAGAGAGAGAGAGAGAGTAAGTAATTATAACTTGGATATAAATGCATGTGGCTGCTCTTTAGGTCATTTAAGTTCAAGAGACTAGCATGGCTCCATGTCTTAGGTTCCAGGAATAAACTAAGCTAGCTTTAACTTCCCTATAACTAGCTATAAGCTTTATTTCTGGCTGGATTTACTCAAAACCGTTTCTTACAGAATGTTGCAGATATTATACCTATGTCCTGAGTGAGAATTTCAAATTTCAATCCTCTAGAAGAGGACTTCTATAGAACTTTACTTCACCTCTCTTTCTTTCTTTTGCTATCTTGTTTATTTGGGACGATTATTCACTTATAAAGAAAACTCCTGTTGCAAAATAGTTTGTTGTCAAAGTAACTTCTTTGTCTAGCAACTAAAAATCTAATTCTAAAATTTAACATGTAGCAGGCAGGCAAAGAAAAAAAGTGTACATTTCCAAGTTAAAAAGGTTTTCTTCTATTTGGTATTAATTTGAGAAGAAATTGCATAACTTTTAATCATAACATATTTTATTTTAATTTGTATAATATTTCATCTGTTTTTATGCAATTAGGAGTTATATGTACACCACAACCAAACATATTTAAAAGCACGTTCCATAGATATTTTTAAATTCATAAGTATATTGTTTCTCTATGCTGCAGTGAGCCACTGAATTTTTAACTATTACCATGAAACAAAAATTGTCATCAATATTTGAGCATTTAATTTAATATAAAATAACATATATAATAACATCAGATGTTTTAATTTTGACAGAATTAATTACCAATATGTTTTATTTTGATTTATAAAATATATAGGAAAAAATTGAACCATAGTTTAGATTTCTATTTGTAACAGCTGATGACACTGATATAAAATTAGTATCATTTAACTTAGAGAAGGTTTTCTTCTGAGAGCATGAAAAGTAATTGCTTCTTTATTTGAGAATGAACAAGGAAACTTGACAAACAAGTGAAATACCTTTAAATTAGAATAGTCATTGATCCACATAAATATTCTTAGTTATTAGAGTAGTATACAAATATTCCTTATACAGTGTTTCTAACCTAATGACTAATTTTAAAGTAGATACTGAATCTTCAGATGATTTGTATCTTCTGCTTTTAAGGTAATGAGTGATATTCATAAGGCCTACATGATGGCTAATGACTGTGAATAAATATTTTGTACAATTACATGTTCATCATCAACTTTTTTGAGATGTAGACATTTCTTAATTTTTAATTAAACATACACTTTTTTGGACTTACGGTGTGCAAAAGTGGTTATTTCACGTTATTTTTTTTTTACCAAATAATAAAATAATCATAGATTTATACCATGTGATAAATGAAAAATGACATTCTCTATATTGCCAGACAGCTCTGACTGTATTTTCTGTGCATAAAATTGACCCCACTGACTCTTGGACTTACAGATCTGTGAATCTCCAGGCTGCCTCAGGAGCAAATGCATAACTCATTGGTGTAAGGGTATCTGGAGGGAAGCACTATCAAGTACTTCTCCCATCACCAACTAATACCAGGAGGACTGCGCTGTCCCAGAACACTTTATCATCAAAGACTATGCATGCTGTCCTTGAAAGGTAAATTTTAGTTATAGGGTCCCTAGAAAGGGCCGAGAGAAAAATGTTGTGTTATTAAGTTATAACCGAGTGTTAAATTAAGAATTCCATTTGTCACATTTGCATCTCATATACTGCTAAGTGATACTATAAAGTCAGAAATTTATTCCAATTTATTTTGATTCAACTATGAATGATATTATTTATTATTTTATTTTTAATGGGAAAAATGATAACTCAGACTCTATATTGGACTAACTAGCATGATCCTGGTTTCCACACCACGGTGACTACATCAGGATGTATACCTAATAAAATTAATCAGGTGTCTTCTCAAACTAGGTAGAGAGCTAAAACAATAAACTTCCGATCTATTTTAAACCTTGGTCCATTTGGATAATTTAAGTAATCTTTTGAGATTATTGATCAATATCTCTCTATATCTTACCTTTTTCTTTTTCCCTCAAAAATAGAGTTATGGGGAATTGGAAGAAGGAGTCTTAAATGACCATGAGATGGTACAGTCCTGAATACCTTCTGTCTTCTTTTGGCTTTCCATGATAAATTTGGTGGTAGATTTAACCTTCAATGTGGTTTTGTTTTATTTTTCTTTCTTTTTTGTTTGTTTGTGTGTTTTGGCTTCAGCATGCCAGGAGCCCTTACTGGAGGATCTGACCTTCCTTCAGCTCTTGATGTTGTTATATATACCTCTAGTACCTGTTCCATTCTCTATATCTCCATTGCTTTACGTGGTTCTCTTAAAATTTTGTGAGAGAGTAGCTTGCTTCTTTAACAATGGCTCCCAAGTTAGACTCCCCAGCCTTACAAGGAAATGAAAATGTGAAATACAGAATAATTAGGGACTTTTTTGGTTTTGTCTTGCTAAAAGGGCCAAGTAACAAACTCCTTCTATCTTACGTATGCCTGGCTTCAGAAGTGGAATTGCAAGGCAATAGTGATATAATAAAAATGAAAATACCAGTTTATAGTTGCACAATATTTTCACATTTCATTCAATGTGAAAAAAAGTTTACACATTGAGAGATATATTCAGCATTATAGACAGAGTGTCTTTATACATTCCCAAGAGAACTTACACTATTTTTGTAGGATAAGACAGAATCCTTGATCACCTTGATGGAAGCCCTATAACACTTAATCTCTGTGATGTCTATTTAGTTAATAAATGCATTGTAAACAAAATGATAATATCAGATTTGATCATTTTAATGCCAAGTTTTAATAAAAATGCAATCTCAATTCTCATAGATCAGCTGAGTTCGATTTCTTGAAAATCACATATGGCATAAACCAATTGTCTACATGCCTGGAATCAATTAGTTAATATAAATTCAATTTACATTCAAAACTAATTAATTTTCTTTTAACAATGCATTTTTATACAAAACCATCTTATTTAGTTAAAGTGTCTGGTGTTACCATACATGAACCAAACAGTTTGACTATCTTATATAGAGTTACAGGCAGTTCTTTCTAACAATGGAATTCCTTGTGTGGGTATTTTGTACAACATTTCATCTATCAGCTAATAAAACTATCTAGAAGCCTTATGGTACAAGATACACATAAGCAAGAAAGATAAAAGGAAAGGTTAACACTTTTTCAGCATCTGTCAACACTGTCTCCTGTTACATTTGATCAACTTTAAAGCAAATGCAAACACATGATATCATTTACAGTAATAAAAGCGAATGGCATACAGCAGCTACTTTGCTTTTATCCAGTCTGCAAATCACTCATCATTAGGTAAAAGTAACATTGCTTTATGGTCCATCTTTGGCAATGAAACACCGTGTTCTTCAAGGCTGATTATTCACCCTAAACTAATGAAATAATCTACCAGTATGTTTCCTGTTTGAAACATTGAGAAGGAAGCAGAGTAGAGAAACTATGCCACTTCTTTTCCCCTAAAAAGGTAAAAACAACTAAAAGATGTAACAAAAACTAAAAGACAAAAGAGTAGCAAATAAAATGTAAATGATAAATTGTTGAATGTGCCATCACTTTCTCAAGAATTTAAATGCATTTTCAAAGTGAATTAAATATTCCATTGTCCTGAGCAGTGGTTCCCAAAGTGTGATTCCTGGACTACTAAAATCAGCATCACCTGAGAAATTTTTACAAATGCAGATTCTCTGATCCTACCCAAGAACTACTAAATCAGGAACTCTGAATGACACATAGCTATGTGTTTTAAAACACTCTCCAGATGAATCAGATACCCATTAATGTTCGAAAACCAACAATTTAGAAAAATTCAGTATAAAACATATTTCATGTATGTTTTCCCTAGTTTAACAGTATAGTTTTAATTATAAATGACAAATATTATAAATTTGTAAAGGTTTGAGTTTATTTAGATAAGAAAACAAATCTTAGATACTTAAATATATGTGTCTTATAAAATTGATAATCTCAATAGATATAATTTATTTTTCATATATTTCATAGGTGAGTATTTTAATTTGATTCATATTATTATTAAGCAAAATCTGGGAAACTTATGCTTTCTTCCCACTTAATGTAATCATAAATCCTAAGCATATCTGACATGGTAGTCAATAACATGAATGGTATCCAATACTATTCTGAACTTAAATTTTTAACTTAATTTGTAGTCTATTTTTAAAAATTTTGTTTTCTATTTTCACTTATCCTTCCCAGTTATGATACAAAACACATATTATCTATTTAAATGGATGATATTTCCTTTTAAAGTGGGTTTTTAGAAGAAAGAATATTAAATGTTTGGATTCTGGGAAACTGTTCCTAACTCTGTCTTCCCACAAAAACCTTCTTAAATGCTTCTTTGGAATGAAAGGGTATACATCCTGGGAAGTGCATTTTAGACCTTGTTTCCTGAGGGATCGATGAAATAGAAAACAAATATTTCTTTGGGATGAATGGGAGAATCTAAAGACCTTAAACAACAAGTCATGGGCTAATTAATCACTTAAGGCTCTCTGCAGCTTATCTAACCTCTAGAAATTTACAAATTTTCTTTGGAAAAAGATGAACTTGGTTGTGCTCATAGCTCTTTGCTGGCTGTGATCATCCTTTCTTGGCCCTGAGGTTACAAGAGAACTGCTGTTTGTACTTGCTGAAATCTGGGGACATAGACCCCCATATGCCTCAAAAGAGAAAAAATGATTTGTTGAATTACTCACCATTAGCCCACAAGACATACACCACTCTTATTTTCCACTACTAGATACTCATGATACTGTAGTTTAGCCTGATCAAACGATAAGCAAGAAGAGTGATAGATAGATGGCTATGATAGATATAGAGAGATAGATAATAAATATGTAAACAGAAGAATCTCAATGATCACAAAACAATCAAACAAGCTTGCCAGAATTTGTGACCTCATTGATACATACATGTTTTAGAAAAAAGGTAAAAATTTTACCAAAAACAATGGTAATAAAATGTTCTTAAGTAGATCTCTAAAATATCAACTTAAAAAATTAACTTTCAGGATGCTTTCATTAGATGATTAGAGAAGGCGAACACTGTTGAGAAGTGAAACAGTCGCCTAGAAGATTTATCTCATGACCCTGAACAAAAATCCAGTAAGAGAGCTATTTGAAAGTATTGGAGGATGGTTTCAGGAGATGGGTCATAAAAGTATTTTAAAACATAAAAATGAAAAACAAACAAATAGAGAAGAATCTTCTAGAGAAAAATAGTTGTTGATCTCATAATAGACATAGATCTACGTATTGAAAGTGTTCACTCAGACTTTGCAAAACCACAAAGCCTTCTGGATGTGCCTTTAAAACTCCTAAAGAATAAAGGAAATCTCATACACTTCTCGACATAAAGACAGGGCAAGGAAAAGGGAAGCAAACTAACATGGGGCTTTAAATCTGCAGCACTGAAAACCATAAAAAAAAAAATGCAATTAATTTATACATTTCTCAGCAAAAAGACTGAGACCCAAGAATAGTACACTGTTTAACAAAGGAGAATTATGTGCCCATATATTCAAAGATTCAAAGGACATTTCAAAAATATCCCCAGAGAAAAAAAATTCTCTACTCTCTATATGAGAGAAGAGAAAAAGGAGTATTGCCAGTGGTGAGTGATGTATCTTGCAACATGTAGTTAAATATAAATCATTATAACTGTGATTGAGTTTTGAAAAAAAAAATGTGTTAAAGATTTTGAAACTGAAGTGAAGCTTATGTCTAGTTTAAGTGTGTTAAAGTACAAATGACAGATATTTTAAATAACAGTACAATAAACATAGGACATTTATTTTTTGCTTTCTAGGAACTCCAGAAGTTAGGGTCCCATGATTCTTTCACTGTGCTTGTTGTTATAGTTGTTGCTGTTCTTTGTTTTTGCTGGTTCTTCCTATCCTACCATTTTGCCATTTTTAACATATTATTATTTCATTCTCATGCGATTTATAGATCTCATACTGTACTTGTAACTTTATCTAAGAGAGTGGTTCTCAGTTCTGATTGCTCATTAGGATCAGAGACATACCAGAGGATATTTAAAGACATACCTATGCCCAAAGCCAACCCTCAGGTTTCAGGTTCATTTGGTCCAGTGTCATGGCAGAGCTTTAGTGTTTTAAAAAACCAACCAGCAAATTCTAACATGAAGTTAAAGTGCAGGACTACTGACAACCAGATATCACATTCTCACAGAACAAAGAAGTAGCAAAAAAACGTTCAGATGGTCATTTTCCTAATGCATATTTATCTTTTTTCTCAAGGAAAAATATCTTTCTCATAAGCATAATAACAGACTTCTCCTAATTACTCATTGGCCAGAACTAGATGATATGACCATGCATAAGATAATTTTTGGCCAAGGGAACTATGATTTGATTGTCTTAGGCTCATTAGCCTAAGATAAAACTATCCACTAAAGCTGGATGCTTCACTTCTCAAAACATCATGGAATTCTATGATCAAGGATAAACTACCAAATCGTTGTTAAGTAAACCACTAGAAGTGTTTGTTATACACACTATTATGTATAATATAGAATTAAAAAATTTTAAATAACATCAAAACAAAATATTGGAAAGGATGTGAAGAGTAAAAAAGTGACAGTATTGTAAAAGTCCTAGGTCTCTATTTATGTGTGGGAGAGGAAAATGAGAGTTATAAAGATTTTTATTTGTTAGCATGTGGGAGAAGAGACAACAAATATACAAAGTGTACTGATGTTGGGAATGATTATTATTTTACTAGAAAGGTATAGTCAATGTAACCTCGTACAAACTAGAAAAACAGTAATTAAAAGTGTTTTAAATGTGATAAATTGGAAACTAATTAATTGTACTGACAGACACAAACTAAAAGAAAAATAAAGAGTAGTTCTCAGTAGTCCTGAACTTTAACTTCATGTTAGAATTTCCTGGGTGGTTTCTTAAAACACTAACGCTTTGCCACCACACTGAACCAAATGAACCTGAAACCTGAGGGTTGGCTTTGGGCATAGGTATGTCTTTAAAGATCCTCTGGTGATCCAAATGAGCAATCAGAACTGAGAACCACTTTTTTAGACAAAGGTACAAATATAGTATAAGATATATAAATTCTATAATTTTTTCAAATTATTTCAACTATTATATGTTCAGCACTTACCATATGCCAGGTTCCATGCATTGTTCTATGCACTGGTGATATAGTAACAAACAAAATAAAGTGCTCGTTCTTATGACTTTGACTTTCTAATGGGACAGACAGGTGATATACATCTGCTATCAGATAATGATAAATTATAATACATCATGATAAAGTGATGGAATATGAAGGCAGGTGGGTCAGGGAAATCCCCCTCAGAGGAGGAGAAATTTGAGCTAGACAGAATTAAATTGAGGGAACAAACCAGGGGCACCCATGAGGAAGGAGGGATGAAGGCAGAGGGGAGGAGGATGTACAATGAATGCCTTGCACTAGAGCGTGTTTGACCTGAAAGAAAATAGTAGTAATTAGAAAGCTCTGTACCTATTCATGCTAGCACACAAGAGTAATGGCAACACAAACTTGCTTTCAGACAAAAGATTAGATATTTTACCATTTCTGAGTGATAATTCTCAACTTCTAAAGTATATTTTAACAAGAGAGAATTGCAGCCTAGAAGGGAAAAATAAACATCTTGATAAACTTGAAAACCATATGAATAAACTCTAAATGAGGACTTTAGATTAAAATGATATTAATATTGTTTTAGCTTAAAACAACATTAATAATAGATTAATATAGGCTATAGAATTAAGATGACGTGGGACAGAAATACTATAATAAAACCCCATTAAAGGTAGAGTGAGATCAGAGTTGAAGTCTTCTAATGTCCGTAATTGTTCAGGAGGGGTTGGTGATTTTGATGAACTTAAGATTTGAAGTCAAGTGTATAAATGAAATTGTACATATTCTCTTTAAAAGAATATAAATTGAATTAATAATTTGCAAATGAGTTGAAAATGCAATAGAGGAAACATGATTAATCAACTAGATAGTAGGATGAGAGAAAAATATGCAAAGAACAGAAACTGTTAAACAAAGATGGCAAAGTACATTTGGGTTGTGGAGTCATGGGTTTTGTTTTACTGTGTTCTCTATGTTTGTGTCTGTTAGAGGTATTTTTGTAGTAAATATAGAGAACATTAAAAAGAT
Organism: Pteropus medius; assembly: GCF_902729225.1. Taxonomy (NCBI): domain Eukaryota; kingdom Metazoa; phylum Chordata; class Mammalia; order Chiroptera; family Pteropodidae; genus Pteropus; species Pteropus medius. The sequence goes on along the minus strand of NW_024354500.1, from coordinate 3,566,209 downwards.
ATGAGTTGCCATGGTGCCACCAGTGTTAAAGAACTATACTATTGTATTTAAGAATAAATTAAAAAGTCAAACCAGTAAGTAAAAGTGAATTGAAAGTCCATAAATAAATCTAGATATATATGGAAATTTAATATACAACAAAGTGATATTTTAAAGTAATGGAAAAGGATTGCATACTTAATTATATTGGCAGAAGTGGATATCTATAAAGTGGGATGATAGGTAACCGAGTGAAAAAAAAACTTAGTAAAATGTAAGTGCTACTACACTTACGTAAAAAATGGCACACCCATAGTCGTCAAGAGTAAAACCTATTATGGAAAATTATGATGGGACTATGGGAAAACTTGTCTAAAATACCTTTAATCGCTTTAATATAATTGTTTGCAATAGAATTATATTATAAAGTAAATCCCAAAATAAATAAATGTAAGTACTTCTAAAGAAGTAAACATTAAATTATATGCAAACTAAAATATTAACGAAACCAACATCACCTCTGCTTTCCTAAGCATATTCATCCATGAACACAAGCACAGTGATATCCATTTATCTTGGACCACATATAAATTATAATTCATCTATTAGAATTTTTTTTAGAGTCTAGTGTGGTTTCTTGCACTTAGAGAACATTTTTCAAGAAAGTAATAAAATTACCTGTTATTCTTACAATTGTCTTCTTGGCCAAATACCACAGCATGTTGCCTTGCCCACTTTGTTAGAGATTGGGTACCTAACAATAAAGCAGAGTAGAATGAAAAACCTTCCATAAGTATACTTCAAAGCAAATAAAAGTGATTTTGTGGGCTACACATTTGCAATTGCCTTTCTTTACAGCCTCTAGAGAGCTCTTTAGCATCACTTGAATTAGGGCTTCGAGCAAAGAGCCTGCTCAAAGTGAAACTGCTATGATCATTTACTATTGACCACGGTACATTGCTTTTCTGTCCCCAATGCTAGGTACTCCAGCAGTGTGAGCAGTCAGGGAGCACCACTAAAAATATAGACAGTAAAAACTATGAGAGTGTCCTGAAGCAGATAAAAAAAAAGTGCATGTGCATTTTCTGTTTTTTTCTTTTAATATATTATTGAGGAGAGAAGCTCATCAGAGCTCAGGATATCTTTTGCGTTTCAGAGATTTATCCGTAAACACCATATAGTTTCTAAATAAGATTTTTTGCTACTTTGTTATTACATTTACCATTTATGATAATTTGAGGACATATTTTAGAACACGGCTATTATTTCAATCAATTCCATAAGTGTATCTTGATTACAGAGGTGGAAAGCTGTGAAATACAGCATTAATTTAAGGATGGGCCTCTGAGCTTATGCTTAGTATAAGTAGTATTGTTCCATCATCTTTGTATGGCTAAGGACATACGTTAGGGGTGAAATTAAAAGAAGAAGCAATTTTTGTTTTTGTTTTAAATTTACATATTAATTTTTGTAGGTTTTATCCCCAAAGATAAATCTATTCAGATTTATGCCACAATCATGAGCCATTTACAGATTAACATCATTTTTTTTTCATATGTGTATCTTGTCTTTGCATTTCATTTGAAGGCTACTTCTCATATTTGCAATCTACTTGGCACAAATAAGTTATGTCTCCCTTAGTCACTTCTGAATTATGTCTCCAGGAAACATAATTATGTTTCCTGTAATAACACCTCTTTTTGGGCCATCCCATATGGCTTATCCTATCTAACTCTCTTCCTTTTTGAAAACTTTTCCACTATTTGTTTCAGCATAAATTCAAAATTCATGTGAGAGATTCATCAGACAACCTCAGTCTTTAATGCCCAGCATTTCTTCTCTATAGTAACCTCGTCCATGGGCAGGCACACCCTTGACCTTGCCACAACCTGGAGCTTCCCAGGCTTGAAAACTGTAAACTCTCCTGGCCACTCTTTTGCCATAACTTTCCAAGCTTACCTTTTCTTCCCTAAACCTATGATCTTTAACCACATAAAGACTTTTATTTGTTTTTCTGTGTATTAGTTTCCTTTTGGTTTCATGTCCTCCCAGCATTCTCAAGTATTTAACCTTTACAGCGAAGCTATTAATTGTGTAGACTCTGGAATGAGAATGCCTGGGTTTGAAATCTGACTCCAACATTTACTATCTGTGTGACCCTGGGAAGATACTTAACCTCCCTGACCCTTGATTTCCTCATCTGTAAAATAGGGATTGTAAAAGCACATTTTTTAAAGAAAATAGATATTTTAGATTTGTTTGATCTTTTATAAATGTGAAGTGGAAGATCATTTGAGTGGTAAAGCGGCAGGGAAATAAATAATTTTATTATGAAAATATTGTGTTTTTTAATAAAAATTCACCTTATAAATGCAAATTTTATCATTTTTAATCCTTTCTCCTAAATATTAAGACTCCATCCTAAGGGCTTCAGAATGATTTTCTGTAAGAATTAGCCCAGACTCTATTGTTTTTAATAGAATTAAACTAGTCACATTTTTTTTAAAAAAATCTAGGTGTACACATTGAAAAGTTTATCCCCTTTCATATCATTTTTTAGTTACCCTAACCCACACCAAAGGAAAAGGAATGCGCCCAGACTGAGATCCTGACATTGAACACTGCCTTTTCTGACAGCAGTGTTGTCATCTCTCTGCCATCTCTCATGCATAGTCATGCAGACAAACTGGCAAAAGTTCAAGCCCTCCTGAGCAGCGATCATTTTCTCTACATTTTCTTGCTCCAATTTAGTCTTTGGTTTAAAAACATAACAACAACAAACAAAAAAAGCATGCATTGCTTCTGCTTCAAGAGAGGAGAGAAGATAGAAGAACAAAGGTGTTTTGAAAAATATCTATCTGAAAATGGCAGTTCTTTTGTGTATGTATGCTTTTTTTTTTTTTAACAAGATATTTTTCATAAGTCTTATCTTTACCTGAAGTATTACATGGCTACATGAAGTGTTATTTTCCCACTTCACCCACTCAGCTTGTCAAGAGAGCCTCATTTCAAGGAAGAGTAGGAGTGAGAATTATTGTTTCAAAAACAGCATAGTCTTGAAGTCTTCCTGGAAGAGAGTTCCTTTATAATTTTTGCACATCAAAGTGATAATGAAGTGAATTCAGATGTCCATTTTTTTTAACTAAAAAGTTAAACTCATCTTAAATTTTGAAACTAAACAACACTAAAGAATTTGAGGATTTAATTATGCTTTACTGTAGGGCATTTTGTATTCAAAATTGTGAATTTTAGATTGGAGAGTCTACTGCTCTTGACTTATTCTGTGCTACGTTTGCTTATTGTGAACCATTGGTTGATGCTTAAAGCAGATTATCTGACATCTTGACTCTACCAATGTCTTTTGAGCTAAGAATAAATTATATAACCTTTCTGCTCTTCGTTCCCTCCTTTATGATATAAAGCCTTGCTTTATTACCATCCCATTTCACAAAGGTGCTATGTTATTTAGAATATTTACTTACAAGGGACTGTATATTGCTTTGTGGTTCTTGATAAAAAATGACAGCAGTTGAAGGTATAAATTATTCAGCTAAGAGACTTTATTAATTATATAAAAATCTTACCAGAAATCACTGCTATTTGATGTCACAAAGACTGGTGCATTTATAAAATACGTGAGTTTTTTTTAATACTCAGATAGATATAGAAAATAGTGATGCTATGTTTTAATACAAGCATACATCAAGGATCAATATAAAACTTTGTATAATACTGTCAGTTATGAGAAAAAATCAGTGTATTCACAGATTCATATTAAAAATTGCCTTCTCTCTGAAAAGCAACTAGGCAGTAACTTAACATATAGACTGGACACGTGTGAGACAAAGTTTACAGAAGTCCATATTAAAATTAAATGAGCATTTTCACTATAATCATTAGCTATGTTCAATAGACTTGTATACGAGTATTAGAATTAGTAAATGTGGAACAAGGAATTCAATAAATATATTAAACTTTTTTTAAATCATGGAAGAATTTACTTGACAGTATCATAGCTTTTCCTCATAACTTTAGCTATGCTAGAGACTAAATCATATTCTAAAGACCATTAAAAAAGACATTTCAGGGTGTCTCACCCAATGTGTATTAGATTCATTTTCATAAATTCTTCTTAAAATTTAAAATCAATTTCCTCATGCTATGTTTATTCAGATGGTGGTGAGCTCATCTCTCACATGTTACAGTCTACAACTCTTTTATTCTTGACATATGAAGTGCAAAGTGATCTCCTGGACCTGATTTTAAAACTATTTATTAATATTTGTGTTTCATTTCTGAAATTTCTTATTGTGGACCATATTCCCTTTTATTTACAGAGTCTTTAAGAAATTTTATTAAAGATGTAAAATTCACCAGGGAGGAACAAAATCTTTATGCTCTCTTAATTGATAATGATAATAACAATACATTACTAACATCATATCTGCTTTTTACTTGCTAAGACTCATATTCTGTCACATTTTATCACACAAATTCTTCTCTGTTTTTGCACATGCACTTTGTATAGCTCTAAAGTATGATATTTTGTTATTAGACAATTATAAAAAAAAGATGTCTAGATAATATGACACATATAGTACATGACTGAACTAATAAAGAATTTAACAACTAAAACTGCTTTCCTAAATCTCAAAAGTCACTCTTAAGGTAGACTGACCAGTTTCTGTCTTGCTCTCTGGGTCGTCCTGAGATCAGGCCTATTGGATCCCAGGATCAAGATAATCTCCCTTTTTGTATCAGCTCTCCAATCACTTACTCTCTCTGCCAAGGTTGTTACTCTGAGGAGCTCTTCATCAGTCCCTTATCCAGGGATCCCCAACCCCCCTGGGCCATGGACCAGTACTAGTCTGTGGCCTGTTAGGAACTGGACCACACTGCAGGAGGTGCGGTGGGCCAGTGAGCAAAGCTTCATCTGTATTTGCAGGTGCTCCCCAGCTCTAGCATCACCACCTTAGCTCCATCTCAGATCATAAGGCATTAGATTCTCATAGGAGCATCGGTCCCTGGTGCCAAAAAGGTTGGGGACCACTGCTTTAGACCACCTTCTCTACCTCTCACCAATTACAGCAGGTCTTCAAATAATGTTATTTCATTGGAGATCAATTTATTATAATGATGATGAGAAAATAAATGAATTTCCGGCCAAGGCCACTGTCTGTGTGGAGTTTACACATTCTCCCCATGTCTGCATGGGTTATTTCTAGGTACTGTGGTTTCCTCCTTCATCTCAAAATTATGCACGTTAAGTGATTGGCACCTTCAAATTGTCTCAGTCTGAGTGAGTGTGTGTGTGTTTGTTTGTGTTTGTGTGTGTGTGTGTATGTGAGTGCCCCTGCAAAGAAAAGGTGTCATGTCCACGACTGGTTTCCACTTTGCACCCTGAGCTGCCGGGCGAGGCTCCGTCCAGTTCAGCGACTGAACTGGAATAAGCGGATTGGAAAATAATTGTCTTGTTTTTATTCATCTTTCTAAACCGAATGTATAGCTCACCTGTGTTTCAGTGTTTAATATTAGAAGTATTTGGGTCATTATTTAGAAGTTTGGTGATGTGTTTTGTGACCAGAAATATTCTGAAGGAACTTAACTTTTGTTTATATGAATTAGTCTGTGGTAAAATCGGTTTTGCTGTGTGTCGTTTCCTTGAAGTCACAGTTCCGAAGACCCTAACAATGATGTTAAGCAAGAGTTTCCTTTTGTGAGAACTTCTGAACCACTTGTATCTCATGAAATCTGATCCTTTTCTCAAGATTAGCCCCCATGTTGCGGGGAGTGGGGGGAGAACAGGATTCCTACAGTCTGCTTTACTTATTTATAATGCATTCTTCACTATGTGTAGGGACAAAAACATAGGTTGCTCTTTTACCCTTTTATGTCTTTCTTCTCATCTAGCCTCAGATTCTGCTTATTTGGCAGTAAGGTATACATTCCATACTTGAAAGATACTGTCTGTTCTTCCAGTTTTGACCCATGACATGACTTCTGGGAGCTATAGGATTTTAGCAAACCCTCTCTTTAGACAAAGCTTGGTTTTTCAAGCTAATAATGCCTTGCTCTGAGCTTAGCTATCTGCCCTCTGTAGCTCGGGCCCTGACGGGCTCCCTCAAATAAGGAAATGGAAGTTATCAGTAAAATATTTAATGGGAAAATCAAAGGAGAATATGTTAATATTTGCCAAATATTATCATCGTTATTTTAAAACAATCTGTATGGAAATGTAATAATTTAAATTGTTGATCAGATTCACCCTGTTCAAAATACTTCTGCTAACAACCCTGAAGTAATTTTGATAGACCACAAAATCTTTCACTTAAATGAACAAAACTTATGTTGTGAAATGAATGATATGTGGTGAACTAAACCTCTAATTTAAGCACGCACACAGAAACACAAATACACACAAAACAATCAAAACTAAGCTTAATCACACGTGAAAAACAGAAAATACAGGAATAACTACAAGTGTATTTTACTATTAACTTCAAGTTCATTTCCATTATTGAATAGACAGGTCAAAGATGACTGATTTCAACTCACAGGGCAATGCTGATTTTTAGTAGTATCTTTGAGGAGCTCTATGCAGAGGAAAATTATAGGCAGAGAGTATCCTAGTCTATGTTGGCCATGAGTAGAACCTGGTGTAATTGTCATTTACCACCGTTATTGGCATAAGCAAACCAGGTGTGACTAGGATACTATTTCTCCTGGGCAGTCAATGTCCTCTTTTTTCTTCTAATTCTACAAATCTAATTCCCATGCTGCATCTAAATTGGCTACATCACACTAAGCATTTTTTTTTTGCTCCAGACTCATTTGCAAATCACATTGTCTTTAGAATCTGTTTGAACTCATTTACAGTTCAGTCTTTACAGGAATTTTCTGCTTCAAATATATAGTATCCCTGATTCTATTATCACTGCTCTAGTTAGTTCTCTACCTCATTGCTACTGCACAAATCTGTGTAAATGCTGGAAATGCAGAAGTTTCTTTATTTTTCAGTGCAAATGAGTTCTCCGGAGGCCTTCTTCAAAATAGCTTTTACAAGAAGCTTTTTGACTATATACTTTGTTCTATGTGATAGAAAGGTTTTATAGCCTTCTCCATTTATTAGATATTTATGGAGTGACTACAGTATGACATAAACTGTTTCCACTTTAGTCTGAGTGCTACCTGGAAGTCTTTCCCCAAATTTATATAGCCATATTTTATTATCGTCATCATTATATTATTATTATTATTATTATTATTATTATTATTATTTTGTTTCTCCTGTCAAACATTCTCCCTAGTTACAAGGATTTAAAGTGTTTCTATTGAAAAGGAATTTGTACGTTTAGCATTTCCTGATCAGTATAACAGGAAGTATGTAGTATTTCAAGCTTGAAGAATGTTTTGTAATCATTTTAATTACCAGCATATTAGGAGAAAAAAGCAGCTTTTTCTATCTCCTTCGTTATGACAGGGACCTCTAATTTTAAGTATGTGTCACTCAACAAAAACCGTGAAGTACTGACACAACAGGATATGATAAAGAAAGAAAGAAGAAAGCCAGACAAACATGAAGTGTCATGGTCCAGAAGAGACGACCGATAACTACCTATGACAGTGAACAGACAAACAAATAAAAACTTGCAAATCAATTGATATGTTTTTTAAAAAAATATTTCACACTAAGTACAGTCAATTAAAATATATCAGTCAATTAAAATATAAAATATAATACTATAATGAGATATGTCATATCAATCAAATCTTATAGAAGTAACTTAGAGTGAAAAAAGCAGAAATAAATGCCTACATGTGAAACAGACAATTGGCAATTCAAAACAAATATTTTACTTTAAGCCACAGGTAGAAAAGAGTAGTGGCTCCATCATTAAAGTATATTATTTTGCATCACCTATAAAGCCTTGTGTCCAAGTTGACCACAGAATAGTGTTTTAGGCACATCCAGCTTTCACAATCTGTGATTATTTAGGGAGGCTGAGCGAATGTACTACCTGTGATGATGGTTGAGCTCAATGCTATAATAATTGCACAGTATAACTTACATATGTAATAAGTACAATAAATGCAATAAATTCATATTTTTTCTCAAAGAAATAACCTCTAAAATGTTCTTGACTTATCAAATATCACTTTGTCCCTGTGATATAAAATGCTAATATGCCTGTGAAATAGCAAGTTTATATTATAATGAATTCGGATAACTCACCCAATTGGAAGAAGCTGGTAAAAACAAAATTAGACAGTCATGTTAAAAATATGAATAACCTTATCTACGGCCATGCCACCCTGAACAAGCCCGATCCCATCTGATCTCGGAAGCTAGGCAGGGTAAGGCCTGTTTAGTTCTTGGGTGGGAGACCACTTAGGAAGACCAGGTGCAGTAGGCATAAAAAATAAAAAATAAAGGATTGTAAACTGACAAGGTCGCCTTGCAATCTGTGAGGTCAACCAAGGTTGCCTCGCCTAAAAAAAAAAAAAAAAATTAAATAAATAAATAAATAAATAAATAAAAATGAATAGCCTTGATCACTTCAACTAACTCGAAAACATTTGTAACATACCACCTTAAATGGTAAATGAGGTGTACAAAATGTAAGTAACACAAGCGTTAAAGTAAACATAAAAGTCATGACAAGGTAACCCAGAGAACTGTACAGGAAAAGACATTGTCACAAGTTACAGGGATTCTTCATAAAGAAGAAGGAAATAATTTTGAAATTCATATGATTGCTATACATAATTTCCTCCTAATATTTCAGCAATCTTAAAATCTCAAATATAAAATTTCAAATATCTGAAACATTGGTCCAGGAAATAAGATACAATAAAATAGAGATACTATGATATGATGCATGTAAGTATTAATACAACATATGAATAAATATTTTAAATTATAGCTAGGCAGAAACCAATGTTACAAACTCAGAAGTACTTTTAAATATAAATAATATTTTTTTAAGTAATATATTTAATAATTTACAGCTTAAAGAGGCTTTCAAAGTTTCAACAAAAGCATTGAAAGTGATTGTGCTTATTGCTTTATTAACCAAAAGATAGTCCCAGGCTGACTATATACACCTGAAATGTCCCCATTATCTCCAAGACATACTTGTGTAAGCCTTTGTTTTTTTCCTTTCAGACTCTCTGATTGCACACACTTCTTTTGTTTGTTTTTAGATTTTATGAAAAACAAAGAAAAGGCATCAGCCACAAGACTAGTTTTACAAACCTTGTGTTCCTGCCTGCATTCAAATTTGAAGAAACATATCAGCAAATTTCTCTTTTACTATTCTTATTATTCTATAAAGAACATAACATTTTCAAAGCATTAGTGACAGCATGTTATTTGTTAGTCAAACAATTCTATGAAACCAATAAAGCAGGCATTGATATAGATAATAAAACTGAAGCTGATATTGATTAAATAAAACCCCAGGTCTTCAGCCAGCTATTGGTAGAGGCAGGACTGAACACATAATTTTTTTTGTTTCATTTTTCAAGTAAAGTGAAAATGTATAGTAAATAAATAGAAATCTACGCACACAACCGGCAATCTCACAGACATTCACGAGTCACAAATAATAGCCTAGGTCACATGGGATCTTTGCTTGGAAACGGAACACACAATTGCCTTCTTTGTCCATCAATGACTTCCCTGTACCCCATTTTTCTCTGTTGCTTGGGAACCATATGGTCCCTCACATCCCTACTCTATTTCCCCACATGCAAGTGTCCCTATAAAGAATCCAAGGTTTGCTTTTTGTAAGTTATAAAAATTATTATTTGGTTAATTATTAGCAAGTATATCAATATCATTATCACTATTCAGCAAAATGATTATAATGGCTTATCACAATTCTGTTTCATTTGTTCTGAACAATTTGAGAGTTTAGATATTAGGTACAGTGTTTTCAGACAGGACAAGCTTTATTTTGTCCTATATGTAATTTGTGGAGTCATGTCTTATAGCACATTCATTCAAAGCTCAACCTCTGAAGTCAGTTCTGTCATTAGTATTCACTTAAACAAATTACCTGACCTTTCTGTGGTCCAGATTTCACATCTGTGAAAATACATTAATCAAGAGAGTCAAGTTAGTTAATTAATGTAAAGAATTTAGAATCTGGCCTAGCCCACAATTATTATCCATTACATATTGCTGCTCTTATTACCAGCATTACCTTTGTAATTAAATTTTATCTTTATGCTTCAAAAACTCTCCAGTCCTCCAAAATTTCCATTTCCACATTTGAAATTTCCTTGTTCTGAGTAATGTATTAGCTTTAACTTAAAGAAAGTCGAAAGTTATTTTCTTTGTCAAGTTTTGAAACATTAAATTTCTTGTCCAAAATATTTTTATTCTATGTAATGGCTTACTGAAATTTATACAGACTTTGGCTTATTTTTAGGAGTTCAGTTATGTAAGACCAATGTATATATTTCTCTGTTTTTTATAGAAGCACTGATAAAGCAAATTGTTTATATGTCAGGCTATGTTTGGAAGATTTATCAGTTTATAGATTTTGAGTTTGGGCCAAGCACAATTCAAAGAGACTTTCTAGCTTGAGTATTTCTAAAGTAATACCTAAAGTCCTCATATAATATTTTCATTAAAGTAAATTTAATCCTCTTGTCAAAGGCTATGCATATTGTATGTGAATAAACCAAATAATGTTATATAAAACATAATCTCTACAAAGTTCTCTCAAGACATTTGGCATTTTACCTACAACTTCTCATTTAAAGGGTTGGCATGTAGTAAGTAGTGGGGTTGTCTCAATATACAGACACTAATCTATATTTTATCTTACCTTCATAAAAGTCTTCAGTACCCAATTAGATTCTATTTTTTTGACATACAGTGAAATCAAATTTTTGAGATAAACCTTGAAACCAATTCTTCTTTGATCTTAGGCTAATTATTTAATATCTTTTAGTGTCAGTTTTCTTATCTGTAAAAATATATGGTAGGTATACGGATGTATATGTGTGTATGATATATTTATACATATATATTTGATAAATGTTTATCAAATTTTATATACATGTATTGATATTTAATGTAAAATATGTTTATGCCATGTGTATATATATCAAATATATATGTATATAATTACATACATGTTTAAATATAAATATGCATAATGTTCTACAAAATACATGTACATGTTTGTACATGTATGTGTATATATCTTTACATATATTTGTACATATCTATGTGTGTATACACAAACATATAAAAGCTCATTAAAAAGTGCTTTGTATAGAGAATGACAAATATTAGACACTTAATGAATGTTTTTAATTGAATTAAGAAGCCACCAGGAATAACAATACTGTGCTATTTTTTGAAGAGTAAGATATCCAAGGCTGGTATCCCTTACACAGAGCATGGAGGAAAATTCACACATTTTCTACGAAGACATTTTTCTAAAAGCCAAAAATTCAAGGGCATTTAATGCCTTTGCTAGAACACTCTAATTCTCATGGATATGACTTTAACCTGATCCAAATGTAATAACATGAAAAATAAACGAGATTTTCAAGGTCAGAAACCACATGGATCAAAAGAAATCGATGTTAGTATTGATGCACTCTCATACTTTAAGACATTAGTACTGAAATGAACTGAAATTATCTCAGTATCATTAACAGATCCTGAAAAAGGATATGGGTATTATTTGTTTTAACATATTTGTAACATTACACTCTGAAAGCTTTGGTAGTGTGAGGACTTTTGCACAAACTCTTCTCTGTACCTGGGATACTCTTGCCCCATATATTTCCTTGCTCAGACTTTGAGCTAATGTCACTTCATTGGAGAGAGATTTCCTGATTATGCTGTCTAAAATTGCACACCCATCACTTTATACCTTTAACTTGAGTTTCTTTTTTCCTCATAATTCATCATTGCTGATGTTATAGCATGTCTTTTATTTTGTTTGTTTACAGTACAGATCACTCACTGGTAAAATGTGGGGAACTGAATTTTTCCTGCTTGACCTACTTCCAAGACTAGAAGAGTTAGAAGAGAGGTGAGTGCATAGAAGGCTTTTAATAAAAAATTGTGACATGAATGTTGGGTTTTCGAAATGAGAATAAGATTGTTAAATTAAAAAATATGTATTTTAGGAGCAGCTCCAAAGTGTGTGTGTGTTGGGGGGATAAAGAACATTTATTATACAAATATAAACATATGTGCGTTTCTCTATTTACAAACAAGATTTATTACATATAAGAAAATGTACACGTTATGTGCAGAATTTGAATATAACAATTCATATACAACAATCATATACAACCATAAAATTACTACCCCATCCAAGATACAAGGCATCTGTCAGACTCAAAGATTTCAGTTTTCACCTCGTGCAGTTAATATTCTCCACTCTCTGACCCAGTAAACACTCACTGATCTGATTCTATTATTTTAGATTATTTTGACTATTCTAAAATTTCATATAAATATAATCGTTCCGTATGTACTTTCTGAAAACTGACCTTTTTTCACTTAGAAAAATGTTTTTAGTGTATGATGAACACATAGTTTTGCCTATAACGGTATTTTATTTCTTTTTATTTTATTCTATAGTGTGGAAACTACAACAACATACTATCTTCTGATGATGAAAATTATGCTTGTTTTTATCTTTGGGTTATTATGAATAAAGCTGCTAGGAACACGAGTATTTATATAGACATATTTTTTTTATTTCTTACATGGAAGTACTGAGACAATGTAAGTTGGTGCTAAATTTTATAAGAAACTGCCAAATTGTTTCCCAAAGTGGTTTTAATATCTAATACTTCCACCAGCCATATATGAGAATTTCAGTTTCTCCAGATTCTCAGAAACACAGTACTGTTAATCTTTTTAACTTTTGCCATTCTAATGTCTGTGTAGAATGCCAATTTCTGTCATATTGTGGTTTACATTATTATATATCCCTAATGGCTAACCATTTCATGTGATGATTTGCCATCATATATCTTCTTTTGAGAAGTTATTATTCAGGTATTTTCTCTTTTTTGAATTAGTTTTTTCCAAATTGTGGGCTATATAAGATTTCTTGAAATATTTTAAACACAAAATCCTTGTCAGATAAATCTATTGGGAATATTTTTCCCAGCCTGTTGTTTTACCTTTAAATTTTTAAGGGACAATTTTTAAAGAATAAAATATATAAATATTCATGATTATTTATGTTTCTTTTATAGTTCTTGTGTTTTGAGTATTATCTAAAAATCTGGGCCTACCTCAACTTGTAAAGTTTTGTGATTTTCCCCTGTCTTTTAGATTTTACCTTTAAATATAAGATCCATTTTGAATTAAACTTTGTTTAAGGTGTGAGGTTGGAATTTATTGTGCATTTTTCATAGAAATAGACAGTTGACCCAGTGTTGAAGAGACTGTCCTTTCCTTATCAACTTACCTTGAAATATTTGTAGAAAATAAATTGACCATTAGAGATGTTTCTTGTCTCTCTGTTTGTATTGATATATAAGCATATACTTATGACAATCATCACTATATTACTATACCTGTATAGTAAAATTTAATATTCTATTGAGAAAGCCACAACTCAGACTTTCTTTTACAACTTTTTAAATTTGTGTTCTTTGCATTTCCACATACTCTTTCTTAAATTATCAAATTCTAAATAATAGCCTTCTAGGATTTATTTGCAAATATGCTGAATCTATATATGACTTTGGGGATAATTTCGTCTTAACCATATTGCATTTCTAATCCTTATACATGGAATTTGTCTATTTATTTTGATATTACTTAGTTTCTCAGGAATTTTGTATTTTTCAGTGTAGTATCTCTTACACATCTTAAATCAAATTTAATTTTAAGCATTTCATATATTTAATGGCATTTTATACTAATTTTCCAATATTTCTTTGTGAATACATAAAAATACAATTTATTTCTTATATCAACTTTGTGAATACATAAAAATACAATTAATTTCTTATATTGACTTTGAGTCTGCTAAATTTATATGTTAATTCTAATAACTTTTTATCTTTTCTTGGGATTTTCTATATAGACTATCATTTCTTCTGCCAATAGAGAGAATATTTTCTTTTCTTTTAATATTTACAATTTTTCTTCTTTTCTTGTCTTATGGCCTTGACTAGAGACTTCAATATAATATGTACTAAAATTGTCAAGTGTAAACATCTTTGTCTTGCTCCCGATTTTAAGGAGGAAGCATTTAATATTTTGCCATAAATTAAGATGTTAACTCTAAAGATTTTACATGTGTTGCTTATAAATTAAAAATATCACTTTTTACTTCTATTTTCCGAAAATATTTTTTCAGCATGATATGTGGTTAATTTTGTAAAAAAATTTGTCTGCAATTACTGAAATTATCTTCTGATTTTTCTTCTTTATTGTGTTTGATGCTGATCTTTTTATTTGATTATAATAAATTTTAAATGTTGAACTCATTTTCTATTCACTTGGTCATTATCATCTTTTAGATTTATTGATAGATATGATTTGCTAATAATTTGTTAAAGTTTCTATATACATGTTCATGATGAATAATAGTAGGCTCTAGATTGTTATAGATAAATAAATATTGATATAAAAATAAAAAGACATATTTTATTAGGTTTAATATCAATGTTACGGTAGCCTCATAGTGAGTCAGGATGCATTTTTTCCTCGTCTATTGTTCTAAAGAGTTTATGTAAAATTGGTACTATTTTTCCCTTAAATTATTGATAACATTCATCAGTCAAACTACCAGGGCCTAACATGTTATTTGTGGCAATGTTTTGATTACAAATTAGACTACTTTAATTAATACCAGGCCATTTAAAATTTCTATTTTTTATTGAATAAATCTTGTTAAGCTGTACTTTCAAAGATTTAATATAATTAATAAAAATTATCAAATTCATTTACATTATTCATAATATATCATTCTTTAAATTTCTGTAGTCTCTGTATTGAGACCTTCTTTAACTAATGATATATTGTACATATAATAATATAAATACATAATTATAATATATAATAAGTAATAATATATATTATGACTAATTTATGTTTTTTCCTTTAAACAGCCTGTTTTATTTTACACTTTTCTTCTCTAGGAGAGGAAAAAAATCCATACACTTTTATATTTACAAAATGATTTGCCATTTCCAGTCCTATAGATTTTTTTCTACCTAATATATTTTTCCTTCATTCTGAAGAAACTCCTTTGTCATTTGAAGTATCAGGGACCTAATAGTAGTGAATACTTTCAGCATTCCTTTACCTAAAGTTCTTATTTTACCCTATTTTTACTGTACATATAATTCTGTATTGGCAAAGTTTTTTCATCATTTTAAAGATACCTTCTCATATCTATTTATCCTCTATTGAATTTAATATACATTAAGGTATCATTTAAATATTTTTCCTTTGACAGACTATTTTTATTTCCTAGATGCTTGTAATATTTTCTTCTAATTTCTTCTGATTTTAACATTTGAATATGATATATCTAGATGTAAGTTTCTTTGTATTTACCCTGACCAACATTCATTGAGAATTTGAATATGTGACATGTTCTTTATCGAATTTGGGAAACTGGATATTATCTCTTCAAATATTGTTCTGCTCCATTTTTACTCTCTTCTTCTGAGACTTAATTATATACATATTCAAATTTTTGTAGTTTCCTACAGGTCCCTCAGACTCTTATTTTTTTTATCTTTATTGAAATATAATAGACAATTGGTTGCTTGTATTTACATTGTACAATTCAATGAGTTTTTTTTTTCAATTATAGTTGGCATACAATAATATATCAGTTTCAGCTGCATAGCATAGTGATCAGAGATCCACATAACTTGCAAAGTGATCACCCCACTAAATCTAGTACCCCTCGTCCCCCTTACATATTTATTACAACATTATTAGCCATCTTCCCCATACTACACTCTGCATCTCCATGTCTATTCGGCGACTATCCATTTGTACGTCTTAATCCCTTTGCCTTTTTTTGTCATCCCCTTTTATTTTTTATTCAATCTTTGTTTCTCTCTATTTTTTCAGATCGAATTGTTTCATCAGATGAACTTTAAATTTATTGACCTTTCCTTCTTCTATTGCTATACTTTATTAAGCCTATCTAGTGAATTTTTTATTTTAGTTATTATACTTTGTAGTTCTAAAATTTCTATTCAGCTCTTTTTATAGATCTCATTTCTTTGCTGAATCGCTCTATTTACTTCTTAAGTCCATATTCTCCTTTAAATTTTTAAATGTATTTTTCCCTCAATCTATTTTTATGTTTTTGTTTGCTAAACCCAATATTGAGATCTCTTCAAAGTTAATTTCTGCCTTTTCCTTTTCATGGCTCACATGGTCATATGAGCTTTATCAGCTCAGAAGGATCTTGGTACTTTTCTTGAGCTTAAATTCTCTGCAAAAATTGAAAAATTTCCTGAGGTATAAAGCTACAGCGATTGTGTGCCTCAGCTTGTGACTTGTCCTTTTTCAGAGATTTTAGTCTCAAGTTGCCTATTGTTCAATGCCTGAAAAAAGTTGCCTTATATATTTGTCTAGCCTTAATTTTTTTTTTTTTTTTTTTAGTGGAAAGGCTAATTTTATACTAGTTATCCCACAATATCTGGTAGTCGAAGCTTCCATTAAATGTGTAATTTTTTAGTTATTATTTTTTATTGTAAAATACTAAAATAGTAGAATGGACTAACAAATAATCTATAATTTTTAAAATATAAATGAATCTGTAAAAGAAGCATAACTTTTGAACAGTTGGTTAAAAATTCACTTTAAATATAAAATAGTTTATTTCAGTTTGACTTAAAATATTCTACTAGGTAAGTTACTTGCTTCTACCAATTGCATTTAGATGAAATATTTAGATATTACCCAAAGTTACTATTGAAATTATAACAGTGTTAATCAAAGAATATATCATATAAATACTGACATAATTAAATAATTAAGATAGTTTTTCTATATATGGTTTATAGGTGTATATACTAGATTTGCACTGTATCTATAGAGTCTGGTATTAAAATCAAAACACTAGATTGTAAACAGGTTTATAGTTTACTCTTTACTGACTATAGCAGAAGTGTTAATATTCTGTTATTTTTGTGCAAAGGGAAAAATTTAGTTATATATTTGATAAAATAACAATCTATTATAAATAATTATTTTGCATTATTTTAACATTACATCCTTCTAAAATTGGATAAAAAAGTTCTTTAAGTGCTCAAGAAGTCTTTTTTTTTTTAATTATATAAGTTAAACAGTTAGTATAATCTTATTTCTCCAATTGAAAACTAAATAGAATAAAATATTTTGAAAGCTCAGTCACGGAATTCTAGACCTGTCCTCAATTTAATGTTAATTTATTTAATGAATAATTAATTAGCATCACTATATGGTTAGAATTTTGGTACTTGGAATAAAGTAATCAGCAATATGGGCACCATCCCCACATGGAAACATCATTTAGCAGCATAATCATTTCTTCTGAGTTGTTAATATGGGTCAAGAAGGGATCATTCAAAATTTATATATATATGTGTGTGTGTGTGTGTGTGTGTGTGTGTGTGTGTATAAACATGTGCAAACATATATTTCTAATCTAATTCTCATGCTAACTCTATAAAATCTATTTCATCACCATATTTTAGATGAGCAAATGGAGGAATATTCTACTAGTGTCATGCCATACCCCTGTTTATTATGTTAGTCGCAAATGCTTATCTCTTGCAACCGAATTTAATCCAACTGACCTAATAATTCTGTTTATCTTCATAACATATGTCACCTTTCCATTTTTTGATAGTCACTTACTTCCAATTTCATCTTTACTCTGAGTTTAATATTGAGCTACAATGAAAACTTTAGCTAAAATTGAAACATATCATTTTCTTTTTCTTCATGCCATATCTATATTAAGCAAAAACAAATTCAGACAAAGATAGGTACAGTCATGCTTTCCATACACCTTTCCTTTTTCTTACCCCCACCTCTAGCCACATGCACCTCCTCTTTTTATAACTGACTTCCATGCTGTTGACATTCATTTTTCTTCTGATGTAATCTAGATTTACATAGATGACTTCAGTAAAATGCAGTCTAAACTACCTCGGACAACCATTCTCAACCACCTCAAACTCTCTAAACTAAGGCCTAGCAGATTATAGATCATGTCACTTTAAAGCTTACTTTTTTAGTCTCCACTAAAAATACTTGGTTTTTGATGACTCTTTTTCAAACACTTTACTTCTATCTGTAGAAAACCTATGATTTTTCATTGCTTATTTTTTTAACATGAAGTGTGACAGGAAAGACAAGTAGAATGACCCAATAATCAGCCTATTTTCCTGATTATTGTACATATACACTTTCTCTCACACACATTAAACATAAGCCTTGCCACATATAGTCCACTTCCAAGAGCCTTTAGCTGGGTCCAGATTTGTTGTTGATACCAAGAGCTTTGGAAGGGGGCCACTTTGATTATCCATGAGGCTTACCTGTCACATTATCCCAGTCACCAACTGTCTCGCCCTCTGGCAATCTCAAACTTCTGCTCTTCTCTAAAGCAGTTCACATGGCCACTAGCTCAGTTCAGTCTACAATTTTAATCCCTGTTGGCCCTATGTCTTGGAGTTTTTGCTTCTTTCTGCTATTTTCAGCTTCATATTTAGATCTACTCCTCTGTCTGCTTCTCCATCCAGAAGTATCGACTATGAATAAAATGTTAAAATGCATTATAAATTATTTATTTATTCTACTAAACATTTTCCCAACAACTTAGTCACACTGATATTATGCAAACATATGACACCCATGGGTATAAATCTTTTTAATGTTATGTATCCATTTAGAGCCCATTAACAATCTATGAATGAAGTCAGTTTATTCATATTTAAACTCAGGTACAGCACATTATTTATGAGAGCAAGATTCAGTGTTTTCTGGTTTGGATCAAGTAGTTTCCATTTATTCCAGAGGTTATATCAATCCTACCATCACTCTCAGACGAGAAACTTCCTTTTCATGATGTCTCTAGTCACTACCTCAGTAATACAGCTCATGGTAATATACTCCCCTTTCTCATAACTTCTGGGTTTGTCTGCCACATGCCACAGGAATGGCTCATCATCCAATACACTAATACTTTTAGTACACATAATAATAACATGATGCCTACTAATAATTAAGGAAAGCTAGCATTGAAATCCTAGTTGCATCTGATTTCCAAGGCCTACATTCTATTTAATACTGAAAAGGGAGCATATGGATTTCACACTATAAATTTGCAGTTTATGTAGTAGGACTAAACAAATAAACAAACAAACCTTCCATATTTTGTGAAGAAACCAAACAAAATTACTATGTGTCATCCACTGGTGGTAATCTTGCTTTCCTCTAAGTAGATGCCTAAATAATACTTTAATATAGTTAACTTGTGAAGTGGCTTCACCGAATATCCTGGGAGGACTATTCATTCATATTGCTCTCTATTGGCCTAATTATTGATTTCAACAAGAAAAGGACAGCCTCTCATTTGAATTCCTTCTAAGATTATACTCTTTAAACCACAGTTTTCCTTCTCTTTTAACTGTATATATACTTATTGCATTACCCGCAGTGATAATAGTCCAAACCAGACCTGCCTACTTATAGTTTCAGGTGAGTTAAAAAAGAGTCTAGGTAAGAACACAGATAGTTTAACCCTTGCTTCTTCAAAACTCAGTATCATGGCTTTCTGAGGGCTGGTCCTTCATACAATTAGTATTTAAAAATGGCAACACGTTTAAACTTATAAGTAAAGATTGCCATACTGCTTTCTAAATTACTTTAATTTTCCTTAACATTAAAATATATTTTCTTTTTTATAATGTTGTAAGTTCTCATAGATTTTGATTTCAGCAGTTTCCAAATAAATCTATCCCACTAAATCTGTCCCAAGTCTTTGCAATTGGGAACACAATTTTTTAAGTATAACCATGGCATCCTATCCTAATGTCAACAGATAAAAGAACTTACTCTTAAAGAAATAGTAAATAAAGTCCCTTGTTCATAATACCCACTTCAAACCAGAAACCAGGAGGTCAAAACATGAGAGCGTGTTTGTTTAAATGTGTTTAGTCCCAATAGCTGAACCACTTCTTTCCCCGAGAGTCCACAGTCCAGAATTTTAGGGAGCGAAGAAGAAAATGCACTGAAAATTTCTTGTCATCTTTTACAATAAAAATCTTTCCCCAGTCCAATCAGAATCTCTTTTAGAGTGGGAAATATGAAAATGAGAATCTAAAGTGGAAAACTGAACCAATTGTTCAAGTCATCTGGAAGGTAAAAAACTATATTGGTATATATACATAATGAAAGTAAAGATAGGGAAATCGCATGTGGGTACCATAAAGAAGATTTTTTTGAGAATTAGACTCAATATTCAGGGAGTGACTTATGATTGCAAGTTGTAGCCTTCTCTACTTCCATTCAATCAGAATAAAGAAATGGCTACCTTCATCTGACAGATACATTACATGCAAAAATCCAGGCTTCAAAATAAAGTGACAAAGAGATAAAATAATAATAATTCTATGGGGCAGAGCAGAGATGTGCTACTATAGAGGGATAGGTAAAGAATTGTGGGGCTAGAATCAACAGTGATGAGATTATGAGCCAAAATAACAATAAGGATGAGTTGTACCCTGAGAACATGATGTAAGTAATAGGGAGGGATGAAACAACAGTGCAAAAGGTAGACGGAAGGTATGTGCTTCCCTGGTACTGTAGAATAGAAAGACATTATTTTAAGACTGCTTGCAGGATAAAGCAGATAGAAAAATAAAATAAGCCTTTGAAACAAAATTAGCAAATACTGTAGAATACTAAAGTCTTAAAGCCAGCAACTTTAACCTAGTCCCTATGACTCAGGGAAGTTTTAACATATGTGTATCTCATTTTCATCATTTATTAAATAAAATAATAGTAGTGGCATAATATCATTTTTTTTTTTTTTTTTTTTTTTACTATTAACTGAAAGATGTCTTATAATGCATGTGGAAAAGACTAGCCAATGTTGACTACTGGAGCTCTGTCTTTTTACTATGATGCCTATATGTTGCGGACAATTTAATCTAGTTCTTGCTAGTTCCTACTGTATTGACTGGTAAGCTATGCTTTCATAATATTTTATTGTTCTTATATTTTAGAAAGGTTTTTAATGCAAATTTCTCAAATTGAAACGTGGAAACATTGATAGAGTACCGGACATTGAATTTCATGATAGTAGAGAATGAACTTAGGCCACTTTTTTTTTTTCAGGAATTTATAATTCACTTGAGAAAATAACACTGACCTGTGGAAATGGGATACCAGAATGGTCCAGTTGACTTGATAGTGTTTTTCTTCTGAACAGGTGTTCACAAGAAGCCAAATTTCAACCAAAAGTTTAGTGACCATAGGACTGGAAAAGGATGGGTATTGTCTGATTACAGTGCGTGAGGGCTGAACAGGAAAGCCTTAACATCCTCTTCAAGTTGCCTAAACTTTTGACTGACTTCTTCCTACTACAGGCCTGTTAACTCCCTTTTCTGGGGGCATTTACTTCAGAAAGCTTCCAGTTGTAAAATCTATCTCTGCTTCATTGAGATGCAAATCTTCTACAAGCAAGTGATGTCTTTCTCAAGAAGGTAGGAATCATTCTCTGAAATGTACCCGTGGACCCTTATCTATCAGCCTCTGTGGGAGGATGAGAGCCTAACTTTGATAAGTGCCAATTAGCAAACACAAATGGCCAAATTGCATTGACTAACCTCCCACTAATATTCTCTTATTAGCCAACCCCAGCATTTAAACACACAGATTTTGTTTCAGCAGAGTTGGATTCATTCTCTCTTCATTATTTCAGTAGTCTTGATCTCTAGTACAAAAATCTTGAATAAAGTCTTTGCTTTTTAAACTCAGTGCATTTATCGTCATCATTATTATTATTTTACAGACTGAGAACTCGATCCATGAAGTTCCACATGTTGAGGCTCTCCTTCCCTTGGTTAGTGTTTTCATTCAATACTGCCAACTTCTGATTTTTTTTTTTCACCTCTATATCAGTGCTTCGAAGCCCTGGTTATACATTCGAATCATCTAAATAGTATTTAAGAACATTGATGACTGGGCCCAACCATAGAGTTAGATTTAATTGGTTCAAGGTGGAGATGCAGTATTGCTATTGTTTCAGATTGCCCTAGATTATAGTAATTGACAAGTACTTTTCCAGAGGATAAAACATTTTACTTTCAAACAATGCTTCTGCAAACATGTAAAATAAAATTTATTAGAGTCTCATGTACCAAATTAGAATTGCCTACCATCCCTGACATTTCTGGGCTATATCTAGGTTATCTTAGTGTAAACTCTTCAATAACATTTATTGACATCTTCTAGATCTTTCTACTTTTGTTACCATTGTGGCAATTGGAGTTCTGGCAACACACAGGTCTCTGTCCTTATCACTGACGAAGAAATGAATTTCCACTCAGTGACAGTTATGAGACGTATTATTTATTAAAGGCACATTTTGAGGTAGAAGACGGGTCAAGCCTAAACTGGCTAACCATGTGGAAATGAGAATACATACCCCTGTGGGGAACAAGTTACAGCAAAAGAAGATAGAGAGCTATAACCCCAGGAGACGGGGAGGTCTGCATTGTATTAGGTCCGTGATAGGGGGTTACAAAGGCGTTCCTAGGTGATTGGCACGCGAAGTCATTTTGATTGACACTTGGCTGCTATATAACGTTTTGCCTAGTGAGTATGCACTTACCCAGAATTCAGTCCATTATAATTAGATTCTTAAACTTCAGGGCCTAAACACGATATTATAATGATGGTATGATGAGGCTGAGGTTGTGGACAGGTTAGGTAGTACTTTCTGCACAGGTGTCTGTGGCCAGATTAAACCAGCTATAGATTATGGCCCTACAGTTTTTTGTCTCTGGGGATGCAGGAGGGATTCTTTAATTACCAGTAGGGTATTCTTGGGGCAGTCTCTAGGCTGGGGCCCTATTCCTTCGTTCCCTGTCACTCGTGTCTGACTAGCTACCTAACACTCTGGAAACAGATGCCATTCATTTTGTCCAGATTTTACTAGTTTACAAAAACTTTAAGTTTTGAAATGGGAATAATGCAAGACTTAATTTATTCCCCTATCTTTTTTATTTTGCTAACTCCATCTCGTTCTTTAAATCTCATCAGGAGTGTTATAGTCTCTAGAACTGCTTCCTTTACCCTGATGCACTTACAGACGGCAGCATTGGCATCACCTGAGAGCTTGATAGAATTGGAGAGTCAGAGGACATACCCCATGTACTTAATCAGATTTAACAAGATACCCAGGTGATTCTTATACTCATTAACCATTACTCCTCAGTGTAGCTTTTTCACCACTCCTGTGTGTTTCCAAAACATACTGGGTTTCCTGCAAACACAGCCCATATAACAAGGAAGAATAACCTCAGCTTACTTGTTTGCCCTTCTCACTGGAAGGTAAGATATTTGATAGCATAGGCTACATATATGTAACTAATTTTTGTATTTCTAGTATCTAGCACAGTTCCTGGTATTTGGTAGGTATTCAGTACTTCTTAGTCATTTTTAGTTTTCTTAATCATTCTTCCTTAATTCTCTTTCTTTTCAATTCCATTTTTAGAATTATATAAGTAATATGTTAGTTGATGTTAGTGACATGGAATATGTATAAAATAGAGAAATGAAAAAATAAGCTTTTAATATTATTGTAATACAACTTTCCATTTTAGAAAACTACTTTATTTATATTATATGTTTGAATAGTTTAGTTCATGATAAAAGACACAGTTTTGATTGCTATTTTTATGCAATATTAAACAACAAACATTTCCATGTTGCTATTTACTTTTCCAACTTATTTGCATCAGTTACTCATATTTTATTCTTTAATTGTCTGTAGTCACTGTAGTGATGCCCTCTAAATAATATATATTTTAATATTTAATAATATAATAATAGATCTATCATGGCCACAATTTATAAGTTTTTTCTTTAAACATCCAGTTTTATTTAAGATTTTAGGAGGAAAAAATCCATAGGCTTTTATATTTACAAAGTTATTTGCCATTTCCAGTCCTACAGATCTGAGTTCCATTTAATATAATTTTTTCAGTCTGAAGAGACTCTCAAGGGTAGGGACCTGGTCTGTCTGGTTCACTAACTGGAAGAGGTTTTGGCACATAGCCTAAATATTTGTGGAATGAATGAAAGAATGAAAGATATAATAATCCCAAAACATTTTTTACTATGTTAATCTAGTTTTTTTCTCATACGCAGAATTATAATTTTAACTTAAAATTTGTACATGAATCACAATCCTGTTTCCAAAACTGAATATATGAAAAATTTTAGTAAATTATTCTCCAATTTAATTTAACTAAATAAGCACAAAGCCACTGTGATAATGAGAACCAGAGAGAAAGCAAGGAGTTAAATTGCATGTAATCTCTAAAGGTCCTAAGAGCTAGAGAAATAATCTTCCTCTCTCTTTTACTCTTTTACTCTTTCCCTTTATCTCACTTTTTCCATTATGTTCTTTGAGAATCTAAGCCATATATTAAGTCAAAGTACAAGGTAGAAGTACCATGATTATAGGGATTCATCATGGAAAGACCAAGCTTTTGTGTTTTAAGGGATGAGTGTCTGGGAATAGAGCACCTGGGAATAGAAATAAATGTTAGAGATTTCCAAGCCTAACCAACTCCTCTAAATACATTTTTATGGTTCATTATTTTCATAGCATTTTTCAGTTTACCATGTCAGAATATAAAACTTCAGTGCCAAAAACTTTAGATGCTTCTGCTTTGAAAATGAACTATATGTCCCCCATGCTTTTTTTGAGGTTTTTTTTTTTTAAGGTTAAAATGATTCATTGAATTCTAATAGCACACCAGAACATCATTTATTTATCTCTAGCAATATTCATGGAGTGCAACCTAAAAGGAGATAGCGAATAGCAATTTACTTCAGTAATTTTAAATGAGTTACTAAACCACAGACTTAAAATAAATAAATAGATGAATACATAAATCATAAATACATCTTTAGCAGTAAGAAGTGCCTAATTTTTCCTTAGTGTAAAAACCACTGAAATATTTAAAAGGTCATCCTTGCTGTATCTTCCTAATATCTATAAGAGAAACCATGAGAGACTAATGTTGTAGGTAACAGGTGAGATCACTCCTCTGGCTAAGTTCTGATGAACTGTGGCTTTTTGATTCAAATGTAAAGGCAGTGTCTATGAGCTAAACTCCAATAATCTACAGTTTACTTTAAGATTCAATAGTTAAGAAGTAATCAAATGCTAGCTTGCATACTCAATCACTCTAATCGTTCAGATGATTATAGTCCATTATATGTATATAGTGATGTATAAGATTAAAGAATCTTCTACATTAAATTAATTAAGAATTAAAAAATATATAGGAATAGTAATGTCCTTGGTATGTCAATTAATATCTGAATAGATCTCAATTTCTTGAATTTTAGTTGTAGCACTCTCCTCCTGCTACGGGATTCTAAGATTTTAGAAATCTGGTTAAAAAATAAATGACAGATTTTCTAATCCAGGGAGAAAAAAAATGAAGGCATAAGACTAAAAAGGACTAAAAAATTTGATATCCTCATACATTAGAGTGTAATAATAAATACTACAGTTTCAAGATATAAATTCACATGACCCCTTGCTAAGGGTTGTGAGAAAGAATTCTTTTGGAACAATCTCTGTCTTTAGAACTTTGCACCTTAAGACAAACACAGAAATGAAATTAAATATGGAAAAGGAATACCAGCTGCAGAATAAAAATGTTAAATAATTACATAAATAAACAGACACAGGATACCTTTGGGCCAGAAAAGAAAATTGAGGAAGAGTAGAAAATTAGTAAAATTTTATTATTTCTGACTTTTAAAAATAATTATTCCACTAGTGATTAGACTTGTTCAGCTGAATAACCCAAAAATAATGAGTGATGAATAAATGATTATACCTATGAGGAAAAAGAGAGCATGTTCTTTTTTCAACTTCACAAAATTGCATAAATATGTGTAGATTTTAGATATAACCAAGTTAATGCCTCGAGAATCTAACCACTCAATGATAGAAAAAAATGCAAAAATTCTTACAAACAATAAATTTAATTTCAAATTTATTCTTTCTTCATTCTAGGTACTATAACACCCACAGTTTATAAAATTTTTATTTAAAATAAATTTTCTTGGAAGTTTTCACTAGCCTCATCATTGAAGCTTCCAAGAGGCAGACTTGTGATATAGTTAAATCTTAACTAATTGGAAGACATAGCTTCTTAAAAGTTTTTAAGAAATACACATGCCTTCCATTAGTTATCAAAATATTTTCTCACACTGATAGGCTCAGTGTCCATTATTTATTAGTAATCCTGAATTCTGGTGCCTTTTCAGTGTTATAATAGATGGCTGTTGAATATGGGAAAAGCCAAGAGTATTACCTGATGTTTCCAGAAGCCTATTATTCTCTCTGGGTGTAAGTGAGATACTTTCCTTTCTTTTGTCAGATGTGGAACCTAGGCCAAAAGATTTCTAACACTATCAAAAACTTCTTACATCAGAACAATGGATTAAATCTTTGAAATTATGTCCCTAATGAAGTAAGAATTATCTGTGTGTGTTTGTTCCGTGTTTGACATCAGGTAGTGTCAAAGAAAGCTCTGGGATTAACTTTTTATCTTTTTCTTTATTATTTATTTTCTATATTTTCTTGAATTGCTACATATATAAATTTAATTTAAAAATAAACGATTTTTCTGGTTATTTACAGTTACAGAATTAACTTAGAATCAGTTTTATATGTTATGCCTTTGTTTCTGGTGAAAGCATATTCAAAAATATTCAATGAGTTTTACTGGAAAGGGTCTATTTTTATACATGGTCATCTACTAAAGAGTCTTCCTTAGGTTTTCAATAACCAAAACTCTGGCCCATTAAATTGTAGAGGTCTTCTTTTTTCTTCTTATTTTTCTTCTTCTTTTTTTAAACACATAGCACTCTGGCAATGTCTATCACCTCTAGGACAGAGCTAACAAAGTCAAAAAAAAATTTTTTTTTTTCTATCTGCTTCTGGCCTCTAGCTGCAATTTCTATTCTGTTTCCATGGAAATGGAAATCAGATAAATAAAATAATAAAAAGTTCTTTTACTTGTGATTTTTTTCATTAAAATATAGTGATTTTTTTCCCAAGTAAAGAGATCAAATATTTAGCAGTTATTTCTTGGAACTATTTTTATTCCAGAAACTAATTACTTAGCAGGGCATGTATATCTTCTGGAAGAGAAAAATAAATAAATCATTGGCCTTGATGTGACCCAGTCTGTAATATGTGTATCTTATGATAGCCAGAACAACCTGGTAGACCCAATAGTGCTGTGCTGGCTTCCAATGAGGCCCTGGCCCCAGTAAAAAGACATCATCTGCCTTGCTTTGGGTTGGTAGGAGATGCAGTGCTACCTCTGTAGCCAGTGGAGCTGTTGAGTAAGACAAGGGAAAAGATCAATCTCCAATTCAAAATGTGCCCAAGTAGAAAGTGTTACCTTAAACATAGCAGTGACAGTTTCAGAAGCAACTTGGTTTTGTAGACTTGCTCATGTTATCCCCTCTCATTAGGTAGAGCTTGTCCCTTATGTGATGCCCTTGTTTTATCACATCTAAGCTTCAAAAGATGGATATGAGCTTAAATTCATGCTACCTTTTTTCAAAACCATTACTACTGAGAATTACTTCATTTTGTTTCCTTCGTGTTATGCTATATCAAACATCTTTCATTCTTCTTCTAGAAAAATTAATTTCTTTGCTACTTTTGGCAACTAGACAGAGATATTTTAAGACCAATACTGAATTCTTCTGAACAGTATCATTGTTTTACTAAAAATCTGTAATAGGAGACACAATCTGATATAGGGCCATAACTCTACATAAGATAATGTCTGTAGGTATTTTGTGTTCTGTCTGATGGAAAAACATCTACATTTTACATTTTTATGGAATAAATAGAGCTATATGTTTCATCATTTATGTGGTTTATTTGAAGTACTGTCTACCCAGATATACTGTTTGTTTTGCATTTATTACAACCTTCTAACCATGACACACACACACACACACACACACACACACACACACACACACAAAATGCTTCTTTAAACATAAGAGAACCAGAAATACATTGTGTAATAGGTATATATACCCCTCCCTGGCTTCTATGGTCTGATCAACATTAAAGTAAACTTATTAATTTTGCATTGCATTTTACTTAAGTTTAATTCATGCCTTTTGCAGTTGCTTTTACTTTTACATTTTCTGAGGTTTGCTGGCAATTAGAGATCCTAAAACTGTACAGAAGTATACATGAGTGAGAACAGTCATTGGAAGCAGGAGATATGAACTCAGATTCTTACACCCTCATTTCTTTAAAAAAAATTGCAGAATGTTTCTGAAATCTCTAGGCCTCAGTTTCCTAATTTATTAAGGATAATAGTTCTACTTAATGGGATTGATGTAAAGATTAAATATGGCACACGGTTAATGTGGAAATGTTATATTTTATAATTATGTACATTGGACAAAAGGGATAACATAAAGATGAAAGTAAGTGGGATGACCATTTAAGTACTGTCCAACTATAGTCACTTTGTAGAGTAAAAAAGTGTGCTAAAATAATTAAAATATGAATTTAAAAAATATTGATGGGCAAATGGTTATATTATTTTGGTGGACCTATGAAATGATTCAATTTAAAAATTTTCAAAGAAATTTAAAAATAAAAAGAATGTATAATTATACATTAAAATAGGCTGAAATTTATATTGATTTAGAAATATCGAATAAAAGAATGATTTTTTACACATATTCATATACTTTATCCAGTCTAGTGTTCTAATTTTTATCTGTAGCAGGGTCTATTGCAAGTCCACTGCTGAGGCCCGAGCACCACTGTCTAATACAATGATTAGAAGCTGGAGTGGTAGCAGTACAACTCAAGACAAGGAGTTCACTGTCCCTAGTAACTTGGGTACTAGTGAGCTTTGTTTTATCATCAAGTACCCTGCATGGCTTTCTGAAAAGTTCCTGAAAAGGGCCAGTTATATTGTGACTAAAAGGGGTTGGGAAAAGAGAGGCAGGATATATTGCAAATTGTTTTCCAAATTTAACCACATGTGTCTCATACCTACTGAGACCATGTGGAACTTTGAAAACACTATTTCTATGCAACTCCTAGGTATAACACTTTGTTAAAAACTGAACAATTGAGGCAAATGCTAAACCAGTCAAAATACTTAGAGAAAAGTTATGACTTTCTTGGTCTGCCCCAAGAAAGTCCTGTGGTCATCTAGGAATATGACACTGAAAAACTGTCAGTAGTACTGTTTGAAATGTGTAGTTTCATTTAGATATAACTTGTTATAACTTGTTGCAGAATTAATGATATGGAGAATTTTTTTAGCAAACTATTACCAATTTAAAAATTCTCTTAAATTTGAACTTTGTTTTTGAGTTGAGATGACAATAGGCAATTCATTCTGATTTTTTAAAAAATTCTCCTTAATTTATTACTCAGGGATTCCACACATGTTTTACAGGGAAAACAAATATGAAAACAAGTAAAGAACATTAAAATATATATTATTTTTTCCAACAGAAAGAACTTTATAATAAATTGACAGTTATCTAAGAGGTGGTGTTTAGATGTCTAATAGAATAATTAACCTAATGCAAGATGACCCTAGGGACATTTTGACATACTCTTGCACTTAAAAGTTAGTTGTCAATGTTTCTGAACAGCAGTAACTCTTACTCTCTGTTACCGTTTCTCTCTTTTGACCTGAATCTCAGTTTTGAGTTCATTTCTAAGTATATTTTTCTGTGTATCTTCTAAACTGTGCACAATTTTTTCAATGAGTTACATAAGAAGTATATAAACTTGTATTTTGTATAATTCATAGCATATATTAAAATATGAAAAATGTAAAATATGGTGAAATTACTAGTGAGTAAAATTAACAAGAAAAATAAAATATTAATGCCAAATTCAGCTAGGTAAAATTGAGCTTAGAGAAATGGGAATAAGTAGAAAAAAGTAATGAAAAGAAAGTCATTTCTAGCACACATCTCAGCCAATAATCAGTACAATATGATATGCAAAAGAAATGGTGGCTCATAATTTGAAATTTTATTAGTAAATCTAAATAAAATATAATTCTGAATTTAAAAAGCCTATAAAAATAAAAATAGAAAAAATGTAAGATTGTATATCTTCCTTGTATCCATCCAAGAAGTAAATTGGTTTGACGGTAGTACAAACAATATTTCGAAAATAAGTATATTACCATTTGCATAATTTTGGTTAAATACTTATAATAAAATCCAGTGAGGTCAAAATAGTAGGATCAAAATGGCCTGATTGAAATAACCTGCGTTCTTTTAGAAGACCATCTTCACAGAACTGTCTAGGAAAGAAATCTCACAAGTACACTGCTTTGCATATGATAATACCATTAAAAAATACTTTAATTTTTATTTGAAAGAATATATGTATAAAATACATTATAGATCTATATACATTTTTAAATGGAAAAGTAATAATACAAACAGCAATATCTATCACATGATGTAAAAAATTGAGTATTATCTTTAAGCACTTTGTACCTCTGATAACATAAATCTTTCTGCCTACTTCATCCAAAGTTTTTGATTAAATATGTCCTTGTTTCTCATTATCGTTTTACTACACCTGATTTTGTATGCCTTGCTTAAGAAATTCTTTCCTTGGCCTATTAACTAATCACATAATTTTAAAGAAAATAAAAGCTTTCTGTCTTTCAGTTTCACCCAATTTCTTTATATATTTCATTGATGAGTTTGACCAGCACAAGTAAGCCCAACACTGAGAATAGAATATTATTTCTATATACTTATGACATGGATATGTGGCAAACGGTAAGGGTTCTCAGGAGAAATTGATTTTGCTTGCTAACTATTATCAGAAAAGATTGCTTAAAATTATTTACTTAAAACTGATGCAAATAATTTTCATTCAAAAGAGAAATCCTTGCCTATCTTGAGGTCATGAATATAATTTTCAATATTTTTAACAGATTGTAAGTATGTCTTTTCTACTAAACTTATCTTTCTGAAATTTATTATTGTGTATGATGTGAAGTAAGGAAGAAAAAAATTGTCCATTTATTTTTATTTGATCTGAAATGATAGTTCTGTCATATATCAGGCTACTTATGCTTTTACTTAAAAATAATATAACCTGGATAAATCACTCAAAGAGTTTATATTTATTTTCTTATTATATCTTTGAAGCCTCTTTCAAATGAATGCTATTGGAATAAATCTCACATCATGCTCTATATTATCTTTGTATTTTTCATTTAACATTGCCACATTTCTACCCAATCTTTCTAAACATAAATTTAATGAAGTTATAAGAGTCTTATGTAGAATGAATATTTGTGACCCTCCCCCCCCTCCAAATTCATATATTGAAGCCCTAAGCCACATTGTGGCTCTCTTTGGAGATGGGGTCTTTAAGGAAGTAATTTATGTTAAATGAGGTTATAAAGAGGAGCTCTAAACTAATAGGGTTAGTGTCTTTATAAGAAGAGGCAGGAAGAAAACAGGAAACTGTTTTCTCTCCCTCTGCCATGTGAGGACACAGTGAAAAGACAACCAATTACAAACAAGGAAGAGAGCTCCTTTCAGGACCTGAATTGTCTGGGACCTTGATCTTGGACTTTGCAGGCTCAAAAACTGTGGGGAATTAATTTCTGTTTAAGCCTTCCAGTCTGTGGTAATTTGTTATGTCGGCCTGAGTAGACTAATCCACACTGTTTTAGGATTATTTTAAGTGTTATTAAATCCTTTGATACAATATATAATGCTACATTGACTGTGCCAGAGTAAAGATACATAAAGATCTTTGAATTATGTTTTATGATACATTCCTGGGAATAAATTTAGTAAGTCAAAGGGCCAAGTATAATTATAGCTATTTAAATATTTTGCCATATTGTTTTCCCAAATGATTATATTGTTATACATATGTCAGGAGTTCCAGAGCATATCAATTTCCTATTAAATGCAGAGGCTTTGTTATAACTCTCTTTAATATGCTAATAATATACATATGATGGTACCTCAAGATTCGTTTTTCAATTTAATACTCATATTCTTAATGTTCAGGTGTACCTTAACTACCAAGACTAATTTTGTGGCCCTTGACAAAAGATCTCTCTTTTGATATACAAAGCTAATTCTGTATACATATGGTCAGTCATGAGAACATGTATACAATTTGCTTACAAATAATATACTCTAACATATATAATGATAAATTCATGGAAATAAGTTTACACAGTAACTTATATGTCATTAGCTCAGAAAAAAAGGGGGAGCGGGAAACAAAAGGCTGTGTATTAAAGCACATATATACATGAAAAATATTTATATTATATATATATACACATATGCATACACATAAATTAACTTTATAATGAAAATCTATGAAAAGCAATGGCTTTAGTCTACTATTTTAGAAGAGAAAGTTGTACTAAATTCCTTACATACAGCCATACAATAACTGAAACTAAAAGCCAGTTGGTTTCTTTGATAGATATTTAGTCTCTTTTCATTATTATGAAGAAATATTTTCTGAAATATGCCTTTTAAGCTTTCAATTTGTAGGTTTCTGAATTAGACCAGCATGAATTGCAAAGAGCCAATTTATTGAATCACGAAGAGCTAACAAAGCAGTGACATTCACATTTCCTTAATATTTCCACTAACCTTATTTGTTCTGTGAGCAAAATAGCTACTGCTATTTGCTCAGAATTGGTGGCCATGATCAGAGTGACTGTCAAAGTCCCTGTCTCTCTCTAATTTCAAGCTCTGTTGAACAGTGCAGTTGTGGCGGGTCCAGGGTGCAACATGTAGTAGCAGCCCAGGCAGTATGTGGGATAATATTAGAGAAACTTGTGGATACTGCTAATAGAAAGGGAAAATGCTAGTGGTTCTTTTTTCCCCCCTTTTTTGCTTTTGTTTATTTTGTTTAGTTTAATAAGCTAGTTCACTGTGGTACAGTTAATTGCTACAAATAATATCAATAGTCAGCAATTATTAAAAAAATATAGGTGGAATGTTATTCCATGACTAGAAGAAATTAATATAAATTATGCACTATTAAATGTGTCTAAGAGAGAATGAATGTACTTTCCCAAGCTATTTCCACAATCTTCTCTTAGTGGTCTTTCATGTGCCCATGTATTCTAGTAAAGAAAGTCAATCTGAATGCAATCTTCTACTTCTTCACCTGGAATTCCCTCTTCAGTTTCCTGTAATCATCTGGTCTATGATCCTTATCTCCACTCACGTAGTCTTTATGAGTTTACCAATGACCTCCTAAGTACTAAATTCAAATGAAGACATTCCAATCCCCTTTTCCTTTAAACGTATACTTCTTGACTATGTTATTTCTGAAGTATATGTATATAGAAGGTGCCTAAATTACAGTGGTTTGACTTATTATTTTTCAACTTTATGTTGATGTGAAAGTGAAATGTATTTAGTAGAAATTGTGCTTTGAATTTTGAATTTTAGTATTTTCCTGGGCTAGCCATAGCCTGATGCTGGGCAGTTCTAATTTTAACAGATGGAGAAAAAGAGCAATCATTGTGAAAAGTGCCCAGAACATTCTTCAGAAAAGCTTATACTATCTAAGAACAAAGACTTATCCCAGCTTGAGAAAGGTCATTCTTCCCATTCCAGGCCCCTCTGCCCTTTCTGTCTCATCTAAGGAGAAGTGATAAGTTATACCATTGGAGCAACACTGTGAAGTTCACAAACATGCAACACAGGACCACTAAAAGACTGAGATTAAATTATCTCAGTGGATTGTGGAAAGCTTATCTTACCCCAGATTTGACCACCATACCAATAGTGCTCCAGTATAATAAAAATAGATTAAAACAGAAAGAGTGGCAAGAATCATACTCTATTTAAGGAAGATATAAAAATAAGGACACTAGAGGAATTTGAAGCTTGTGGAACCTACAACTAGAGAAAATATTAGATGCAGTCCAACTCATAACAAGTATACAATAAAATCTATTACTTAATATGGTATGCCTGTTTTTCAATAAAATTTATAAAACAAAGCAAAAGGCAAGAGTAAACAGTCAAAAAGAAAAAGAAAACATCAGTACCATACTCATATATGATGCTAATATTGGAAATAACAGGGAAATTAAAATAACTATGACTAATATGTGAAGGGCTCTCATGTAAAAAAGTAGGCAACATACAAAGACAGATGGATAATGTAAGCAAAGTGATACCAGCTCTAATAAAGAATCAAAAGGAAATGTTAAATCAAAAAATACTGTAAGGGAAACAAAGAGTTTCTGTGATGGACACATCAGTAGACGGTCCACAGTTGAGGAAAGAATCAGTGAACTTGAAGACATGCCAATAGAAACTTTCTAAATTTCATTTGAAAAAATGAAAACAAAACAAAACAACCAGAAGAGAACACCTAAGAACTGTGGGATAATTTCAGAAGGTGCATCAAAAGCATAATTATAGTATCAACAGGAGAAGAAAGAGAATGAAGTAGAAGAAATATTTAAAGTTAAAATGGCTGATAATTCTTCAAATTAATGATAGACACCAAACTACAATTCTGGGAGGCTCAGAGAACACAGAAAAGCTTAAATACTTAATAACAAACAAGAATGAAACTCAACATATCACACTCAAAATGCAGAAAAGCAAAGACAAAGAAAATCTTGAAAGGAGCAAGAGGAGAAAAACACCATACTTCTAGAGGAACAACAATAAAAATTCAATCAGACATCTCATAGAATGAAAGCAAGAAGTGAAATTTTTAAAGAGTTGAGAGAATTCTATATTCTGTGAAATAGGAAACTGTTACAAACATGATAGATACCAATTTAACTATATAAATACTCACTTAAAATACCAATGGTCTAAATATACCAAATAAAAGACATTGTTAGAGTGGATTAAAAAACAAGAGTCAACTATATCTTATCTAAAGAAAACCATTTTAAACATAAACACCCAGATAGATTGAAAGTTAAGGGATAGAAAAGCATACATGATGCTAACACTAATCAAAAGAAAGCTGGAGTAGGCATATTAATTTCAGAGAAACAGACTTCAGAAAAAGTAAAACAATTAATGTAAAAAAGAACATTATATAATGAGAAAGAAATCACTTCTCTAAGAAGATCTAACAATTCTAACCATGTGTGCATCAAAACAGTGTCAAAATATGTGTGACAAACACAGACCTGAAAAGAGAAATAGACAAACCTGCTGTTATGATTAGTTACTTCAATACCACTTCTATAATTGATAGGTCAATGAGGTAGAAAATTAGTAAAGTTATAGTTAACCTAAAAATATATATTCTGTATATTTCATTACTTATACATCCCCACCATCATTTATTCAATAGCTTCATGAATTTAGTATAAAAGTTTGAGTAGAGTGAAAGATATTCTAACCAGGCAAAATATACAAAATTATTATTCTTGCTCTGATTATCAAAACAATGGTTTTTAAAGGTGATAAGAGTCTTAAAAGCCATCAATAATAGCGCTGAAGGTTTATATGTCAAAAATTACATGGGTTATTATAAAATATTCAGAATTAATCAGTGCTAGATATCCTCAGTGGCATTTAGATTTTATGGACATATACTTAGTGTTAATAAAAACACCTTTATTATTTAATTTTGTACAAGAAAAATAAAATATAAGTTTAAAATGCTATAATTTTTCATCCATTTTTAACTCAGTGAGACATGATTTTTAAAACGATTTTTTATTTTTGCAGATTCATAGGGAAATTATTATTCTATATTATATACTGTTATTCAGGGTAAGTAATACTAGCTGTCATATTTGATGACTTCAGTGGTTTAATACAATGTATTTATTTCTCATCTCATATTCCAGATCAGGTCAAAAAGCCCTCTTTGGTATCCCTTCTCTAAATGTTAACCCAAGGATCTAGATGCATGATTTGGGATAGAAAGGGAATAGAAGGTTGTGAGAGATTACAAGTAGCAAACATAACTGGTTCTCACATTCCTTTGATTGCAACTCAAATACATGATCTCAACATTCAGATTTGGTAGGCACATGGCATTACCTCTGCCACATGAATATATCAGAAAATTATTCTAAAAAAATGGCCTACAAAAGAGTAAATGGAGAAAAATAGTCTCTTCAACAAATGGTGCTAGAACAATTGTAGAAACAGGTGAATCTAAGCATAAACTTTATACCCCTTACAAAAATTAATTCAAAATATATAAATAAAAAAATATAACACAAAAAGACTGCTAGAAGACAACATAGAAAATCTAAATGACCCTGTGTTTGGTGATGACTTTTTAGATTTAACACCAAAGGTAAAATTCACAAAAGAAACAACTGATAAGCTAGACTTTATTAAATGAGAAATAACTGCTCTGCAAAAGACAGTATCAAGAGAACAAAAAAACAAGTCACAGGCTGGGAGAAAATATTTGCAAAAAATGTATCTGCTAAAGGAGTTATCAAAAATATACAAAGAACTCTTAAAACTCAATAATATCACACATGGCTAATTAAAAAATGAGCCAAAAACCTAGCAGACATTTCACCAAAGAAGATACAGACATGTCAAATAAACATATGTAAAGGTGCTCCAAGTCATGTCATCAAAGAAATACAAATTAGAACAATAAGATGCTACTGTACCCCTATTAGAATGGTCAGAATCTGGAACACTGACAAATGCTGGTGAAGATGTGGAGCAACAAGAATTCTCATTCATTGCTAGTGGGACTACAAAAATGGTACAGACATTTTGGAAAGCAATTTGGTGATTTCTCATAAAACTAAACATACAATAAAATCCAGCAATCATACTGTGTGATATTTACACAGGAGTTGAAAATTTATATCAACAGTTGTGTCAGCTTTATTCATAATTGCCAAAACTTGGAAGCGACAAAGATGTCCTTGAGTAGTGAGTGGATGATAGGCTGTGGAATATCTAGACAATGGAATATGATTCACTGCTAAAAAGAAATGAGTTATCAATCCGTGAAAGAGAAGCATAAAACTTCAGTATATATTACTGAATGAGAGAAGCCAGTCTGAAAAGGCCGTATACTGTATGGCTCCAACAATTTGATATTAGGCAAAACTATGGAGACCATAAGAAAAATCTGTGGTTGCCAAAGAGGAGGGGGATGAGATGAATAGGCAGGCAGAGATCATAGGGTTTTTAGGACAGTGAACTCTTTCTGATATTAAAATGATAATACATGTCATCATACATTTGTCTAAACCCATAGTATGTACACCACTAAGAGTGAAACCTAATGGACTCTGGGTGATAATGATGGATAAGTGTAGATTCATCAATTGTAAGAAACATACCACTCTGATGGAGAGTGTTATAATGCGGAGGCTCTGCATTTGTGGAGGTGGTGTGCATAAGAGAAATTTCTGTATCTTCCTTTCAATTTTAAAACTGCTTTAAAAATATTAGAAAAAAATTTTCAATCATCTTTAAAGTGATACTGCTTTGCTTTGGATTGAACAGAAATTTGTAATTTGTGTTGGTCAAAGCTGTTAAAAATTTTAGTCACTTACAAATAATTTAAGATTGGATTAAAAGATAGACTACATAATTCGAAGAAAATGTAATTTAATCTTATAAAAACCACCTTGAAAATAACTGCCAGGCAGATTTTATGAGATAAAATTTGAGATATATTTGTTAATGTTTACAAGTTTTCTGCACAATGCAATAGCCTAGAATCATACAGGAATAACTCTATCAATTTTCCCCAAAAACTGTAAGTCATAAGGATTGAACATTTTCAAACTTAGAATATTTTTTTCCTTGGCAATGTTTTTAAAATTGTCTTTTTCCTTTCTCTGTATGCAATATTAATTTACAAGTATTTTAAAAACTATTCTTTGACTCAAAAAACATCTATAAGGTGATTTATTACACTGAATTGGTAATCAAAGGTTAGGATTCTGCTGCTTTAAAATAATTTAGAAAGTTTGTTATTTCTCTAGCTCGTGTAACAGTTTTCTTCTTAAAAACTAAAATTCGTTTTTACAATCTGCTTGCCTCTAATTTAAGTACTAGATTCCTTGCAATTTTTATTTGTTAAAATTATGACAGCAGAAGAATGAGATGAAAATGTGCCATATCACTACTTATCATAATTTCCCAGGATATTTACATATAATTCTCCAAATTATATTTAGATATTGAAATAAAACATTATTAAAGAAAAAGCGATGTTTTAATTAATTGGTTTTAAATTTGTACAAACTTATAGTTTTTTTGCCCCAGTTAAATGATTGACAGACCCCTTTAAAGAGTAAATCTTAAATGAGCTATTCATTATAAAAAATGTGATTGTTATTTGAGCACTGCAGCAGAATAATAGATTATAATAAGGGGTCAGAATTAGCTTTCTTAAAAATAATTTGTATGCCTTAATGAGAATGACTAACTTACTAGCAATGACATTTAATATAATTTGGAACATTTGATTATCACATTTACATATAGCAAATAAATATGAATAGTTTTACTGTTGAACATACAATTTTTATGCAAATATTTAAGAATTATGTTAATGTCTGAAGTTCATATTATAGAACTAATATGAGAAAGAGGGGAAAAAATAAAGACAGAAAGAAAGTTTTATAGAGATTAGAATTGGCATGCCCTTCAACTGGTAGAGTTCATTTTTCTTTTAGTTAAAAAGAATCATTTGAATAAAATACATAAATATTAAAAAGGCAATTATGCTTTGTTACCAGGACGACAGAAGTGAAGCACATGATAAAATAATGGGAATAATTTACAGCTCAGTAGGACAACCACAGAGACAATAATCTAATGGAAAAGGCACATTTATTTAAAAAGAAAATAAGATCTCTTATCTAAGCTCATTTTTAATTTCAACATTAGCTCACCAGATGATAGTAAAGAACCCCACATTTCAAAGTTTTCAAAGACATTTTCAGTAATTCATGGGTGATTAGGAAGTAATATAACTATTTTAATGCAAAGAGATTCCCCTGAATAGACTAGCAATTCAAGTATATTTAGGAAGAAAATGCTTTTGCTTCCCCAGAAACCCTTTGATGTTCTGTAATAAACGATGGGTCTATGTGAAATCCTCAGACTGAAGGTAGGCCTGACCCAACTATTAAAATTCTACAGCTATAGTTACAAGTGTGTAGCATGAACACCCAAATATAATAACCTCCCCAATTAGAGCCTCAGAAGTTAGAAAATACTTTCAACCTACATAAAAGGGTACATTTAAAATTAGGTTAATCTCCAATCTCTTCTGATGAGAACTGATAAATATTTTGAATACGAATCTAGTATTCTGGAAAATGTGATTCATTTCTAATTCAAGACCAGATGAGTATAACATAAAACTAACATCAAGAATAGAATTGGAAAAACATGACTGGAACTGATAATAGCTCTGTCATAAGGTATGCTTATCACTTTTAAGTTAACAATTCAAATCTAAATTGAGCGCTGGTACTTGTGATAAACTTTGACCACAATTACATGACAAAGACTGGCATCCTTACATGTCTTAAGTAGCCACAGTAGCTTGAGGAGAACCCATATTTTGTACCTTGGAAAATTCATCCAAATCTGAAAATGAGTGTGTGGTGGGAGCGGGGGGGCGGGGGGGGGAGATTGTGGAGACAGTCAGTCAGCATTCTTTTATTCATGAGGCCATTGACTACATTTTGATTGGAGACTAATGGCTGCCTAATTTTCAAGATAGTATTAAGCCATAAAAAAAGAAGTTAGATAGAGGACAAATACAAATGAGAAGTGGCACAAAGGGTAACATTTATTTTAGTAATGATGCATGCCAGATTGTTTTTTTGGCCTACTCCTGGGTTCCTACAGAGAAAAAGAGCTGTAACAAAAGTAAGTGAAGTGAAAGAATGCTATCACCACATGCAAGTTTAATAAAATAAGAGAAATATTATATTTATTTGATGTTTTGTAGCCATAACTAAGTTATGGTTAAAACATACACTGTTATAAAAAAGAATGAAATAGATTTGGGTTTGGTTTTCTTTTTTTTTTTTTGGTGTTGTTTGTTTTGCCTTTTTATTTTATTTTTTTAAAACATTAAACTGTTTCTTGATAAGGCAAAA
This sequence comes from Pteropus medius, assembly GCF_902729225.1. Lineage (NCBI taxonomy): Eukaryota > Metazoa > Chordata > Mammalia > Chiroptera > Pteropodidae > Pteropus > Pteropus medius. Next base: position 3,525,823 of record NW_024354500.1, on the reverse strand, counting down.
AAGAAAAAAAGAAAAAGAAAAGAGAAAAATTCAGTTCTATTTTGTAGCCAAGTCATGGACTGCAATGTCATTCTTTTGGGTGGGTATAATTCGGGGGAATATGTTCTACTTCAGCTCAGTATCTATCTACATAAAAGTCCTTCCACAATATTAGAAATATGAGAGAAATTCACCTGGATGACCAGATTGTTTGAGAGTCTGGAAATCACCCTCGGTTGTGACAGAAGATATCACCATGGTGATGAGAGGTCATGCAGAAGTGGCAGGCAAAACATGGCTGTGATAGAAGAAAATGTAAATTGTGACCTTTCAGGAGGCCATGCAAAACTCTGCTGACCTGAATGGAAGGATTTAAATGGCATGGGTTTCAGAGACTCAGAGAGTTGGTTCTGTTTTTATTACAGTTTCACTCCTTCAGCCTAGTATGGCCAGGAGTGAGAACAATGTGATATAATTTAGACTCTTAAAGAGTTCTTTCCTTCTTGAATATTCTGGGCCTTTTAAAGTTTAGGATAATTTAGTCTGAATAACCACTGCCAATGTGTGAATGCAAAACTTACCAGGATTAACCACTTATTTTATTGAGGGACTTCAATGACATTATTACATTTGATCTTCATAACACTTGTAAGATAAGTATTACTAACGTTCCAGTTTCTTATATGAAGCTAAGAGAGGTTAGGTGGTTTGTGTGGGTAGGAATATTTCCACTAGACAAATCTGGCTGATTCAAATGTCTTTGTTCTGTTGCACCATGCAGCCATAGAGAAGCCTGGAAGAAAACTCCATTACTGTTTGAAAAAATCAATATTTACAATTCCACATGAATACATAGGTAATATATACAGAGAAAGGTTCCTTTGCCTAAGAAATAATTATATTTCCTTCTTTTTATGTTTTCACATCGAAAATTTGAAATGTGAGGATAGCTAATATAATCTTGGTCAACCTCCAGATCCTTTAGGATTATTTTTGATTTGACTTTCATGAACAAAGAACCAGTGAAAAAATATAAAACAAACCAATAAACATGTAATGGTGCTGACAAGCATCTTGCCTGGCTCCTTACCCTTAGGAGACTGTCATCTCATTTCATTGTCAGTTTATAAACATCACTGCTAAGTGGAAAGCAGAGATAATTCATTCAGTTCACTTAGGAAAACCTTGAACTTTAGGTTACCTAAACTAAATCTGTTTAAATCTCAGAAGTAATGAGAGAACAAACATAAAACTATAGAAAATTCAAATGCTATTTTCATCCCAGGGAGTTTAGAATAACATTATGCAAGGAATATAATTAACTCCACTGAATTCTACCCTAAGTATCACGTTAGAAGTGTAGTATTTATCATTAGCATAAATGGAACAAAAGCACAGACCTGAAGTAAAATATCTGCAGTATTGTGACCAATGGCCAATGGGAAAGGAAGAATCTTGCAAAGGAATGACAGGTGGTTAAAAGTCAAAGGAAGTGATGAAAGCTATAATTAAAACCATAAACTGTAAGTAAAAGAGCACATAAACTACAGAGCTATTTAGTTCATGGATGAAAGAACCCAGAATAATTATATCTGGCTAAATGAAGAGCTCCTGTTTTCTTGAAAGGCTCCTCCTGCTAGAACAGATAAGGAAACTTCTCAACAGGAGCCAGGAAACCATTTTCTGTTAAGTCTGGCTTGATTCACTGTTTAATTTCTAGTAAAAACTTAAACTTCCTATATTTCTCTCTCCCACACATGTAGGATGAGACAAATCATGTCTCCACAGCTATATGGGGAAGACCAATAAAATAGTTGAAAAGATATTTGGAAGAAAGAGACTATAATACAACTCACTACATTTTTATTGGAATTGCAAGGCATAGTGAAGAAGATTCCAGAGCCTAAAGTAGATAAAACTCAGGTTCGTGTTCCTACTCTTGACTAGATGCCTAAATTCTAGAAAATCATTTAATGAACTAGGACCTCAGTGTCTTCATATGTACAGTACAGATAAGGATAAAGCTGTGTGAAACTCAGATGAGAAAATATATTGAAATGCAATGTGGAAAATGTAACAATCCATAGAAATAAGACTGATAATTTTAAGCACTCACTTCTAATGGTGTGCAATAGGAATAGTAATGACAAATCTATGAAAGAAAGGTGACTTTGGAAACCTGTATTTTCAAATTTGCTAGGAAACCAAGAGATGCCAGCAATGGCCAGAGTCTCAGTGTCTCGCTATCTATTAAAAGAGTTGTAAATACAATTTTCCACTTTATCTTAGTCACCTTTCAATTTAATAACATCACCAATTTCAAACAGAATCATAGTTTAAATATTACTAATTTCTGCTTCACAAAACAAAGCTATTGCTACTGTCCAATTTTGAAAAGATGAAAGAATTTTTAGGAAAGAGCTATAGACTCTCAACAGGAGATGAAGATTTTTAATAATGAAATTAATTGTTTTGGAATTTTCACAAAATGTTATGCCTAGATATTATAATTTACAAAGTAATCCATTTGCTTCATAGTTTATTTGCAAATTCTTCCAAATCATTTTTAAAATGTATTGTTACTTTGGCCATGACTGGAGCAACATAGATATTGCCTGAGGATGTGTTTTGTTTGACCCATACAGTGAATCTTTCCATAGAACAAAAAGTACATTTCTAGGATCCATTAACTCCTGTAGGGTTAGAATTAGGCCACGTTTAAGTCAACTACCTGGATCCTTCAGGTATTTGAGTTTGTACCTATGGATGCAAGTTGCAAGTTGGAACCTAAACACAAATAATGCTAAATTACTATTAACTGAAAGGACCCTGAGTTACAAAGCCTGTTAAATCCACATAACACATTTGAACGGATACTTTACTACTCTTAATCTTGAATGTGTTTCAATTTCTCTTTTATTCTCCAATTTATTTTCAGTTGATATGGCAAGCATTTGGATAAAGCTGTGTGAAACTCAGCTTTATTTTCCTTCTTGAATAATCAGAAGTCATTCTAGGGAGTATAAATCTGAACATAACAAGCCAAGCCCTCCCCACCTACTCACCCCAGAGCAGCCTCCCATCTCTTAGCATCGATTAGGTCTTAGGTTAATTTGAACGTGCTTCTGTTTTATGGTAATGCTTTTCATTTGTTTTTTTCATGTTTTAGAATAACAATAATTCAAACCTTTTTCCTGTGGCCTTGGATTTATAAATTTTAAGTTCATGGTTGTAATACTATTTTACTGTTAAACCATTCTCTACAGAGTTTCTACAGATTATAAATAATAATGAATTCCTTCTAAAAGTGAAGGTTAAAGCTGTTGAGATGTTTTGTTTCGTAGAATAACACTTCATTTCTCTCTATCTGCATTCCTCAGACTAATTCAAACATTTAGACCAGTTGGTGGTTTGTGCTTTTCCTGGCTTTGGTTTACAAAAACCTTGGTCATTAGAGAAACAGAGATTTGCTGGCATAGACAAAGCATTTCATAGCACATCAAAAGAGAGATAGATTGTACCTTCTGACAAAGATTATTATAAATAATAAATACACACAAACTTTCCCCAATCTAAGGAGAAACAAAACAGTAAGAATGGAAAAATTAACAAATAAATAGAGAGATCCAGTGTTCTGATTTATTGACAAAGAACTCAGGATGCAGAGCAGGAATGAAATATGTCCGTGCCCCAAAGTGGCATGGAATCATCAAGATTTCCATACCCTTCAGACATAACATAGAACTCTACTAGAACTGAAGGAGCATACAGACAGAACAAGAAATATCTCAATAGTAATCTATGTGGACTGAAAACTGAGCAGCAGAAGTGCACATCTCTCCAGATGCCAGGTATAGAAGGAGAAATAGCCCCTCCCACAAAGCCTTGGCACTGTGGAAGCTCCCTTACCCCCCAAATATTTGACCCAACCCTAGGAAGAGGGAGATTGCTAAAAATGAGTTTCTACCAAATGGTTAATAGTGATTAAAGTTGAAATGAATTTGAGCATAGGAAATTGTTATATACTATGCACACCTAATTTTAAAAAAGTTTCATATCTAGAATATTATTAATAAAAAAATAAAGTAAAATGTAATTATTACATGTTGTTAATTATATTTGAGATATGAAACATTAAAAAAAAAAAGAACAGCTCAAGTGTGCACAGCAGGGTTAAGTAGTTCCTTCTGCTTTCTAGTTATATCTGTATCACTTATTTCCAAAGCACTATAGAAGCTAATTTACATACTAAAAAAATCTAGTATTAAACAGGAATATAATACTGTTTTTAGTACTCTTCATATGTTAGTAGTAAGTGCTTGAGGCTAGTAGTAGGAGATATACATATATATATAAAATCAGTTAGGTTAATGAAGTTAGTATGAGCCAAGACATGTAGATATTAAATGTAAAGGAGAAAGTTATTAGGTTTGAACATTTAACCAGTCTACCTCAATGAGTTTCAATCCAAAACTGTATTTCATTCTCAAGAGAGAACAACTCTCACTATCATTATACACACAGAATTAAAACATTTGGGTCCACTTTTTGCAAATGAGGTGACTTGCTTCTTGACTTCTAAAACCTTTAAGCAATCTATTTCTCATAACATGACTCAAAGGGTTATTGGATGTCTTTTGAACCATCTGGGTGAGTTAAGGGTAAAGGAATCTAAAATGTATGTATTCATTTCATTTAAAATACACATGGGCTTATAAACCAATTGAAAATTACTTGGCATGAGCATAGAGGAACTTGGCAGAAAATAGTTCCCTGAACCCAACAGTTTTGACAAAGTCCAAATGTAATAAAAAAAAAACTGCCCACATTTTTAGCCATAATTTGGCAAAACAGTCAAATAATAATTAAAAAAGAAAATACACAAATGAATTTAAAATAGAGATTTATTTTCAAATGAAATGGGCAGGTTTATGTGTCTTTTTATACAATGATGGATCTTCACCTTTTCAGAGAATAATCTTTTAGCATCTGCATCTGATACCTGGATGGTTCCCATGTACCTCTATGAGTCAGGCATTTCTTCCTATTGGCATTCTATGCACACACACATAAACATGCTCACATGCACATGTATGCACACACATGTGCATACACACATATGTGCATACATATAGACAAGTGCATACACACACTGAAAAAGAAAAAGTGTCCCTTCCTCCGAAAAGTAAAAACTATTCTTTATATTTGTCCTTTTGAATATTATGACTATTTATATGCACTGTGCTTCAAGTCAACTGACAAGCAACTATCGCAATTAAAAAATTTTTCATTTCATGAGGATTGCCAGATAAAATGCAAGATGCACAGCTAAATTTGAATTTCAGATAAATAGTAAATAACTTATTTTAGTGTAAGTATACCACTTGCAATATTTGGGACTATCTTGGATGCAAAAAATAATACTTTATCTGAAATTTATATTGAATGTTCTATTTTTCTTTGAAAAAATGTGAAAACTCTACTCCTAGCACCTCTTAATAAATGTATTTAGAAAAGAAACTATTTTAACAAATAAGTAGTTCTCAAGCTATGTCCTCAATGTCTTGTCCTCAATTTCTCTGAATACATTTATTTAAATTTTACTTATTTTCGTTTGTTTGTTTTTTGTAATCACACTCTTTGGTACTGTAACGATACAAGGATCTTCTCTCTAGACAATTACTTTTCAGTCAAAGGACATAAGACTAACATGAATAACACAGTATAGATTAACTGCTAACTTGTATCAACTGTCTGTAAATAATTTGTTTATAGATGAAAATACTGAGACCTACCGAATTTAAGGACAGTTTCATGATTGAAATGTATGTTGAAGGCAATCTGGAAAAGATATGAGGGGACATTCCAGAGAAGAGGAATAAGGTTGAAAGCTCAGAGAAGAGAATGAGCACAATATGTTCATGACCCATTGCAGGTGCTCAAAAGATGGAAACAATATTAGTCAAAGGTGCTTCAAACTAAAATCTAAACATATATATGTAATTTATGTAATATACATGTTATATATCATTTATATAATATATGATATATAGACATATATATTTTAAACAAGTCCTTACAATATTTGTAAAAGATGTTGCTTTACCTCAAAAACACAAATCTCTAAGCCTTGTAATCTTTGGCTCTCAACAACCCTTACCTGTAATTGGATTTCAGATGAAAAAAAAAAAGAGCATGGACTGTGTCTATTCCCTTTTTATCTCCAGGGTTTAGCACAGTGCCTGGACGCATTGCTCAATAAATGTTTGCAGAAAGAATTTGGAAAAAATAAAGAGAAGGGATGGAGGAGGGAGGAAGGAAGAAAGGGAGAAAGGAAAGGAAAAAGGAAGAAATAATTCTTCAAGGCAGGTAGATAATTTAGGAGTTCTAAAATTATTATTTTAAGTGATAAACTTTTACGGAATGAAAGATGGAGATAGAATTTCAAAGATTCCAGTGTCACACTAACAGGAATTCTGCTACCTTTTTTCATCTGTTTATTTTGGAGAATGTTACTTTAAATAGAAACAATAATCAAGCATTAAAAAAATACCTAATAAGTTTCCAAGAAGGCAATTCTCTTAAAATCATTATTCAGAAATCATTCTTCCACCAAAAAAAAAAAAAAAAGAGTAAAATTTAAATACATGTCTTTAGAGAATAGTTATAATGACGTTTTTAGAAGTGCAATTTCTAGGCATTTAAAAGATAAGGATCATGGGTAAATGATTGAGGGTTCTTGAAGTGCAGATGCATCCATGCTTTCTAACAGATAGCTTGTTGTGGGTATTGATGTCAGCATTAAGTCTAAAGGTCACTGCTGTAGCTGACAAGATACAACAGCTCACTATCAGTTGGTGGATTTTTTCTTTAGGATAAAGGAGATTTGAACATTTGCTCTGCTTTACAAGTTTTCAGTCTCAAAATCATTATTTTACCACATCCATATATTTTTAAAGATGAGTACTGTTTTTCTTCCTTGTCCTCAGTTTATGTCAGGTTATTAGTGACTCCCTTTGGCACTGGAACTAGTTAGATAAAGCCAGGAGATATACCAATATTTCCCTTGCTGCTGATCTGCCATGTAAATTTTTAATAAATAGAGAAAACTTTTAGAAATGAGATGTGAATACTCTGTAAATCTTGACAGAGCCCAAAGTGTCCTGGCCGTGCACTCCAAACATAGAGTTTGACTGCTTTTGTCCTACATTAAAAATCTGAAAAAAAAAAAGACCCTTATTAGGCATTTCTGCCAGTTAAGACTAAAATAGTATAGCACATCCCATGATACCTGAGCCTAAAAATTCTTTGTGTGTGTGTGGTTGGGGGGAGGGGAGCCCCCATTCTCTTTTATTACCTAGGCCAATGTCTACCATTTTCACCATCTGGAGTCACAAAGCTAAATCCATGTTACGCAAACATAAGTACAAAATATATAAGAATAATTTTCTTAAAAATCCACTAGAATTTCATCAAGAATGAAAGTGAGACAGAGCATCACTCCAGATTCTTTCTAAGTATGTGTATTAAAAAGTTAATTTATAGAACAATAAAAATCGTTTTCTTAAAATGGAAGCATACTATATATTAAAAGCTATTACATTTAATTTTTTTGAATTGTTAGGATACAAAGTAATTAAAAAGAAATGGAAATTTTAGATAAAATTATCCTTGTCATAAAAAGGACTATTGCCTAAAATATTCTTTTTAAGATTGTGTTAGACAACATAGAGCCAGACTCTACCTTTTTTTCTCCAAATTTCAGTTTTATATTATTAAAATGACTTGCAACAACATAGGATGAGAGATCAGCACACTTGTATTTCTTCTCTCTTTCCCCACTTTCTGCTTTAAGATGATGTATTTTTATTTTTGATTTATCAAAGTTTAAAACACTTGCATTCTTTTCTATAGGCATAGATCCTCAGTGGTTTGAGCTCTGTTTTATATCTGAATGAGGAATCATTGCTTACTGTGAGTTCATTTTCACATTTGTATACTCTATTCCTGATATTTAAATTTTGATTCACCTCCTGGTTTACTGGATTGGAACAGCAAGTAGCTTTTCAAGAGAAAATTAAGGCTTTTCCCTGTATTCTTTTATGTTTGATATTAACTACCTACTGCCTTTATACGAATTACCTTTGAACTCGAATTTGCTATATTTTTTAATATTTTCTTCTGATATTAAATCTCACTGTGGAAAGTCATAGGCAAACAATTTTTCCTCTTTTACTCACTTGTTCTTTTACCTGTGTGCCTAAAAATTTTTTCAGTTATCTTTGAAATTCATTGACAAAACTAGAACGTATCTGAGTGAATACCGTTTTATACAATTTTGTATAGAATATGGTGTGACCATTTACATTATCAAAATCAGTTCTTTGTTTCATAGCAAAATCAGTTCTTTGTTTCCTATTATATCTGTGAATATATTTTTACCCTTCTTATTGAACATTGAACTGTAAAAGTAGCACCTTATGATATGATATATTCTTTCTTTCCTTTCTGGCTTCCTAACTGCTTTAATAACTGTTTTTTTCCTCTCTCTCTCTCTTCCGCACTCAAAATCATAATATCATGACTTTGTTCTGCGGTCGTTATTTGAGTTCATACTCAACTTTTCTGATTCTTTTTTCCAACTCATTTATTATTTCAGTCAACGGTGTTGATTTGTTTCACAGTTTGTTTCCATAGCAAAATTCTTATATTCTACTTTTTAATCTTCTTTTAAATTCTTAATCTAAGTTCTAATTAAGTTCTTGTTAAATTCTTCTAAGGTAGGAGGCACTCCAAGGAAGTTATTTCTTTCTTATTTGAGTTTATATGCAAATATGATTCTTTGTCTTTTATTACCTGTTAAATTTCCTCCCTTCCTCCATCCTTCCCTATTTTATCTCTATATGTATTCTTCTTCCTCCTCCCCAGCTTTTGTACTTCCCTGTCTCCCTTCTTCCATCTCTTTTTCCCATCCTCTGCCTCTCCCACTTCCTTTCCTTCACCTTTCTTCTCTTTCTTCCTTTTTTTCTTTCCTTCCTTCTTTCCTTCCTTCCTTCCTTCCTTCCTTCCTTCCTTCCTTCCTTCCACCCTTCTTCCTTCCTTTTCCTTCCTTCCTTCCTACCTTCCTTCCTTCCTTCCTTCTTTCCTTCCTTCCTTCTTTCCTTCCTTTTCTTTCATAATATGTTTTTATAGTTGTCATGAATAATGAATACAACTAGGGCTGGGAATAATTTATGTTAGAGAATTTAAAATATTTACTAGTTAGATTTTTAAGAAAACTATCCCTATTAAGATTTCACTTTATTAGTAGATGACTGTGTCCTTTTTCCAAGGGATAGGGTGACACACTCAAGTTCCACGTCACTTCTGATTTTACCATGGATCTATTGAAAATGTGAAGCCTCTGGTGTTTTTTTCCACCTCTACGAGGATCTTCAGACTCCTTCCGCCTCCCTCACTCCCTCTCCCCTGATGCCTATCTACATATATATTCCCTTTAAATAGTGGTGCATTAGTGATCATTTATGGGATTATTTTTTCTTTCTGATTCATCATGTTCCCACTACTGTTTTGAATTTGGATGACAAGGTTAAACACTCCATCAAAGTCTTCCAGAAAAGTGTGAGATTTCTTTTGGTTTTCATGTTTCTAGAGTTTGTAGCATGAGTTTGAAGCCTTTTCATGTCTAGAGTTTGTGGCATGGTTGCTGCTGGAGAATTTTTTATGTGTGTATCCTAGTTTCATGTATATGTGTCTGTATGTCATTGGATATTAGATTTAGGACGTAAGTAATCCAGTTTCACTGTCATCTTTTAACAAATTATTTTTATTATAATATTTATTAAATAGTATAAAATTAGTATATTAATACTTTCTGTGAATCTTGAACATTTATAAATTAATTTTTAAAAATCTAATTCAACAAAATTAAAATTTAGAATAACAAAGTACTATGGCCAAAGTTTTATCCTGAAATAATAATGTTGCTCAAAATGTGAATATTATGCTATTCATCATAGGTTCTTTAATATTAGTAAACTAATACTTTGTAGGTCCAAGAGATGGCTCAATTCTCCCACTCCATTCTTCCATGTAAACATATGTATTAAGTATCCTCCCCCTTATTTTTTCATTATTTTACAACTTTGATGTTACATCCAATGTGAACACTGAACTCACTTGACAGTATTTGTAATGTAGGCTAGGATAAGAGTTAAGGAATCATTTTAAAAAATATATTGAAATTGAAACACAACAGTCCATAATCTGTAGAGACTTTTCACATGTACTACAGAGAATATGTGTGCCAGTAATTTTTTTTTTTTCAAGTCTTTGTATCTCTAGAGATATGTAAGTGAAGGTGCCAGGACAGGTTAACAGACAGTTCATCTGAATTGGGATGCATAGAGCAGTGCTCCAGTGACTTCATAGCTTCCATTAGCAAGTATGGACTATATAAATCAAGTGCTGATGAGAAAAAGAAAAGAAAATTAGCTATAAATTGAAACTCAGTTCCAGATAGGAATGTAAGGCTTTCACATCCTGAAGCATATTCTAAGGCATTTCAATTTACAACTTGAATACTTTCTTTATAAAGTCCTGAATCCTTTAAATTTGTTACCTCGGTATTTTCATTTTCAGATCTGTATAATCAGCAACATCTTCGCTCTGTAAGGGAAAAATAAAATCCCATTGCTCTAGTGTCATTTTTGATGTAGTTCTTTAAAAAAAAAAAAAGAGCAAGCATCAAGGATGAAATTATGCTGTTGTTGAGCCTCTAATTTTTCTATGAATGAATTGTAAAGTAAGCAAAGGGTGAGAGGAAAGTGCCATACGCTCTTTTTCCACAGAACTGTGTCTTAACAACAGATCGGAAGTCACCTTTAAATGCTGACTGCAAATAAACCTCCAGTTGCTTATTCGGCAGTGGCAATTTTTGCTGAGCTGCCAAAGGAGAATATCCAAAAATAATTATTTCAGTTGAGTAATTAATGATGTCCTTACCAACTGACAATTTTATTGAATGACATTAGACAAGATAAATTAGTGTTTTATTAAATGGCATTTCAGTGTTTCAAGGACTCCATGAATGCCTTATGGAGGGCGTTCATGCTAAATTAGGGAAAACAGTATTTTTACTTTTAATGTTGACAGCAAATGTATGATAAGCACAATTATTTTTCTATCAAAAGCAATAAGTACAATTATTTTTCTGTCAAAATCAACAAGTTAATATATATTACCTTGCTTTGCTATTACTTACGTAATGCCTAAAATTATTAAAGAATGCAAATTAATGAATGTTTGTTCTTACCGATAGACCTAAACCAGTTCCACTTCCATTGCTCCATGACACTTGCGCCAACAACAAGGTATATGAGCGTTCCCTCGCAGCGCACTGATTGACTTGGTTGCCTGCTTATACCACTCTTTCCTATTTGTTGCTGAGGACACATGAGAAGAATAAACACTGTATGTAAACAATGATAGCTCTTAAAGGGGACTAAGAGACAATAGTTAAATAGATTCATAACATTAATAAACTACTACTATTTTAGGAAAATGTGCCCAATTCTAGAAATCAGTCACCCTTTGCCTTTTTCTCTGATTCCATATCAGAGATCCCTAGAACTGGCTCCCTCTCCCCCAATTCCATAATCTCTTAATGGTGGACAGCTGCAGAGCTCAGTCCTGGACCCTTGCCTTATTCTCTTAGTGATCTTGCGTCTTTAAAATACCATCAATATGCTGCTGACCTCAAATTGTGTAACTACAGCCCAGAGCTCTATCCAAAACTCCCATCTATTTATATGTTCCACGGCTACTTAACATCTCTGCTTGGATATCTAATAGACCTTTAAAAACTTAAAATCTTTAAAAATGAACTCCTGGTTTTCCCTGGCAAATCTGTTCCACTTGTTGATTTCCACATCTCAGTTAATGGCAAATGATGATAATGATTAAAAAAATAAATAAAAATTTCAGTGTCTTAGCTGGTTTCTTTCTTTCTCTTACACCACACATTTAGTCTGTGAGGAAGTTGTGCCAGACTTCCTCCATCTTTAAAATATATATTCAACCCAACCATATTTCACCACATCCATTAATATCACCTGAGATACTGCAATTATTTTATAAGTGATTTATTTCTTCCAGCCCATGCCCTTGCTACTACACACTGGCCAGAATGATCCATTTGAAATGTAAGCCAGATAATGTCACTCCTCTAATTAATACCCTGTGATAGCTCAACATTTTATTCAGAATAAGTCATTAAAGTTCAATTTAATTGACTCTCTTCTGTGACTGTATTGCTTATATCTCACACTCTCACTCACACCGCATTAGTCACACTGAAGTCTTTTTCTTAGACCCAGAAAAGAATGTTTCAATCTTGTTCTTTTTCTTTTATCTAGAATACTAATTTCCCAAATATCTAGGTTGTCTTCCTCCGTCATGTTATCTTTTTTTTTTTATTTTATTGTTTGTAAACATATGGAGTTTTATTTTTTAAAAAGTTACGACCATGAATGTTGTTTCAATTAGACACCCTCCTGGGTGTCTACAATGCTACTGAGCATGATCACAGGGGTTCCCGTTGTTTAGTGTTAATCATCTTTTAAAGAAGGAAAAAAAAAAAAAACAACTCAGCACGCTACCATTTAATTTGGTTTAATGTTTCTTCACAAATGATGAAAAATACTAAGCTACAGACCAAGAATAATCATAATGTTGTGGCCAACATTATAAATATGGAATTATAAATTGAAAATATTTTCTGGTTTAAAAAATAAATCTGATAGTGCAGCTCTGTGGGGCCTCTGCATCTAGTAGGGCCTGTCCTCTGGCTCCGGACTATGCCGCCTTTATCCACTTTTCTAGGTCTTCCACACCTGCCTCTTCTTCCTCTCAAGTGTTCCATTAAAGGTCCAAGGGGGTCTCTAGGACCACCTCGTCTTCCTCCACCAAAGCCACCTCGGTCTATGCCCCTGTTGCCATGGAAGCCACTTCTGTCTCCATTGCAGCCACTTCTGAACATTCCACCTGGACCACCTTAGTCCATGAGGCCACTTCTTCCTACCCACATGCCACCAGGGCCACCTCTGCCTCGGTCACCGCCTGGGAGTGAAAACAGTGGTGTAAGGATTACTTCAGGCTTTGGGGCCTTTCACTGGTTGCATTCTGTTCTCCAGGCGAAGTTCTGGTTTCCATACCCTGGATTGGGGCACTGCCAGTCTCCAGCTCAGTGCTGGATGTGTGTTCCTTCAGAGGGTTTCCTTGGGAACCTCTTGGAAGGAAACCGACTCTGTCTCCTCCACCACATCCCATGTGACCCATGGGTTCCCCAGGACTTCCTGGGCCCCCTGGACCTCCACTGAGCAGCAGTGGCATCTCCCCTGCATGCTGTTCATCGGAGACTTCTTCTAAGCAAGAGAAACTTTAAGTTTGTTCCCTTGAAAGTATTTCCCAGCAAACTACTCCATAGCAGCCTTGGCAGTTGGTGGGTCTTCATAAGACACTGTAGCATTGCCTTTGGACTTCTTGTTTCCTTGTCTCTGTAGATACGGATCATAGGTTGTCCAGTTCTCTTGTTCATCTTACCTTCACACTATTTAAGAAGTCTGCCAGATCAGCTAGAGACACATTGTCATTTAATACTTGCAAATAAATTGCACTGTTGTCAGCATCTTTATCTGGATCAACAGGTGGGCTTAGATCAAAATCTGGTCCTTCATCCTTGGGTTTACCAGCCTTGGACCACCTTGCTTCCCAGGTCCTGTTCCACCGATCCCTCCTTCCCGCCCACCTCCATGATTAAATCCCCCTCTTCCCCTGCCTGGTTATCAGAACCACTCATGCTCTGGTTCTCTCCTGGTCTGGAAAATCCTCCAGATTCCTGCCCATAACCACCCATGCTACTGGGGTGACCTGTCAGAATGAACTCTGCTGCTATGTTGGCTATATTGACTTGGAACCTGGCTATAGGATTCATTTTATTTATTTTTTTTTGAGGTGCGGGTAGCTAGTGGGCGGCTATTGCCCATAGTTGCTTTGTTGACCATAGCTACTCTATGGTCCATAGCTGCTCGGTTGCCCACAGGTATTCTGCTGAGATTAACTGATTATAACTAGTCAGCTGTGTAGAGGAATAGCTGGTAAGGTGTTAGGATGGTGGTGCCCAGTGACTGGCTGCATGGGGTAGCTCCCAGGTACCTGGGCATATCTATAGTTACTCTGTCCACACCTCAGGCTCAGCTGGTTATAACCCCTTGCTCTAGATTGAGGTTGACTAGTATCAGCAGGTGTGTTATCATCCTGTGGTCTTACAAGTGTAGTGGTTGCTGGCTGTTGTCCATAAACAAGGAAAGCCAGCTGAGTGCCAGATGCAGACTGGGCCGCATAGGAGACCTGGATGGTAGTTACCCTAGCAGTGGTAGTATCATAAGCACCAGTGCCTGTATCTCTGGACAGGCTGACTGTATGCCTGAGCAGGGGTGGAGCAATTGGAGTAGTATAACGTGTGGAAGGCTGTCCATAAGAAGTTGCATAAGTTGTTTGCCCCTATGTCACAGTGGTCCGAGCCTGGGTATAGCTGATATCAGTGGACTGTTCATAGGTTCATAACTTTGTTGCCCATATGCCTGAATGGTCTGCACATATCTTGAGTGGGCTGGGTGATATAAGCACTGTAGCCCTGCTCAGCTGCAGCTTGGCTGTAGGTACTGTAATCTGTGGATGCTATTTTCTCTCCTCTTGTTTAAATCCTTCTTTATCATCTTTTCCATGAAGTCTACCATGAGGTCTCAATATACTACTGTGTTCTCTTTTGATGTCCACCTACACACCCCGTTCACTGTTTCTCTGCTCTGCTTTTTCTATCTACCTTCTACTACACAACACATTTTACTTATTTCTTATACTTGGTATTTATTTTTTACTAGCCTTCTAGAATGTAAGCACCTTAAAGGCAATGAAATTTGTTTGTTTGGGTACTAAGTATTATTAGTCACTTTTCACCAATCAGCATATTCTCTAGATAGAACATTCTATCAGCTAGAATTCTTCCTTTCTCCTGAATGTTAGTTTGTGTACAGTTGCAGATTCAACTGACCCAATTAATAGGACCAGTTATCACATAAAGGACCTTGCTGGACTAAACTTTCTTGTAAAGCACTTACCTCCAAATTTCCATTCCAACACTTAACAAATCTTAGTGTCATAAATAGTAGAAGAGTTTGGATAGCTAATATGTCATTACATTTCTTAATGTTCAGATTCCTTTTTGGTAACGGTATATGCTTTCAATAAGTAGTTATATTTTACACTAATTTCACATTTAGAATTTTACAGAGATATTCATGTGCATGACTCATCTATAAAAAGATATTAAATGTTTTTATTTTAATACCTTTACTTTTACTATCATAAATATATCTCCTTTTTTGAAAAAAAAATTAAAAATTAATGAACTCAGGCTGCCTATGCAAAAAGGTATTTAATGGAATAGTAGCAGCTGAAAATCATATCCTATTTAAGATCGCACTAATGATATACTTTGAAAGGTTTTTTTCTTCTTAAAAACTTGGAATTTCAAAGCACAGTTCAGTTCACAACATTGCATAGTGCTACTTGGCAGGTAGAATTTCCACAGAATTGGAAACTTCAGAAGCTCTAATAATATACTAATTTTAATTTTGAGTACTAAAATTTGTGCTCATTGTTTACTAGGAAGTAGTAGCCTTAATCTTTTATAAAATGAAAGGCTATAGAATGAAAGACTATAAGAACTAAATAAGGAATTGTGTTTGAAATTAATCTGTGGCCTATTTGCAAGGGCCTTAAAGAAATGAGAATCAGTGTTTAGAGCAATATGTGCCAGCTACTTTCCAAAGGGCATGTCATTGGATGTCAGTCATAGCATAACAGACCACACCAGTAATGGTGACTCACATTAGCTGGTATAAAGGAAAGACAGGCTGCATGTTTATATACATTTTCCTTTTCTAAATGTAACTCCACCCCTTCAACTTCCTCAGGAATTCTGGCCCTTTGTAACAACATAATAGTTGAGAACTAAGGCTATAGAATTTTAAGGAAGAAAACATAAAAGTTAGCTGATGACAGTAACTTTATATTCCTTACCCACTTTGGTAAAATGGCCAGTGAAATAGAAATATATTAATCCCATTCTATACGGGAGGGAACATATTTGGAAAGAGTAGATGTCCCAGTATTGCCAAGCTGGAAATAGGTGGAGCCATGACATAGAATTATTATGCAGTTCTTTTGACTTACAACCCAAGGCTCTCTATACTCTGCCACAAAATTAGAAAGTTGGACTAGATAATTTCTCAAGTCTCCCTCTGCTGAAAAGCCATGATTGTCTCATTCTATTCACAGAGAGATGAAGGAGGTCATGAGTTGAAGGAGTGGGTAAATATTGAGAGTGGCAAGATGAGGAAGGCCTTTTACATGTTCATATGACCCAAATTGTGTAGTTTCTACTCAAAGAGAATTCCTTTGCATCTACTGGTGCAGCTAGATACAACTAGATAAAATATATTTACTAATTTTGCTTATTTTTGGAGATATTAAATCTAAAGGATAGATACCTTTTAAGGAAAAATTTAAAAATTACATTCAACAATTTCTGAATGAAAGCTCAATTGACTATAGCAGGATATTCAGTCAAGATCGAACTGATTACCATGTTTCATGACACTGATTTTTTCCTCCAATAGCCTGAATGTCTTAAATGTGTATCACTAGCTAAAAGTGGAATAACAAGGGGAAAAAAAAAACATTAAGGTCAGGGTGAATCCATTGCCTATGCTCCCAAAACAATACTAATATTTTCCCAGTGGTGCATTTGTAAAACCAATAAACATCAATCTTTAAAAATCATAAAGATTAGATGATTGAATTCATATTATAAGTAAATGATAAGAAAATCTTTGGTCAATGAGGTTAAGTATTAATCCTAACCCTAGTATCTAGGTTTTCTGACTCTTGGATGAATTTTCTTTTTAGATTACCATGGTGATCGCTATTCTTAACATATGAAAATAGTATTTAAAGTTCAGACTGATTCTTTTGCCAAGTGACTATAATACACTCCTTTATGAGAAAGCTTATCAACAACATTGGAAATATTATATCCCCTTTGGACTGATTAAGAAATCTACATAGCTTAGTCAGTTGACTCACAACCAAGGGGATACAAAAAAGACAAAGACAACAACTAAGCACCATTAAATTTTCCTTTTTCTTCTCTGGGGCTTGCTCACTTAATGAAAATATTTAACTTAGTTAAAAAGTAAAATAAAACAAAATAAAAATTTTCATGGCGGTAAGTTAAATAAGCATGTACTTTTTTTGAACCCAAGCAGAATGTTTTATTCATTGTATCAGAGTTCTAAGCACATGCCAATTGTGTTAGTGTAACACTAGACTATTTTGTGGCTATTAGCCAAACACTGTGCAACTTAATATACACATGACCTGCTTTATATTTCAACGATTGAGTTCAAACGAGGTTGAAATTTTATTTGGATTAGATATTTTCAAATCTTTATTTCTATCAATATTTTATATTTTAAATTCTCCATTGCTTTTAGCATCCCCACATGTTAAGAGAAAGTTAAAGTGTATCCCCTCTATATCTAGGGACCTTTAACTAATAAATCACAATGAAACTCAATGAAAATTTCTATGCTTAAATACTGTGGTATTAATATTTATGATAATTAAATACATTGAAAGATGTATCTGTATCTATGAGTAGGAAAAACACAATTTCATGTATTCCAAAGCATGGCACAGGAAATAGATTGCTTATTTAAAATGTATTGGTAATTCAAAAATATTTTTAGGGAACAGCCTGTCCTATAATAAACACTCAACAAAATGTTAACTATTCTCATTAACTGTCTTGCATTCTTAACCAGCCAACTTTCCAAACCCATTAATTTCTAAGGAATTATTTCTAAGTTTTACTTTCCTCATTTCCTGTGATTACTATAAAAAGGAAAACTAAGAAGATACAAAAATCTTAGGGTCACAAAAAGGCTTAGAAATTTCATTACATAGACAATTGACAAATATTGCCTATTCCCAAAGAACTTTTGACTACTACCCACTCAGATTGATAGTTTTAGCTTTGTACTTAAATTTGCTTATTCTTCTGGGTGGTACTATAGTTAGCATGCTTGGGTCTATTTCCTTGATATGATTTTAACTTCATGAATTCAATGTTATATTTTTTGCCTATCACAAAATGCAGTATATCACCCTTGATAGAATTTTTGGTAACAAAATAATGTGTTTAATTTAATGGCTATTAGATGAAACTGTAGAACTATTTGTTTTCTAAGTAGCAAATTAGTACAGTCTTGAGTTGTTTTTTTTTTTTCTTCCTTCACAGTAGCAAAATATCCAGGAGCACATATAAATATTAGCAAGCAAAGTGTTGGTTGTTCTGGGTCTTTGAGATAAACAGAGCTTTCTCTTATCTTTGGGAGTTTTCATTTCATTAGCAACAGCAACTGCCATTTAATATGTGCCTTCAATATTCAGGGTCTAGTGGACCGGGCTGGTAAGAATGCAAAACTCCAATTTCTACTACCAATAATGTCAAATTTAACTGTCAGCTAAAATAATGAAAAAGTAAGTACTTATCGGAATTAAAAAAAGAAAAACACAAGAAAATTAAACCAGTGAGTAACAATATAGTAAATACATCAAGGAAGAGCAAATGCCATCCATCAGAAACTATAATCAAAGTGTGTCTAATGCAGATTTGGTGGTTGGGATGAGGTCTTTAATGTATTAGGGACGAAAAGCAGAGCCTTGGAACAAATTAGAGCTTACATACTATAATTGAGCTTCTGCACAAAATATAGCTCTTAGAAAAATTGCTCAATAAATGAAAAGATGATTAGAAAATCTCCATCTTTCATGCTACAGAAGACACTTAAGCTAGTACTTTCAGGGAAGAGTGGGTGTGAGGATTAAATATCACAGAATTATATCATGAGCTGAGGTCATGTCCAAATTTATGCTCCTCATAAAAATTTTAAAAAGATAATATTTAGTTAATGTATAAATACTAACTATTACTAAGTAATACTATTAAAAGGATATCACAATGGTCCCATTAAAAGCAAACAATCCATGGAATTGCTCTTCCAGCCAGCTGGAAAAAAATCCCACAGTAAAAAATTATTATTATTGTTGAGGAAATACAACTTGATTTTTCAATTTGATGTTTCATCTTTTGAATGTTCACCATTTATTTTGCTTCTCAGTATAAAACCCTCAAAGATTTTCCTCAATGGTGGACAAATTTAAATATCTATTTTGCTGAATAGAGTTTAAAAACAAAATTTAGGAAGTACATTCCTGCTAAACCACAACTGTTAAATTTTGTTTTATAATAACAAAGGCATCACCCATTTAATTAATTATGCTTCACCTCATTCCCAAAGCAGACATGAGATAAATATGATCTCTAGAGTATCGCTTTTATCTTATATCAAAGACTTTGAAGAATTTAAAAGGATTTTTACAATCAGCACAGGACTATATTTGAAACACTGTAATTTTTAACTAAATAAAACATACTTTGAAATTGATCTACTCTAGTGAAATGATTGCATTAAGAATATGTGTATTTAGATTCCACATATAAGTGGATTTGACATAGCATAATGCCCTCCAGTTTCATCCATGTTGTTACAAATTGCAGGATTTCTTTTTTTTTAAGCTGAATAATATTCCATTGTGTGTGTATATCTTTGTGTGTATGTATGTATGTACATTATGCATTAATTTTTCAAAGGACACTTAGTTTATTCCATACTTTGCTATTGTGAATAGTGCTACAATAAACACGAGTGTACAGGGATCTCTTCTAGATAAGGGTTTTGTTTCCTTTGGATCATGTGGTAGTTCTATTTTAAATTTCTTGAGGAATCTCCATATAGTTTTTCATAATAGCTGTACCAGTTTACATTTCTACCAACAGTGTATGGGGTTTGCTTTTCTCAACATTGTTGCCAGCATTTGTTTATATCTTGTCTTTATGATAATAGACTTCCTAACAGGTATGAAAAGCATGAGGTGATAGTTCATTGTAATTTTGATTTGCATTTCCCTGATAATTAGTGATATGGAGCACCTTTTTATGCATGTGTTGGACATTAGTATGTCTTCTTAGGAAAATATCTGTTTAGCCCCATTGCCTATGTTTTAGTTTTTGTTGTTGTTGTTATTATTTTTCAATTGAGTTATGAGTTCTATATCTGTATTCTGGCAATGCTGCCATTGTTCCATGTATTATTGGAATGCTTTTTTATAATTGACTTCAGAAAATGTACCAG
Source organism: Pteropus medius (assembly GCF_902729225.1). Classification (NCBI taxonomy): domain Eukaryota; kingdom Metazoa; phylum Chordata; class Mammalia; order Chiroptera; family Pteropodidae; genus Pteropus; species Pteropus medius. The sequence goes on along the minus strand of NW_024354500.1, from coordinate 3,505,463 downwards.
CTTACTTTAGAAAATCCGTTATATAATGAGTCAAAGGACAAGATTTCCTGTTCAATGCTTTCGCATTTTACTCAGCTTAGGGTTTTTGTTGTTGCTGTTGCTGTTTGATTGTTTTCCCTCCATAACTGCTTAGGTATTATTTGTAACTATTTTACATTTGGTTATTTTGATTTAAAGCTGCATGGCTGTACGCATCAGGAAGATAAAGTATTTACTGTGATTTAAATTAGGAATCTCCCTCAAATTTATCATAAGTGTGATTCAGTTTTATTTGGATGTTTTCAGCCTACTCATGGAAATATGTGTACCAAGTCAATATCATACATGTAGTTGACTGATCGCTATTAATTTGAAATATGTGAATTTGAGAACTGCCTTTATTCATTAACAAGTCTTCCTTCACTCACAATGATCAAGCTGCTGAAACATCACTAACAGAATATTTTCTCTGTGTTGTTTTAGTGGTCATGATGAATTTGGGCTGATCCATTCTGCACACTGCTAGTTTTTTCTTGTGACTAATGGGCTATATCTGGCATGGCAATTTTGGATATTATCCTCTACCTTAATGAAAGAAAACAATGTCAACAAAATTTACAATGTTGGCTTCATTTACTAAAGCCAAAAAAAACATGAATTTATTATAAAATTGTTACCTAATCAAAAGTTAGGAATTTTCTAGATAACTTTTTAACCAAAACAGAATTTAAGTTTTCATAAACTTTACTGACGTTTTCTATATACTGTGAGTATTACATAAAACAACAATTAATAATGTCAAATTAAAATGTCAATAAAAATAATGGCTAATGTAGAAAAAATATGTTTCATAAAATGTAATGCTATTCGTACTGGTTATGAAACTATTGTCCCCACTTCAATTCCTTTATCTCTCATTCTTCTATACCTATTTTAAGTTGAGTTTCAATTTTCAGTTATCAGGAGAGACATATGAGAGAGAATATGTGATAGGAAAAGAGGATAAGAGACTTTCTCTTGTTTTTTGCTTGTCGGCCTTCCCAGCACAGGGATGTTCCTTTTACTCTTGTAGCTGTTTATTGCAGTCCCCTGACTCATCCTGTTCTCGAAGAACCAGTTTCAGTTGATTCTCACAGCCAGATGGAAGCTGCTTCTAGGCAGACTAGACACTGATCTGTGTCTAGGAGGGCCTCCTCCTTCTAAGATTCTGGATTCTCTCATCTCCTTATTTCTCCAACTAGATGGGTAATTTCTCCTCCCAGTTATTACTACTTTGTTGTTTCAATATTTCTTCTTTTCTCAAACATTTATTTGACCAATCTCATATAATAGCAAATTCTGTGTGTTAAAATAGATAATAATGACTTTATTTTCCTTATCCTTCTTATGGACTATCATAAAGAGAGTTAACTTTCCTGAGATGATCTAATTTTAATTGAAAAAAAAATGAGCAGAAATTTTCAATCTACAGTCTACCTATTAAATGTCAATCAACAGTTTATTGTCTATTTATACCATTTACTTTCTTTTTTTGTTACTATATTTAAAAAAAATATTTGAGACATGTATGAAGTATGAGTGCTTAAATAACTATGGTGGGGCATCTGTTTTTGGTTTTGGTGTCATTTTTGTTTTTTGGTCTAATCTGTGACCTTTGGGGAAATTATTCCCCCTCACCCTCAAACACACACAATATGCCATGTGATTCTGGTTTGCCAATCATAAAACCACATGTCACCTAACTTCAGAATCAGACTAGTCAAATTCTCTTTCCCAAGAATGTTAATCATGAGTGCAGACCAGAGGTAATTTGGATTGAACTATATCCATGGCAATGTCTAAAGTAATGCAAGTATTTTAGCTTTTAATATCTATGGTTACTGTCCACAAGCCTGATTCTTTAACTCTTCCTTCTATCCTGGGAGCTACCAAATACATTTTGTTTGTTTAAGTAAATAATGATTGATTTCTTAATATATATAGCAGTTTTGCTTATATATTGCATTTTAGATGTCTGCTTTTCCACATGAATTTCTCAGCTATGTGTTTGAATAACTATGAAAAGATATATTTTTTCCCATCTTTAATCATGGAATTAGAGAATCATATCTGCTCTATTTTTGTACAGCGACATAATGTTTTTGTGAAATATAGTTTTAATATAAACTTTGGGAAATGTAATTGGCGCTGTAATTGTTTATGTATAGGGTTAATTGTGTTTAGGAAATTGGCTTACATAATATTTTTCAAGCTTATTTAATAATAACAAAATATATGGAACCAAAATTAAAGTTATACCTTAAGTTTTCTATTGATACACAGAGAAATTACTAGTGTCCCACTCATTTTGTTAATTCGTATATACATTTATTCAAAAATATTTATTGTATTCCATATGCTAGGCCCTGTGGTAGATATTAGGGAGGAAGAGTTAAAAATAATTCTGTCATCAAGGGAGTGATGAACAATTACAGCAGTACTGTGCAGCATGATAAAATCTATTATAATGGCAGGCACAGGATGCTATAGAGGCATAGATGAATGTTATCCTGTCAGCCTAGAAAGAAGAAAAAGTTTATAAGAAGATGTGATAAGAAAAGAAGAAAAGAAAAAAAAATGACAATAAACTTACACAAAAGAAACTAAATTTTTGCAATTTTTTTTTTTTTAGAACAAAGACTTTGTGAGGGAAATATATGAGATCAGGCAATAGACAAGATCCATTAACCCACGTATGCCAAACAAAACTTTATTTTTTGCTTGATATCCTGTTAAAGAATGAAACAATAATTAAAGACCATGTAGATCTATTTTTTTGTGTATGGTTGTTCATTGTTGTGGCAGGTAAATTACTTAAAATAATTCCTCCTTTGATTAAAAATTATTCAATAATTAATAGCAGGAATTTATACATTATAAATGCAATACTATGTAACTTTTCCCCTAAACTTTTATTAAGGTTGTGATCCTTTAATATAAATTTGTTCAGCAACCAATAGTAATTCTAGATGTATGGAAATCAACTGATAATTTATTGAGGGTATATATATTTATTAGAAATATGAATAATGTTTGTATTTGAAGTGTCACAAATGTGAGTAGTCACAACTCAGTTATGTGTAATATGAGATATTTATTTCAATTTGTTGTATTAGCTGCTACTAGCACTGTTTTATTGAATCTCAAAAGCAGTGCAGTGGGAAATTTGCCAGTAATAAAATCTTGCCAATAATAATGTCCCAGTTTAACCCAATAATCATCCAAACACTTCTAGTTTAAAACTCAACTGTAAAGGTTGAAGTTTGTAATGATTTTTGTTCTCAGTTAAAGGTTGCTTTTATAAGCATTCATGCCCCTCTCAATTAAGCATTCTGAGTGGGCATCGAGGCTACCCTCTAACCCAGTGAATCATCGTAATCATCATTTACTATGTTTAAGCTTCAATAATAAGCACTAATTCTTTTTAGTAATTTTTTAAAATGCCAATTCTAAGTACTCTTGTGTATTCACCCTCTCTCTCTCCATATATATACACACACACACACACACACACACATATATACACATATGTGTATATATATTTGTGTATGCGTAAAGTATATTTTTACATATATATGTAAAATATATATGTATATATAAAATATTTCTTTGCCAGGCAAGCGTTGGCTTTACCCAATGTTAGTTTTTAGCAGTAGAAAGGGAAGGGTCCTTCCTTGTTTTCATTGAGTAGGAATGGGATCTACTTGCTTATTTTTACAAAAATCCTGAAGAAATTTCCTTGGTTTCTTAATGGCCCAAATTAAAGCCTTTCAAACTGGGAACCAATCACTGGTAAAGATAATAGATTTAGGCTATCATTATTTAGGCTAATCATGTAAGGGGGAATAAATATTGGGTATCAATCACAGTATCCACTATAACCAAATAATATTTTATTTAAATGAAGCTCAAGTGCTCAGAATTAGAGTAATTATAGTTCTTGGTTTATTATACACTCTTGCCATTAGTCTATGAATTACTCAGTTTTGATATATATGGATGGCTGGCTGGATGGCTGGCTGGCTGGCTGGATAGATGGATGGACAAACGGACGGACGAATGGTTAGGTAGAGAAATAGGTAGATTGATGGAAGGTGGAGGAGAAAGAAAGAGAGGGAGAGGGAGGAAGAAAGGGAGAGAACATTTTTAGTCTTAAAATAAATGTGTTTTGATTTTAGAAAAACTTAGAACTTAAAAGTTTAGTCTCTAGCTTTGGGACCTAGAGCAAGATATTTACATGCTATTAATAGAAGTTAATTCAAAAACTTCTTTTGAGAATTGAATGAGATAATTCATTTAAAGCCATAATCCATTATCTCACCAACAAGACATAATCATGGTGTATTTTTTGTGGTCTTCTGCTTTCTCTACAACCAGACATATATAGTGAAAACTTTTTCCTTTTGGTGTACTGGTTCTCAGAGCACAGTCAGAAAAAAATACAAAAATGTAATCAGTAATTTGGGAAATGTGAAAATCCAGTGTCCATCTCAGTTCTTGGCTAAAACAGCTTCCCTAAATCTATTTTCTTATTGTGCACTATTGCCTAACTTTTTCTTTTTGCATCTTGTCTCTGTACCCTTTTGTCTTCTCCTCTTTCGATCCTTTGCAACTTTCTAACTACCCAAGGCCCCACTTATCCAGAGTACTCTACTCACAAAGAAAGTGCCATAAGCTATCTTACATTATTCTTTTGCCTATTCATATTAACCCTGGATAGAAAGAAAAAGAGAAGGAGAGGGGGAGTGTAGGGGGGGGTTGGAGAGAGAGAGAATGAATGGGAATAAGAATGAATGTGAGTTTTGGAGTGGAGAGCTACATTTCTAAATGTTGGTTAAAGCACAACTGAAAGGGCACCTTTAAACATTGTTGGTGATAATGTTAACTGATTTAAACATGCAGAAAGCTTCTTGCTAATGTGCATCAAAACTCTCCATTCATTTATTAATTTAATTAATATTTAAAGATCACCTTTCATATGCCAAGAAATGTCCTAAATGTGGTGAAATAGGTGAGAACATAAGTAAGAAAACATATGCCCTCAGCAAATAACATTGTATTTAGGGTAGAAAAAGTACACAACGATTTTTACAATGTCTAGTGGTTTAGGTGGTAATAAGGGCTATAACAAAAAGTAAAATCTGAACAAAGTAAAAAAATGTTAAGGTATAGAGTGCCTTGTTACACATGATGGTCACTCAGGTGGTGGGCATCTCAGATAAGTGTTGCATAAGCAAAGACCTGAAAGAAGCGAGGAAAGGAGCTGCATTGCTTTGTGGGGGAAGAGCAATCCATATAGATGGAATAGTGTTTAAAAAGTGCCTGGGGAAGGAGCATGTTTGACATGTTTGAAGTAAAACAAGTGGCAAATGTGAAAAAAAAAAAAACAGGAAAGAAAGACAGATCAGAAAGATGAAATAGCCAGATCAAGTAGGCCTTATAAGATATGGTAAAGACTTTTAGTGAGTGAGATAAATGGACAGTCTTTAGTATATTTTGAACAGGAGAGATATGACAATGACTTAGATTTTAACAATATCCTTCTAGTTGTGGATAATGTAAGAGGGAAAGGATAAAATAATTCATGTAAGACACGATGGTGCTAAAAAATATATAGTTACAGTGGCACAAGTGTTAAGAAGTAGGTGTGGGGCACATTTCATAGAAAGATCAGTGGGATATGCTAGTGGAATGGATATACATTTTCAGGAAATATGAGCATCCTAAAATGACTCAAGTTATTTTACTCAGCAACCGAAAGAACAGAGGTGCCACCAATTGAAATGAGAATAAAACTTGGAGAACGATTTTTGTGAAGTGGAATCCAAAGGATTTTTTTTTCTTTCTTAGATATTTTGAGTTTCATATGCTATTGTTGGAGACATTATTTAGTTAGACTTATAACTTTTGATTTTAGGAGAGTAGCCCGGATTAGAGCTTCACAGTCAAGACTCTTCGGTATACGGTAATTTAACCCATAAGAAGGATGAGATTAACTAGAGAGTGAATCTAGGGAGATCCTGAAAACTGTACATGTTCTTTAAACCAGGAATTCCATTTTTAAGGAGTTATCTAAGGGTTATAATCATATATGCAAACTAAGATTCCCCTACGAGAATATCATCACAAGATGTTTTTTACTAAAAGATTTTTAAAAATTAACAATTTTTTTTATGAATTGATTTCGGTAAAGCTATGAAATTAAATTGAAATCCTTACTTACAAATAGTACTTAATGACATGTGTGTGTGTATATATATATATATATATATATATATATATATATATATATATATGCAGATATATTAGAAGTGCATGGTTAACTATTCTTACATTTCTAAGAAGAAATTGGGAAAACATTACACATAATTTTTGAGTTTTAAACATTATGTATTTAAAACAGTTTATATTCATTTTTACTTTGAATAATTGCTCTCAATTTTACATTAATATTAAGTCAATTCATGATATAGATATGATCAAAGCTATCCTCTGAAGGACTTAGGCTTTTGCTTTCATGTATATCTCTTTTTTGCTGAAATACTAATACCTCACTCCATGGGAGAACTCAGAAATTTTCATGGTACAAACCCCTGAGTTTTAAACAAAGGTATTTACTTTGAAACTGTGACTTCTCAAGCATTCACAGAGGTGAGTGACTTTTCAAACACCTCAGTCTGTTTTGCAAGATATTATCAGGGAAGAGTGGCTTCTTGTGAGGAAGTCTATTGATAACTTGTAATGTGATTGTAAAAGTGAAGCATATTATTTATCTGGTCTGTTACTTGTGAAACCTAAACAAAGCCAGGCATAAAAATCATCATAGGAGGGGCACAGTAAGCCTTGAGACTAGTACTGAATATTTGGTAACTCTTAATGTTACACATACTAATGTAAATTTGATTTTCTCTATTTCTAGTTGATAGTCCAAATTATGATGTCAGACATATTTTTTCTATGATGACACTAAGGGAGATGGTGACTTGGAGTGACTCCTTTAAATAAAATTATCTAATATACATACCATATCAATTCTAAAATAATTTATAACTTGTGTTAGCAAGTATCTTACTTTGATACCACACTTCTCTTAGCTAAGGGAGTCTCCTATATATAATTTAACTTATGATAGCAATATAAATAATTTCTGTGTATGAAAAAAGTGAAGTCCACATAAACTAAATGACTAATGCTTTATTATCTAGACCTACACATGTGTTCTGCCTTATTTCCTCCTCAAATATAAATTTGGAGTTGGTAAATAGATTTTTGTATTTAATAAAATCTAGAAACACTTCAGAATCTAAAATATTAGTGGATAAATAACAGGAGTCATTTTGTGACTCAAATTATATATTTTATAGCTTAGAAAAGTGAGATGTTTGAAAAGTTTATTTTATTTCTTATTACTTTAAAATAAATGTGGAAAATTCTACTCTATCCACATACAAATGATTTCTATAATCTGACAGTTTGGAAAACAGCTTTATGAAATGAGTTTTTACAATATGCTACTTTCTTTGATAACTTTATGCCGTTTTCCAAATGTGTTTAGCCTTGCACACATATTCTAAAGAAGCTGTCACACAGAGATATATATCCCTTGTATAAATCTAAATAATGAACAAAAACACATATAGGCAATTTCAAAAAACTTTCTTGAAAAAGTTGCAGGAATTCTCCGCATAATCCTCCCTAATCAGCCCAGTGCTATTGTCAAATAAATTATTCTGCGATTAAGAAGAAAGTAGTTTTTAAGTACTCACACTAATGAAACAATTAAGAATCTATAATAATGACTTAAATCATGGAAATCTGTAAGCATGCTTGATATTACACTCTTTAGTGAATTTTTTTTATTTCATTTCTTCTGCTAGTAGTTTATCAGAAAGTAGTAACCAAATGATTGATTTAATTTGAAACTACTTGTCTCTTCTACAGCACTTGATGTGATAACATATACAAACATGCTCCTAGACCAATAAATAAAAGAATAATAGTAGGAAGACTCTAGAATATGCCAACTTCTGTCTTTATAACAACCAGATAGTCAGAATAAAGAACTGAGCAGGTAAAGAGACAACAAAATAAGCCATCTTCATAGACCTTGTCTCCACCAAGCCAATTCTCTTCATACTCTGATCCGTTGAACTTAAAATTAGCAAGTGGAGTATTGAAGAAACTCCCCAAGAAAACGTTGGTATAAAAACATCAAATTGTATACTTTAATTAGACTATAATTTTTCTTTCAGGGGGAATACTGTCATCTTTGCCAAAGAAGAAAGCATTTTTTATGCCAAAGTTAATATGACAATTCTGAAATTTGAACTTATCCATTTGGTGGAAAGCTAGCAGGAAGTGACAGACTCAAACATCTTGCTGCTTAACTTTGATATGTCTATAATATTTGGGCAAAATTCTCATTATTTCTTTTATGAATTTGAAAAAGTACTTATTTATTTTTGTGTTTTGGAAGTCGAAATGTGTTGCCGAATGTGAGAAATCCCTTTTACTTCACCATATGCCATCTTGTCTTTTTGACACTCCAAGCCTGGAAATATCTCAAGTGTGCAGACTTCTGATTTCCAAATTATCTACTGCCAAGAAGGGAAGTGGGTATCTGAAACTCAGCCACAGACCTTGGCAAATTTCAAATTCAGAATAAAACTTTCACTTTAAAATTGTGCTCAAAAGTTGAAAGGGATTTTTTTCTGTCTAATCTGTGTTCTATTGCAGGAGTAAGTGAAAATTATTACAGCCTAGTTTAAAAAGCTCCCCCCACCCTCTTTGGGCAGTTTTAAGGATTAAGAAGTAGGTTAAAGTTTTTATCCTTTGGCATTTAAATTTCACAATATAAAAAGTGACAAATTTCCGCTAAGTATGAATATTGCTGAAGAAAGCACATCTTCTGAGACTTTTTTAACAATGGATATCACTAACTTTTCAGATTTCTGAGCAAGTTTCTAGTCCATAAAGTGTGGCTTTTCTAGTAGTAGTAGTAGTAGAATGAAATATCGGTGCACCTCTAAAGTGAAAAGCAAATGGTAATTTTGGCCATGCTGTTTATTAAATTTTTATTGTGACTTAAAAAGTGCTCTAATTAAAATTCTAAAAAAAAAAAAAGTCACATCATACATTTCTCTACTCGCAAGTCTAGTTTTTGATCAGTTATATTATACTGCAGAATCAAGGAATTTATAATTCAATGGAAGTAATGAGAGATTCAGATTGCAGATAGGAAAAAAAGTTTAGATAGTTTCATTCATTCAGGAAATAATTTGTGTCATTTATTATATACTTTATAACATTAAAATGTTTTAAAGTAAAAACAAAAAAATCCTTGAATTCTAGAAATGACAGGCCATGACAATCTAAATTCTTCTTGCTGTATAACATAAAACATAGCTGAGCTTACTGAAAAGAGAGAGAAATATTCATGTGTCAAAAAACAGAGTGATAATTTATAGTTGCTTGGGGAATGCAAAGGTGCTTGTCTCAGCAATTTGGGGATTGAAAAGATATAATTCCCACAGGGAGTCAAGGAGCAAAGCCTTTGTGCAAAATGATGTGTGAGTTAGAATTGAGACCTCATACAGAAAGCTACACCCTGAAAGAATTGCAATTTCCATAGAAAGGTACAAAGAGCAAGGTCTGTCTTTATGTACCAAACAATTAGTACTTATGTTTGTCTCTGCCTTATTACCAGGAGGTGGGAGAGGGGAGGAGATTTTTTTGAGAATTCATTTTACCTTATAAACATGTGAGTTCAGAATTTATAATACTTAAGTTTAGGAAACTGTCTTAAGAAAAAGCTACTTCCCCCCAAAATATCTTAGGACTAGTAATATCACTGGAATTCTTGGCAAAAACAAATATGAAACCACTCTAGAAGCACATTCATATAAAATATCATGGATGGAATTAAATGTATCAATAATAAATATAAATGGAGATAAAAACTTGCCAGATAAAAGGCAATCATTCTGTTAGAAAAGAAAAATCTACAGATACTCATTCATAAAGAAGGTAGAGTTACTGTTAATAATAGAATATGAATAGAGAGTTAGTATGCCTATATAAAATCTCACAAAATAAATTTTAAATTTATTTAAGTTTTTAGGTATAAAAATGGGTTCTCCCTAATAATAAAAATAAACCAAATGATGTACATATTCAGAATCTTTATATACTAAAGAGCATAATCTCAAAATATATAAATATAATTGAGTCCTAATTAAAACACCACTAAGATTCTTTTTAAATGAAATAATCAATAGGATCAAGAAAAATTTGAAGAAATAAGAAAAAATAAAGGAGTTTGTACTACCAAATACCAAGGCACACATAAATTCTGTAATAATTAAGACGAGGTACTGACCCAAGATCAGAAGAGAACAAAATAAGATCAAGAAAAAAATTCCAGTTTATACAGTATTTAATCCATGATAGCAATGGCATTTCAAATCAATGAGGAAAGGGCAATCCAATTTAAAAATTGCTTTGGGATAACTTGGAAATACATTGTTAAAAATGATCCTTTAATCACACCATTTATTTAAAATAACATATATATAGTTAAATGGGAGATAATCTAGGTAACTATTGGAAAAAAAAAATGCCTTTATTATTCTGGAAAGGGAGAGGTCTCCTAAGCATAAATGAAAAGCCTCATACCCATAAAAGCTTATATACAAATTAAAATAGAAAAATTATTAATTATATAATAGTTGTAAAAGACTATAAAATAGAAAAACTATATAATACAAATTTAACCACTTTAACTTGTAAAATGATCCTAAAAACCAGCTAAAGAGAAACAATGGGTAAAATGATATCTACTTGTCATTATATTCACTTATGCAATGAATATGTAATCACATAAATGAATGCAATAATAAGGAGATACCATTTTATTCCAACATATTGGAAAATAAAGTTAAATGAACTGTTTTTCTCCTTGGTAGGGTATAAAGAAAGATACTTTCAAATGGTCTTGATGAGAATGTACATTGGAATTGCATTTTGGAAACAATTTCATGGTATTTATTAAAATTAAAATGTTCATATTAATTGACTCACCCATCCACCTAAATACTTGACATGAGAGGAGCATCATTAATTAATAAAAGTAAAATGTGAAAGTAACCTAAATATCTATAATGGAACTTGTTAATGCCCTCCAAATGGCACATATTCAAAGGTGAGAGGCATATGTGTCTTAAGAACATTTATTTACCTGATGGGAGAAATCCTTTTACAGTGTATACATATAGGATATAATTATGTTGTGCACTTTAAATATCTTACAATTACAATTTTGTCAATTATATCTCAATAAAGCTGAAAAATTAAAATAATTACATTAATGAAATTTTAAGAAGAACTTTTATTTACACATGATAGAAACCAATTTTAGCTAGCTTAGATAAATTAAGGGGCTATTTCTAAGAAAACAAGCCAGGAGACCATTGGCAGAAGTGCAGCCTAGCCTTATCAAGCACAAGACCAAAGACTAGAAAAGTATCAAATACAAACTTACTTTTTAATTTCTATCTTCCTTCATTTCTACAGATTCTTCCATTGGTATCTGTGGGTGATTGGTTCCAGGACCCTTTGTGGATACCAAAATCCACAGATGCTCAAGTTTTTTATGTAAAATGACATAGTATTTGTATATAACCTTTGCACAATCTTCCACATGCTTTAAATAATTTTTAGATTACTTATAATACCTTATACTATGTAAATAGTTATTATACTGTATTGTTTAGGGAATAATAACTAGAAAAAAAGTGTGTGCATGTTCAGTACAGACACAACCATTGTAGGTTTTTTTTTTTTTAATTTGAATATTTTTGACCCATGATTGGTTCAATCCACACATGCAAAATCTATGGATATGGAGGGCCCACTATACTTGCTGGATTGCAAATCAGCTTTTACTATTCCTTAGTCCACATAAGAGAATATAGTTTCTGAGTCCACTTGCTTTAATTTTAAATATCTGTATAGATTCAGTTGCTATCCCAATTCCAAATTCCCAGAAGATAGAGTTAGATTGACCCAGTTTAGGCCAGATGTCTTCTGCTGGTCCTCAGAAAGAGTTGGCACATTTAGGTTTCACGCGTGGAAACGGAAGGAGCCATGCCAAAGAAGAGGGAATCGTTATGATTTTGGCATCAACCTCAAAAAAATGCTCAAAAGAAATTATGCGTTTGTAAAACCGAAAAAATTTATTCCTGAGCAAGTGCATATGATAAATCAGTGGGCTTAAGTAGAAAAATAAGATTTTGATGTAGTCATTGGAAAATTGGCAAAAGGATTTAATATGTGAAATGTTCTCTCAGTGATATTTATGATCCAGATTGAGAGACATTACTATTTTTACCATAACATCTACTGTAGAAGCAAAGAACATGAGTGGAAATGGTAGGGTTGATCCAAAGTTGAGATTTGGTTGAAGGTTTGACAAAAACATGTGACCGTGGGGAAAAAAAGAAACCTATGATAATGCACCAAAGAAACTTCATTCGGAAGAGAAACATAAATAAAGGTGTCATGCAGTGGGTCAAGGACGACTAGTCAAGGGACTGAGGGTATTAATGAGTTCAAAGTGCAAGTGCAAGAGTGTATAAAATTGAAAATTCTAAAAGGACAAGAGATTATAGGGGATTGGCAGTGGAATTTAAGATTTCAAAGGAACATTTCCCACTAAGGTCAACATTCATAGTGGCTGTGTCAGGCATTGCTGAAATGCAGTGATTGTAAAGGACATAAGAGTCAAGAAATCAGTGAACTTTGATGCTGAGGCATTAGCATTTTTTTTTTTTTAATATATATCTTTTAAGCAAGGCAACCCTTGGTTGACTTCAGAGATTGCAAAGACCTTGTCAGCTTACAATCCTTTTTTTAAATTTTTTTTATTTTTTAACACCTACTGCACCTGGTCTTCCTAGGTGGTCTCCCATCCAAGTACTAAGCAGGCCCAACTCTCCTTAACTCAGCCTTGTTATCAGTGTGGACATTAAGCATGCTAACAATGGTACTTGTATGTCTATATTTTAATTGACTGTAGAAGGTAATACTGATAGTAAAAGTTATGATTCTGGAACTCTATTCTTTAGACTTCAACTCTCTGTAATCATTCACTTACATCCTTTGACTAGACAGATATAATCATACTGGACAATTGACAACTGGATCAATAATTCTAATAATTAGTCTGAAACTATAAAAATAATGAAGTTTTAGATATTTATGAAGTCTAGTTAAAGGGAAAAGATTTAAAATACACAAAATATTATTCAAGAGCATCTCTAATATACCTTATTGATTATTTTAACATCTCCAAAAAACTCTTAGGTTCCATTACTTCTTATACATTTTGAAATCTTTAGTACACTATGAATTCATAAACATCATTTACTTTCACTGTGTTCAAATCAAGGATATTACTTTTAACTCTCATTTATATTCTTATTTTACACAAGTTAAAAATAGCTATAATTTTAAATAAAAGGACTTAGTTATACAAAGCTCAGCTGTGTGCCTGTTAGTAAAAGAGAACAAGCTGAAGCTTTGCTATAAATGCTCCTCTGGGGTTCATTCTGAGGTACTCTGTCATATGGGAAAACAATATGTTTTTCTCTGTTTCTAGTTGTAACCTCTCTTAGGCAGCCTCAAAAGATTTACCACATTTCCTAACAATCAGTATTTTAGTGATAGCTGGTGTATTGGAATATTCTGGTAAACTTTAACCAGCGTTTGGATAGCCAACTCCCCATGAAATAATCTTGTGTTTTTCATCAGTGTACTTCTTTTTTCAGTATATATAAAATATAGCTTGCTCTTAGGTACTTGTTTATTAACTTTATTTTTATTATATGGTAATGAAACCAGCCTTAATGATTGTACATTTTTCCTTTCATTTAATATATGCCATTTTCCTGTATTTTAAATGAAGGGAAAAATGTACAACCATATCTTGACAGAATATATTCATTCTTCTTCTTCTCACTCTCAAAAATGCCCCATTTTGCAAAATAAAATTATAAGGTCACTCTAGTTATTCATATATATTTATTCTTACTTTCTTACCCTATCAGAAACTGTCTTCCTCTTATACTCAATCTCTTCCTACCTACTTTTGCCTATGTTTGGGGTATTTCTGCCACATATCAAAGAACTGAAAACAAAATCGACAAATGGCTTAACATATTAGCTACTATTTTAAAAATAATTCTACGAATTGACCCTCAATTCTTTTGTTTACATAGTATTGTCTGGGGGCAGTGACATAGTTAGAAGGTCCAAAATGGCTTTACTCACATGGACAGGGTTTGGTACCTGCTGCTGGATAGTTTGGCCAGGGCTACTGTCTGAGTTCTCAGTTCTCCTCAGATTCAAAAGCAGGAGAAATACACTTCACACTTATGAAGGGATGATCATATCAGGAAAGAGATCATGGGATGAGAGATTATTGTGTTACTCTGGGAATTTACTAGGACCTGCTTATTAATCAGTATGCTAGGCAAAATCTTAAGATCACCCTAAAAATCCTGCCCCCTCTACAGTGTACATGCCCATATAATCTCCTTTCTTTGAGTGTGGGAGGGAGTTGTGAATAAGATGGCAGCGTCTTTTCCCTGATTAGATTGCATTGAAAGGCAGAGGCATATGATAGTTATTCCTGTGATTATGTTGTGTTATGTAAGATTTTTTTGTGGTTGACTGGAGAGAGATTCTCCTGTTGACTTTGAAGATGTAAGCTGCTGTGTTGGGAGAAGCCACATGGCTTGCACCTGGGGGCAATCTTAAATAGCTGAAAGTGACCCCAGGTTGAGACTCAGAAAAAAAACGGGGACTCAGTCCTGCAACTAAAAGGAATTGAATTCTGCTAACTACCTGAATGACATTAGAAAAGTACCCCGTGCCTCAGATGAGATTGTAGCCTTGACCAATAACAACTTCAGCCAGGTAAGACCCAGAGGATAGGACCCAGTTCATCCATGCAAACACTTGATCCATTTAATCTGAGACAGAAAGTTCGTGCTGTTTTTATACTTCTAAAAGTGTGGTAATTTATTGTACAGTGATAGTGAAGTTATATAATAAATGTCTTAGTCAGCTCAGACCTCTATAGCAAAATCTCATAGACTGGATGATTTACATAACAGAAATTTATTTCTCACAGTTTTGGAGGCTAGAAGTACAAGATTAAGGTGCCAGCATGCTTGGTTTTTGAAGGATCTCTTCCTGGCTTGCAGATGGCCACATTCTTGCTGTGTTCTCACATAGTGCGAAGGAGATGAACTCTCTGGTGTCTCTTCTTATAAGTGCACTAATCCCATCATGAGGACCCCACATTCATGACTTTATCTAAACTCAATTATCTCCCAAAGATCCCATCTCCAAGTACCATCATATTGGGATTAGAGCTTTAACATATGAATTTAGAGGGGCACAATTTAGTCAACAGCAATAAGGGAAAATAAATGATTGATCTCCTTAATTGTCATATTCAGGTGCACATCTTCAAATAGCAACCTGGAGCTGGTGGGGCCATGTCCAGTCAGTCTTTCATACACTCTCATTCTGAACTTTATTTATCATTATCTTTTTGTCAGAGTTATTACCATTTCTTTTAGCCCAACAGAGAATATTTTTATAATTGTAAGCACATTACATTTCTCACTCATATTCTTTCTCTTTCTCATCTTTCTCAATTATATTAAATCAATATCCTCGACAAAACTTCCCTGTCTTGACAGTTGTTGCAATTTGACCTCCTTCCTCATCAAGGAGAGACAGTTATATTCAAAGTACACATTTGAGAATTTGGGTAGATAAAATGATTATTTTTTAACTTTTTCACTGTCACTTTGAAATTGTTATACATCCAGTTTTTACTAAAACTCCTGTTCCTAAGACATGTGTAGATTCTTTTCTGCTTCCCCACATTACTTGTATGAATATTTTTGTGTCACTGCTGTTACTTAAATTTGCTTCATGATTTATTCTAAATCTACCAAGTATCCTGTGTGATGATTCCATCTATCTAGCACTTTCACTTTACAATTTCTTTACACACTCAGCTTTAGATACCTCCGTCTATTTGGAAGTTGACTTTCATGGTCAACACCTAGATCTGAACATTTTTGAATGAAACATTTCCAAGAGATTTGCCTTTTGCTTAAATACTCAGTTTTCCATAGAGCAAGTTGATGTTGTACTAACATGGCTAAAGTATTGTGTAGATCTATGTGGCCCAAGATGGCTTATCATAACTGCATTCCAGCTAATTAAAAAGGGAAATGGAATGGAGCCAGTCCCTTCCTTGAATGAACACACCATAGAAATTGAACTCATCATATTTGACCACATCCCATTGTTTAGACATGGCCCTACCAGCTCTGGTGGAATAAATTCTGCATGACTATTTAACCAGCTAAAATACTGGGAAGAAGGATGTTGGCGGGAGATGGGATATTTTTAGGTTGCTACAGTTGATAGTAGAATGTTCTGAGGTCTTCTGGGATCCTGGGGTATTATTATCTATTTCTATACAATGCAATTCAGCAGATAATAAACAGAATTGGTAGCATTTGATTTACATTATATTGTAAATCTAAAATTGTGACCATGATTTAACAATTATATATGGAACTAATGACTGAATTTTAA
Source organism: Pteropus medius (assembly GCF_902729225.1). NCBI lineage: Eukaryota > Metazoa > Chordata > Mammalia > Chiroptera > Pteropodidae > Pteropus > Pteropus medius. The sequence goes on along the minus strand of NW_024354500.1, from coordinate 3,488,762 downwards.
ACATTAATATTGTTTCAGTTATCCCAGAAAGTACCGTTATGATAGTGAATGAATAGAGACATAAACTACTGCTGGTTTAGCCTGGGCAGGTGCCTGTAATTCTCCAGTTTGCTATTGTTGAAGGAACAGGTTATTTAGAGTCAGATAGACCGAAATACTAATGATCATCACAGCTCTAACACATAGTTACTTAGTGTCTTTAAATTTATTACTCTCATCTGTAAAAACAGAGCTAATTGTTATTTCAAGGTTAAGAAGATTAGAGATAGCACGTAAAGTGCCCATTGGTGCCTGGTACATGTAAGACACTTACTAGATGGTGAATAGTATCATTAGTATTTTATGTGTTGACCTTGTTCTTGAACATAAATTGTTATCGTCTTTTCCACTGCTTTATATCTACTAAACATATTCTTTTCTAACATCTCCAAAAATTCAAACAATCTCAATTTGACTAATACAAAATTATTTACAAAAAAAAAAATAATAACTTTCTGCCTATATTGTGCTCTGGCAAAGCACTGACCTTGCTTAACTAGTACAAATTGATATCTAATTTGTTTTGTAAAAACCCTCATAGCTTTCTTCAGTTAATCTACTATTAGTTGTCTCTCTCAAACCAAATCTCTGATTTTCCTTCTTCTGTTCATTTCCCATCCACAACTCTATCTCAATAGATGACCTTACTTCCCACTTTAGAAAGGGCAATATCGAAGTCAAACATGAATTTGCTTAACTCACTGAATTTTGCTAATTTATACAATAACAAGAAATAGTCATATAATAACCTTTCACTTCTTACCAAGAGGGGATAACATATCTATTCTGAGAAACTGAAGCATTATGAGGTTTGATCTTATTTAAAGGCTTATGTTATTGTGAGAGAAAAAAGTTACAGTATCCAATGCCTAAATATGTTTTTCCTCTTATTAACAGGGCCTACCTTGAGGAAAAATTTGCCTTTAAATTTTAGTGAAAATGTGTTCTGCTATGAAGAAATCCAGATATATCAAATACATGAAAGTTAGACTCAATAGGATTCTTAATCACAGTAAGATTTTTTTTAATAAGAAAGAAGAAAAAAATGTTACCATCATTATATAAAAATACAAGACAGAGTATAAGCTAGATTGAAAATAACTGGCAAGTCAGCTTTTCTTAATAATAACCTTTTTTAATGATTTAATTACGTAAAGTAACTGCACCCAGAAAAAAGAGGCCAATGACTTTTAAGGGGCATAATATTCCTTTGTAGCTTTATCTTACAGATACTAAAAAGAATATATGATTGATGATCTTCGATACTATTCTATTAATCATATAGAATTAAAAAATATACATTGTTATTCATCCCATAAAAAAAAGATATTAATCTGAGCAAGTTTCTTGGTGCTCCATTTGAGAGAGCAGTTAAAATACCCCAAATCTGAAACATAACTTTAATTATTTTCTTATTATGAAAAAAACAATGAAAATGGAAAATTTTGGTTGAATTTCATTACATCAAAGTTTTGTACTGTGAAATATTAGCAAAATTCAGTGAGTTAAGCAAATTAAAGTCATCTGCATCTGAAGATTTATTTCTCTAACAAGTTTATTAATGTGCAGTCCTTTGTGTATACTGAAAAATAGTTGGAACTCATGATCAAATATCCATGAATATTCTCTCACCTGTTTTCAGATCTTTAGTACCTGCATTTGGGAGAAGGAAGAGAGAGAGGAGCGAGAAATTGATCATTTCTGTCTGAATAACTTCTGCTGAGTTAAAATAATTATTATAATCCAGCAATATTACCAAACATTCTATATGAAATCCACAAAAATACACTAATTTATATAGTATGTTTTCACTACAAATTCTGGTAGTCTTCATGTCGTAATGTTTATAGAATAATTTAAGCGATTAATCTTTTTTAGAGCATACGGATTTTTCCCCAGTATATTAATTACACTTTTGAGATGAGCGTTTGAGTAACATCTTTTCAGTTCTCTTTTATATATTAGGGAAAAGAAAAGCAACTGAAACGTTACTTAAACTTTAAGAGAAGGAGTTGTTTTCCATGTTCCACTTTATCAAGCAAAGACAATAAGACCTCATGTAAATTATGAAATCATAAATTATCAAACCATTGATGACATTTATAAAGTGATAATACTATTGATTTATTCCAGAAATATAATGTAAAATTCCTTGAAGATTTGCTTTTGAAAACTATGATTATGGATTAAATGATTAACAACTATTTTGAAAAGGATAAATGACTTTTTTACTTAAATACAATTTCATTTTAAGATTCTTTTATTCATGTAAAAAATTAGTTAAGAGGAAAATTAGTGTTAAAAATGTTTTAAAAATATTCCCCTTGCTTTCTACCAGATTACCAGTGATCTTCTTTCCAAATCCAGTTTTTATCTTTTCTGTAATCGACTATCCTGACCATTCTTTTTTCTTTCAACTCTTCCCGCTCTTGACTTCCATTACCACAGTTACTTGTGTTTCCTCTTGTGCCTCTGGATTGCTTCTTTTTAGGCTCCTACTTAGCACCTTCTTTCTGGCCCTGTTTCTCAGCACTGGCATCAACCATGTACCACCCACTATCTTCATCCTTCTCCCCTGTCTTACTCTTGCTGGGTAACCTCCATGAGTCTAGTCTCACCGAGTCACCCAACATCTGATGATAGGCCCCGAATCTAGTTCTCTAGTTCTTATTTTAAAGAATCTTAATTTTCAGTTGAATTTGTACATCTCCTAAACTTCAGATTCTTATTGCAAATTATTTGCCAAATATTTTTCTATAAACCTCAAGTAGTTAATAGTAAATAATTCAACAGTTGAACTAATTTTCACCCTCTTCATCACAGATCTGCTTTTAACTTTTTATACAAAAATATTGATAGGTATCTGTATCATATATTCAAGTAATTATTGGATTTTCTTTATTTCTCTGCTCTCGAATACACACACATTTGGTCACCATGTTCTTTAATACTTAAATTTGAAATACTTATTGATGTACATCTATCCCCTTATCAGTCTTTCTCATCAATCTCTTGATCTCTGAACTATATTAAGCTATTGTCACATCTAGCATCTTGGAAAGCTCTCCATGTCCTTATGCACTGTCTGTCTCATCCAGTAAATCTTTCACACTGTAACAACATTCGTTTTCCTAAATAAGAACCTGACCATTTCACTAAAGAACTTTTACAGTGGTTTCCCTTCCCAATTTCTTAAAATGGCACATGTGACTCCACAGTCTGACCATGAGCTTATTTAATGCTGCATCTCTTTTCAATATCATGAAATCAGTTCTGTGGTGACATTGGACAATCCCTTCTATCATAAAACAGTGGTTTTCAAATCTTTATATGCATAGCAAACAACAAGAGAGTTTGATGCAAGTACAGTTTCTTTGTCCCCAACCAGAGATAATATTTTAGATGTCTGGGGGGAAACCCAGGAATCAGTAGTTTCCATGTATATGGCTGAGTAATATGATGTAAGTGATCTATGGATAGTAATTTTAAAGTCTGCTTAATGTACTAAGCCATGGCATTTTTGCTCTAGCTGTGTCTTACTGCCTGGAGATACTTTTTTTTTTCTTTTTGTCCTACACTGATGCCTACTCATTCTTTCAGACCATCTCTGTGAATATTCACTTCTCACTTCCATTTAATCAGTTATTCTCATCTCTGTGCTTCCATATAATTTTGTACATTTTTTAAATTTGCTACAATTTTAAGTCATTACATTTATGACTAACCAATTACATTGAAAATTCTTGATCTCATCTCCATTTCAGTTCTAGTCTGAAGTAGAAGTTTAATAGCTCTTTACTGTATTTAACTGAATATATTCTACTTATCTGTGGATATAATTTTTAAAGTAAAACACTACCAAAAATATAAAAGTCTTAAACATCAACGAGATGTTCTTTGTTATATTTAAATTAGTCATTTGTAAGATTTGCAGATGACAATTTATTCAACATATGAAAGAATAGGATTCAAATTTATCTCACTGGTTGGAGTAACTGGAATGTGATATATATGGCTAAATACATAGTGCCATATTTATGTTAAAAATTAGTTGTACCAAGACTAGATGTGGGAAACTTATTGAGTAATAGTCCATGTGAAAAATAAGAGGTTATATTTGATTACAAAAAATACAACTCATGAGTGTTATTTGACTGGCAAGGAAGCTAAAGCAATTGATGCCTAATCACAAGGAGAGAATAATACCTCTGCAAGCTACAGTGATGAATACAAATATTAAATGTTATCTTGATTCTGTGTCACCATATAGGAATATTTATAAACTAGACCTGTGTCTAGAGTATCCATAAAAGAACATGAAATTAGTTTGGGAATGGTCACTTGATAAATTATTGGAAGGCCTGCTTGGAAAAAAAGAATAAATATATCTGTGCTGAGTTTATGAAACAGTATAATGGAGAGGAGAGAGATGTTCTGGATTTGCTTCAGAGATAACTAGAACGGAACTCATTCTGGTGAGGCAAAAGTTAGCTCAGGATAAATAATTTTCAGTTGAATTTGTACATTGGAATAAAGCATGTCATGAATAACAAATTCCTTGTTCCTGAAGAATTTAAGCTCACCCATCATGGAAGGTTTCCTGTCCTTACCTGGGTGAGCCTTGTACTAGATAGACAACCTCTGAACTGCCTTTCCTAAGATTTCTACTTTAGAAAAATTTGTTTGCTGTTGCTTGTTGCATATTTTTCCCAAACTTTTCAAGTTCTTACTCAAATTTAATCTGTTAATTTCATATAAACTATGTGTGTATGTAAAAATACTGCTCAAATGAACTTAGATGGAGGTAATCCTATTTCAGCTGAATACAAACTCATATCACATGCTCACGTGTATGCATGCACACGCACGCATGTGCACACACACACACGCACGTGCACACACACACTAATTTACACAGAGTTACAGTTAGAAATACTGCTGCTATTGCCATATTCTGATGTAGGATTCTTTCTGTTTGTCATTTCTCAGACTTCCTCTCTTAATGTGATATACAGTGAGATGCAGAGAATGAGTGGGCATGAAGGACAAAGGAAGTTTTTTCTCTACACTGACCTAATGAGTTTAGCCATTTCACAGAGCAGGGCTTTTTTTATTGTAGCCACCTCTCCCTAGTCTTCTTCATTTTTTTCCTATTTCATTTTGTACCACTGGCTGAACTTTTGCCTAATAAAAATAAATTTGAAGTAAAAACAAAAGTTCTTGGATGATTAATTTACGTTCATTATGTTAAGGGACTGAGAACTATTATCAGATAAGTAGATAAATGTTTTTGGGAAATAGGGCATTTTGTGGAAGGTGAGCTATGGGATGACTGGTAACTCAGAAGAGAAGGAAGCCACTTAGGATGGCTTATGGGACAAGAGCAATAAACAAGCAACAATAATTGTTAAAGGTCTTTCAATTTTATTGAATACTTTGCAAATGTTATGTCATGGAATCCATACAGCCACCTATAAAGTAACCATTATTAAGCCTTTCTGCAAGTGAAGAACACTTTAGTTACCTACTTAAAATCACATTGCTAATCCATGACATGGCTAGACTTTAAATAAGAATTTATCTTAAATTATTTTCATTAATTCAACAGATATATGCTTATGTAATTTCCACAATAATTTTATATGTTTGAAGGACAAGGAGATTATGCTCCAAGAAGTATGTCAACTTTCCTATGGACAAATAAGAAATGTTAGAGATGGAATTTTAGTCCAGGTTTAATAATCACAAAGTCTGTTCTCCCTTCATGCTTCAATCGGTGGAGAGTGGCACTCTGTGTTTTTTCTGTTACATTTAATTTACCTTTCTATCACTGTCTGAATTTGAAGATAATTCCTAAAATGAGGGTAGTCAAGATTTCTGGCAATGCTTTGGAAAGTTGGAGTCATCCCCTTCTAATTGTTTTTTCTCCCATTCTTTATTACCTGTTTAATCATGTTTTGTCTCTTCCTTTGTTATTCCTGATTTATTTTCTCTTTATTTCTTAGCAGTTTTCTTGTAATATAAAAACTTGCTAAAATATTAACGTGTATGTAAAGTCAAGACAAATGGGAGAGTAACATAGTAGTTAATGGTGTAAGGACTTGGTATCAGCGAGTGCTCAATTTAATTACAGTTCTGATCATTCTGCTCTTACCAAGCTGGGAAACCCAGAGCAAGCTTCTAAATTTCTAACCCACTTAATCGCCTCTGAATACTAAAGATATTAATACCTCCCTATAGTGGAGAGCATGGTTATTAGCACTATAAGAAATGATGCATATCAAAGTGCCAGACATGTGGTTCATGCTCAATAAATGTAAAATACAGTAAAATTTCCTAGTGATTTTGTTAGATTATTGTGTTATAGCAAATGATGCCTGACCATATAAAGAAAAGGAAAAAAAAGATAAAAGAAATATTTTGAACATAATTTCTATTTGTTTTAGAAAAGAAAGTTTAAGAAATTATGGTGACGAATATCTCACAATGGCATGATGTCAAATCTCAGCATTAAATTCAGAATCTTGAGCCTTTGTTTTGCTTCCAAAATGTAGACATCCAAGAGAAACACAGGAGCGACAGAAATGTAGCTCTGTAACCTAATAATGTATCACTGAACCCTTCTAGCAGTGCTAATGTATTTTCAATTTCAAATGGCTTTAAAGCAAATTTCTCAAATGCACTTCAATCTGGTTAGATACACAGCATGACAATAGCTGTATAGAAAAATCAGTTTATGGTTCACGAGAATTCTATTTTAGTTATATGCAGAATGTCTGCTGCACTCACTCATGGCTCTGCCTTAAAGACTTGGCTGTTTGACATTTATACATCCATTAATTAGCAGCTAGGCATGATTTAAAGGATAATGTTCCTGGCGTTCAGTGTATATGAAGCAGTAAACAGCTTTTGTGGAAGATTAAATGCTGTAGCAAATCAGAGACATTTGGTGACCCCCAGAAGCCATTTGTTGCCAGAAAACTGCAATGCTACAATTATTGTGCCAGGGGGGAAAACATATTCAACTGATAGCACAACAAACAGAAAAACACATTTGAATTTGTCTCTTGCATGTTTAGAAATATGGCTTCTTTCTTTTTTTTCTACTTTAATTGCATATCATTTGAAGTAAAGTTCATATGAGTCATTAAATACAATGTATTTAAAATACCAATTGAAAAGAGTTAACAGTTTTAGAGATCGATGTATATTTGCAATTGAGAAGTTAGGATTATGCAGCTAACTTGAAAAATTATGAAAATTATTTTCTCTTATTAAAATTGAATTTAAATCTGAAAGAGGTTTACTCATTCCTATTTAGACACTGTCAATAAAAATGTAGATTATATACTATGACAATACATATCTTTCTAAATATAGTATTTTTACAGGACTTTATAAAAAATATGTTTCAGCTTGATATAATGAAAATAATTAGAGAAATGAATTCTAATTATTGTTTCTAAAAATATCTTAGCAGTTTTATAAATTAACATATTAACTTGGAAATTTAAATATGAATAAAGACTCCCCAAAAAAACTAAGTTAGAATAATATTTTTCTAACGCATTTCCTTGACCACTGAATTTCCAAGTTCTTCTACCATTAATTTTGCGATTTTTTGATACATTTAAGTATTTTTTCTGAATGAAATATAACTGAAATTTTAAAACGACGACAAGTAAATATTCAAGAATAAAAAAAGATGTTTGATAACATGTAGTAGTCAATGCATGGAGAAAAGTTCTTTTAATACATATACGTGTTTATGTTCCAGGCTTACTGGAAAAAATTACATGGTTTAGTAAGCTGGTTTAGCTCTCAATAAGAAAAGAATTTCCACTGTTATTTCTCAGTAATTGGATTTGGTACGCATTGTAAAAGAAACAGCGCCTTTCACTGAGCAGTGTTAGTAACCCATTTTATAATAATACAAAAGGCTTCTCACACCACGTGTTGATCACCATGAATGCTTGTCTAACCCACTCCTCTCTCTTTTCCAGAAGCCTTTCTCCAGGCTTGTATGGTTGTGGATGGAGAATCTGGGGTCATCATTTTCAATGTTCTTCTTTGATTTTTCTAAATCACAGCTTTTAAAGTGCCATCAGAAGTTCCCAAGTTTCAAAACTGCTTTAACGCTAAAGGTGTATTTTATTTGGAGAAGTGGGATGTTGCACTCCGTGAAATCTATCTTTTTTTTGAATGGCTGCTGGGGAAGAGACATTGCAATAGTTTGAAGCCCTGCTTTAATACCTACAGAAAAGACTGCGGATGCACGGAGGCATCTGCCGGCACTGTGACTAAAATGTTTACTTTAGCAAATACTGCTCTATTAAATTTCAAAGTGGTTCTTTTTGAATTTTAAATTGTAAAGGAAACCTGGCCTCTATTCTTGAAAGCTTTGGTTTAAACATAAAAAAAGGAGAAAGTAGCTTTGAAGTTTGAATGAGATGCATGAACTCTTTTCTTTTTTCCCCTACAACATTTGAAGAACTTATAGGGCAAGCGTGAGTGCTATTTATTATTCTAACTTATGACTTGAGTGATATTCTTATTTTTTTCACCCTTGACCATTTCTTCTTAAAAAGAAAAAACATTTAGATATTAATATGAGGTTTTATTTAGTATGCTCCAATCAGAGAATGTATCTAACAAGATAGCTGTATGCAATTTTTTCCCTAAACAAACCCATTTTATTGCTCTTTAATGGGCATTTATTTTTTCAAATTATAGCTGGATTCCAGGGTTTTTATTGGTACTCTTAATTCATTTCTCTGGAGTTTACTATATACAGACCTAGTAAAAATATGGAAAAAGTATGTTTTTGGCATAGGTGCTCACCTTAATGAGTATTTATTTGAGCAGATGAGTGCTTGCATAATTGAACAATTCATGGACCAGAGATAATTGAGCATTACAATAAGTTATGTCATCTATTTATAAATGAGAGCCATTAACTCCCTACTTTGCCATTTGGAATGAACTTTTTAAACCAAATAATTACAAATGCACATTCACAAAATAAGCCTTTTCAGGGTCAGTTCATTTTATTCAATTAATGAATAATAATCTTGATAATATTTAGTTTTTATTTAAAAATGAAATAAACATTTTATTATAAATCTGTTGAAGCATTACTCTTAGCAAGTAAATATTTAAAATAATTATAAGGATCATAGAATATTGAGTAAAATCTATTTTGTTTACTTCATATTTTTCGCCTAGAAATTCTACATAACATTTATTGAAGTAAAAAAATCAGTGTTATTCCCATATATTATTACTTTTGTATCTTAATTCAACAACTCTCACCAACAAAATCTTTTCTAAGCAGAATATGCTCTTATTAAATAACAAGATGGTTAATATGTCTCTAAATATGGCAAGGGAAGAAGAGAGCTTTTAGGATTCTTATTTTTTTCCCCTCCAAAATACCTGTATCTCTTTTATACTCCTTTTTTCTTTTTGCATATTTGGATTAAGACACTAATGATATTCATACAAAGTGTAGAAAATATTTAAGAACCAGTAAGATATGGCCATGCCTTATTAAAACAGCCAATCAGATGGACTACTTCCAATTGAAACTGATGCTGGCTGATAGCCTGCATAGCCACTGGCTCCAGACACCAGTACTGTCTGTACGTAATGCATCTTCAGTCTTAGAGGACCAAGTGGACAGAAACAAGGGCCTCCAGGAACTGAGCAGCACTCTTCTATCATATTCTCCAATCGGCTGTTTTATGAAAGAAGATCTATTAGTAGTGACTTTTGGCCAGACAAATTCTAATAAATGCCACATGTCATTTTCCTCTTTGGGAGATTTCACTTGCACATTAGAACAGTAGGTCCTACATTAAAAAAAATTCAGGCAATTATCAAAGGCCCTTACCTTAACTGTTTCATAATAGTTTGACCTGGTGCCTGGCACTTTAGAGTAATAATATCAAGAAGAAGTAATGCAACTATAATTTTTATAGACAAGTAACCGCTGCATAAAAATGTGTTTCCAATTTCAGTTCAAAATAAAGATTATCTTTCTAATATTAGAACTATGCAATTATAGAGTGGAATGCCTTATGAGGTAGTGAGCTCTCTGTCATTTGATTGGATTCCAGCAAAGACTGGTTATTTGTTTAGCAGACTGATGTGTTAAAAAGATCTCTACACTATTTTTTTTTTTGACCAACAAACTCACAAAGAAAGTTCAAAAGTAGGAGTATATGATTTTCAGTGCCTTATTTAAAATTTTGTTTTTCATACGCATTGCTTTGCATACTGATACGTTAAATAACAGATGAGGGAGCCATATCAAACACTTAAAATCTTAATTATAGATGCATGCAAATAACTATGTATTACTAATACATATTTAAGTCAATGTATACTACTTGGTTCAGGGCTAGTGATTGGAAATTAATTCAAATGATTTAACTTAAGTTATGTATAAACTATATGAACTACAGATTAAACATCTTTTGAAATAACTGACATGAATAAATACCAAACCACTAAAAAGATGATCTTGAATTAAAGCCAAATAGTTACAAAACACTAACAAGTTTTTAAATGTTTTCGTTCTACCATGCTTTTTTAATAGCATGTCAACTATAATGTTTTAAATAGTAAACACTTGTTTAATATAAATGGTAATCTTTATGTCAATTTCTACCAGACATTTAGGAAAGCCTTTAGATATGAATCACATGTTAGCCTTCTCTGAGGGTTCTCAACATATGAATCACGTTACCGAAAATATATCCGCTATGACCAGATGCCTCTCAATGTTATCAATATTATTTTCTGGAATATTTAAGATCTATTGTAATAATGTCATATAAATAATAAAGTAGATTAAAAACTCCTTAACTTCAGAGAAAGAGAGACATGCATATTTTCAAAAGAGCACCTAAGGGATTCTAATCTCTTTGATTATAATAAATACGAACTCTTGAGTGTGCTGATGTTTGTGACATCAAATGAATAGTAAAGTTTAACATCCTCGAACTACAACTTGTAAAGTTCCTATAAAACGATAGTGTGTTTTCTAACTACACTACTTTTAAATTCCACATTTTATTAAAAATTTCCCAAATATACTAACCACTAAGTATCATTGGATGTAATGAAGGTATTAAAAAAAAACAAAAAACAGAAGAAATTTTGGATTAATATTGTATACCTATGTAGTTAAACTTGAAATCATTTTAGACTTTTAGAGATAAGTTTGATTTTGCTTAAGACATGGATAATTTCTCTGAATTACTTGATTTAAATGAGACAAGATTACTACGTAATACTGTAACTCAATCATTATGCAGTCATCCAGGGCAAAAGTGAACCGTTCAGAAACATTTTCACATATGTAATTTGTATAAAACATAAGGTTATGATTAAGAAAAGTTAGGAAGATGTATGACTCTGGCAGAAGCAGTTGTATCAGCCCCTTTGTCTTCTTGCTATAGACAGGAATATCCTCAAGGATAGAAGATTGCCTGTTTATTATTTTGTGAGTCAAGAAAGTTAGTATTTCTACTTTAAAGGTACTGATTTTTTAAAAATGACTCCCAAAGCATAAGCAAATGTAACAATATGCTACTTTAATCCAAACTCACATCACCAAAAAGTACCTAAATTAGGAGGATTTCGTACTGGATCTAGCATTGCCAGAAGTTTTTACCCTAAGAATGCTCAGCATATAATGTAGAGCCATTTCCACTCCAAATTTTTAATGGAATAAACACCTCACAGGAATATTTCTATTCTCTGTAGCTTTCCCATTTCAAATAAAGTTGCCCAACTTCCACAAAATGTCCCTCACATTTATTGCCTATCACACAAGTTAAATGTAAATTTTTCCATCTGGCCTTTAATAATGACTTAAATTTTAAGCCCTTAAATAAAGACTGTTGTCGGTTCTTATTGTAAGTGTTTAACTCATATTCCCCCAAACCTTTCAGTTTAGATGCTTGATTATTTATATAGCTTGTAAGAGAAATTAGTAAAGAATTTATTTCTAAATTTCTGATAGTTCCTTAATGTTTTGGTATGTTTGCTTTATCCAAAGTCTCACATTAGTTTCCTTTCTTACAAATTCTCAAAATCATTTTGACATTTTATTAAATAAGCAAATACATAATAAGTAATGTCATATGAAAACACTTTGTTGGGTGTTGCAGAAGACAAAAATTAGGAAAGAAGAAAAAAAAATCTCCATGATGAAAGAATTAAATGGGAAAGGAAATATTTCCAATAGTGGAATTCTGGAGGAAGGTTAACGTTTCCACAAAAATATTCTATGGAGAGGGAATTCCCATATTGGCAAACAGTGTCAGTTTCACTGAGACTTCTGGTTATTATGGCCTACTAAAGTATCTGGTGCAGTATGTTTAATCCAAAATCAAAACAACACATTTCTAAGAGCACTCTATTTATTTCAGAAAACCATTTTTCTCTGAGTTTTTAATCTCTTTCTCTGTAAAGAACATCTTTTCTAATCTATATTCATGAGAAGTTCTATAAGTTTGAGTAACAAATGGAACAATGTACAAAAAGCACTTTGAAAATTGCTATTCAAAAGAGCAGACCTTTTTTGTCAAGCTCTTTATGTAAATTTAAGATATTGATATGGATTTTTGAGTGAAGTTCTTGAGAAATATAAAATGTAAATGTGTTACTGTTGCGTCAGTACCCTTTGTAAGAAGAGCACCCCAATTCAAAGGAGATGCCAGACTGTGAAAGTCAGAGAAATGTATACCCTCAGATTTCAGGCCATGACTAGTTTCAAAGAGACAAGGGATGCCCCTTAGATTATTCTTTTTTTTTTTTCAGGAAATATCAATTACTCGAAGAAAGTTAAAAAAAAAAAAAGACTTATAAGGCAAGTCATATCTATTTCTTCCCCAGCCTGTGTGCAAAGTAAAGGATAAAGCTAAACAAAATTGCCATTTGATACCAAAAAAAAAAAAATAGTCAACTTATTTTTAATAGCAAAATATGAAGCATCATTTGAAAGAACACTAAGGTAAATAAATCGGAGTCCAAGGAGATTCAAGATTTATAACGTTAAGGTCATTCTCTTGGACCATTTGAGTACACTCCTCACTCCTCACTCTATAGTTGACTTTTACTCTTCTAGTTTCCTTAACTAATCTAAACAATATTCTATCTACCTTTTCGACATACCACAATTTAAATTTCTCCTGCATTTTCCTGTTAAAATTCTAATTCTCTAATAATTCATGAACTACTCTAATGAGTTACTGATAAAGTCACCACCTTCATAATTAAATAAATGAAATTCATAAAGACCAAAATACAAAATTAACAGATTTTTTATATATTTTATTGGTAGGTTCGTAGTTTCCTACTATTAAAAAATATAGGCTGACAAGAAATGGAAATCTCTAAGATAATTGAAATACAATACAAAATCACATTCAAAAGGAAATCATGAAGATTAGAAACGTATTCAAATCCCATTAAACATATTTGTGAACTCCTGAAAAATCAAAAGTCCCAGGAATGGTAAATTGCAACAGATCCAAGGAAAGATCACTTCAGGTTTTCTCTTTATTCACTCAAAGTTGATCACACTATCTCATTTCCAGTAGTAACTATTGCATTAGGCAAATATTTTAAATATTACGTTTTCATCAAATATTAACTGAACATATTAGTGATCATTTAAATAGAAGGAATAAAATAATATAGTTATGGTGGCTTATAATTACTGGAACTTTGTTATAAGCAATTTCACTCCACATTAGTTTCTTAAGGGGATAGATTTAGAAAGGAAGTAAAAGAAAAAGTGACAAAATTTATCTAAAAAACTAGATACTGAATGATATTTTGGGACTTTCCTCAGAGTTTACAGAATGATATGTTCACATTCAAGCAAAACTAAATGTACTAAAATATTCATATGCTGTATTTACAATTTTCAAAAAAATAAGGAAAAGGGCAGCAATAATAGTGGCTTACAGCTTAGGTTAAAGAAAAGAGTTATATACTTGTCAATGTTTCTGTGTAATCCTGAAGGAGACAAATGTGGGTGTATTCACTGAAAATAAGTGAGCAATGATAATTGTTTCCACTTACTGCCTTCCACTTCACAGGATTGCAAAGTTCATTTGCAAGCTGTTTGACAAAAACATGGGACTTTCAAATCAAATACTATAGGAAGAAATACAGCCACACTTCTGTTAATACTTTAGAATGCAAATGTTGCCAACAAGACATCTATTTTAATCTCAAAGAAACTTAATCTCATGTTAACAAAATAAAATTTGACCTGGATTCATATGTTTTGTATAGACTTACATTTAAAAAGCTCCATCTTTAGAAATAAAGGATCCCTATCACTGCTAGAACTTTGATTCTGCATTAATTAAACATTTATTTCCTTTTTTTATTCTTAACCTAATTTCTAACCTAGAGCATTAACTGTATGTTTTTATTCCAGTAAACTTTAAACCAAAGCTGCTAATTACAATAGCAGACTATATCTACTGTGTAATCCTAACCAATGTTAAACATTTGAGATTCACCTGATCATACCTCATTACAGGTAGAAAATGGGTCGAAACAAAAATTGCTTTGTAGACATACAAATATTTGGTTCTTAATTTTACTGACACTGAGTTTCTATGCAATAGGAATTTTTTTCCTCAGAATCGTCTAGGGATATGTGATTCTCGAATTTTACTTTAACACAGTAAGAAATAATGCTAGTTTACTGATCTTTTTGATCTGAGGTACCTGCAAAGCTAAACTATTGTAATATTGCAGGGCTGAGCTTACTTCTAACTAGACATTTAAGCATATCAAATGCAGTACTTGAAATTCAACTTATTTAATGGAAATGCAACATTACTATGATGCAAGGAGATTCATAATTAGCAAAAATACATTTCCAAGATATGCTTTTACATTCGGTTTATTTTCATTAACATTTGAAAATGTATATAAATCAACAGAATAAATGTGAGTTCAAGATGCTGTGGGACTTATTTTCCCCACTGATTGTGAATGAAAGCCATTATAATTAATGGTGACTATGTATCCATATCAGTGAGCAGCTTCTCTCTTCATTTCTACATCTGGACTTAGAATGTTTTATTTATTTATTTCCCCATTTAAATAATGCAGATGTCTCAATGGCTTCCTCATATCTGTAAGATACTGATAAAACATCTTAAATAATACTACACTGTTCAAAATTTGATTACTGATGCCCTCCCTTGGTTGACAGTTATATGGACTCTATTCTCATTAAGAAGGTTTATTATATATGTAAGATACATAAGCATAGACCAATATCAGTGATCCACTAGAAATATTCACCTTGGCATTTAAGTCAATGTTAATTTTGACATGTATTAACCCCAACTCATAACAACTTTCCTTTCCTCTATCCTCCTAGATAACGTATTTTCTATACCATGACAATTTAAACTTGTAGCTTTTCATGAACACATCGGTATTTTCTAGACAGCACAGCTGGATTTAAGATCTTTGGTGATATTTGGTGCTAGTAACTGCACCCTGCTGTTCTCTCTTCCTTTGCTCTGTTCTTCATGAGAGGAACTTACCTCTTTGGGTGAAATTTCCCAATATCCACTGTCAGTTGGCTTCTAGCAGCATTGGACAGTAGAGACACTTGGAGGGGACTGAATTGGATTTTGATTTTGCAGGTCAGTCATTTTCAACTTTATCTCTGCTGGTCAGTTTATTTAACTGACTTTTCTGCATGTTTCAAGCCTTCATCTGACTGGCCTATTGTGGTTCTAGCTTTGAAAGGATGACTTCTGGTCTCTAGTAGCACCATCCTCTATCCCTCCAATCTAAGGGTGACAGAAGCTTCCTGGTATTGCTAATCTCTGAGTTACTTCATAATCCCCTTTATGGCTTCTCAAAATCCACATCACCTTTGCAATGGATTCTCAGAATTAAATATCCTGTTATAAATATTTTAAGTGGTTTCTTTTTTCCTAGTTAGACTCTGATATAACAATCTTATAAATTATTATAGTCATATAAAATAGTATGGCATTTTTGGTCATGTTTTATATATCAGAATATTGATATTTGGAGATATTAATCAAATTTCTTAAATTAAGTTGATGATAATTGATGGTGGAAATTCAATTTAAATTAAGGTTGATCTATGTTGTCAACCAGTGTTTTTAAGTGCAGAGAGTGTGTTTTGTATGGTGATCTGTTCATTCATTAGATAAATATGTAAATATTATTTTTTACTGGAGCAAAGACTTTAATGATCATAATATACACTGAAAAGGAGCTATTTTTCCTTTACTTTGTGAGACAGCCTTCTGAGTAACACAGTGTAACATAGAATTTAACAGAGTGGTGTGCTGCAGTGCAGATAAACTATCAGGCCAGGAGTGGGAGTAGCGTTTGTAGGAGGCTATGTAATAATCCAAGGAAGAGCTTATGGTGGCCTGGACCAAGGTGGTAGCATTGGGGTGATGATAGGTTTTCAGATGCTTAATATGTTTTGAAAGTAGAGCCAACAGAATTTTTGGAAAATTTAATGTGATATTGGAGAGAAAGAACTATTGTCATCAGTGAGATGGAAAAGACTGTGAGACAAACATATTTTCAGGAATGCCATAAGTAGAGTTTTACATATACCAAGTTATATTTTTACCGAGTACATTATTTCATCATGAAAACTAGCTTGCAAGTAATAGAAATGGAGCTATTATGGAAGCACCCACACATATGATTGTAATCTAAGGATTCAGAGAGAACTTAGCACAATTTAGAAAACCACTGGGACCTAAATAATGTCATTTGAAAAAGTTGAATTTAAAAAAGAAACAAAATGATCAAGAATGTAGGACAAATCATGGGTAAGTTCACTGTGAAGGTGTCTAAAGGAAGACCCAGTCCTGTGCGTGGGCCTCCCCAGCACTGGACATGCACAACACGTCTCTTGCCTCACAGACTTGAAAGCTCAACAAAACCTATGGTTCAATGCAACTTAAAGATTAACATAGTTTATAATTAAGCATAACTCATTTTAGATACTCAGCCTAACTTGTGTACATGTCTATTTTCTGCTCATTGGCTGTTACTCTAGAAAGCAGATTTTTGCCATCTTTATACCATTTGCCCCTTTGTTGTTTTAAGCCAAGTTCTCAAATAGACAAGCAATTCCTTAAATACTGAGGTGAGTTTGCCAAAGGGTTTAGTGTAAAAATGAGTTCATATATAGTATATGACAGTCTATAAAAATGAAACTGGAGCAAAAAGAGAAAAAAAATAGTGTATAAGGAATATATTGCACATAGCAATCATAAATCCCAGTTCAGGGCTTGTATTCCAGACACACAAAATTGCTGCTCTATGTATGACTGAAGCTGAAGTTTCATTATTGGTCCTTTCTCACATACTTCACTGTCTAAATTAACTACAGATTTCATGTTTACTGTCAGTCCAAAGGAAACTATTTTTACAAGTTGCCTCCTTTTATTTTGATGCTTGTTAGTGTAATAGTGATATTTTAAAACTGTATTAGTATTTTCATATTTAAAGGTAAGCTTATAGTTAGAAACCAATAGTATCAAAATTTTAGAGCAAACTAAGTAAGTTTTTCCCATTTGATGAAACATTTTTTTAGAATTAGTATTTAAAATTAGTTCATTTATTCACTAAAATGATAGACTTTCTTTGCTTTTTCAAATTTGAGAACACGTCATAAAATAAATGAATGTGTTTCCCTTTAAGAGTCTTTATCTTCATTTTTAGAAAAAAGATTGCCACAAAATCTAGAAATTATTTCCAACTGTTTTTCTAAATGTGGGAAATACATTCATCTAGAAGGTGTTAATTTTCACTGGAACACCAGATAATGGGTAGAGAATTTCCCTACACTATTGTTTGGAAGAGAGATCTCAGGCATACTTCACTTATTGCATGGGCATTTAATTCCCTTAAAGAAAACATCAAATAGGAACATACATCTGAAAGTTTAAGACCATTCATATATCACTCATTGATTGAGAAATAAATGATTTGACAGTCTAATATTCAGACACTATTCTGAATACCATTTATACCACAATGGTAAACAAATTAATAGTATTGGCTCTCATAGTTGATATAAAAAATAATAAAAACAGAAAAAATTAAAATAATACTTCTGGTAAAGATCATGGTAGTTTGTGAAAGCCTAATAAGTTTTCTCCTTCCTCGTGATATATATATAATAAAAATTTTAAATATATTTGCAGTTAAAAAAAGGGCACGATCTGATGCCATAAACTTCAAAAGATGATGACCTTAGAAAAAAATTGACCTTAGAGCATCAGGACATTGCCTCTTTTTCCCCATGCTCCTCTGCTTAAAGACATAGTGGCTGAAAAAATGTGTTTAGAATACAAAATACGTGGTCCATAAAGTTAATTAAGAGAGGAAATTAAGCAAGTCTAAGAATAAAGTCAAGGAGAAGTTAAAATATATCAGTACAAAGAGAAAATCTGGGCAGAATTCTCTAAATATTTAAAAAAAATAAAATGACATATGAAATATGCAAAAATACTGCAGAATAAATAAATATATATATAAATATAAATATATATATATATTAAAAATATATATATATTTTTTTTTAGTCTAGGAAAAATGAAAGCCAAGGAATAGAAGATGTGATGGAAACTGCTTCAGGGAAACCCTCTGGACCTGAGTGTTTGCATTTTGCCTTTTTGTCTGATGAGGATGGCAGTAACTAAAATGAACTTATAAGCTATGTGTTGAAGATCCAGAGTCATTTTAGCCTGAGTCCTTGAATACCTATGTGGAGGAGCCACCTACCAACCTGGGACATCCACCCTGAGCTGTTATGGAAGTGAAAACTAAACTTCTCTCTGATTGAAACAATTGTAATGAGGGAGAAAGATTCTTTATTATTGAATGTAGTATACCCCAGCTGGCTCAAATGGAAAATGTGAGCTTTGTGTAAAGGAGAGTTTGGTGTACAATTAAGGAAGAACATGAAATCAGGTTTTTTTTTAAGACAAAATAGTGGATATTTAAAAAAAGGATGAGACTGAAAAAAAAAATACAGAGCTAAGAGAATAAGTCATGAGTCAAAAAGTAAGGAGGTGGGGATTAATAGATTCAGAAGCAGAAACTGAACAGAAAGAAATGAAATGGAAATTCTTATGTAGATATAAATCCTGAGATAATCACAGTAAAAGCAGATATTAGTTGTACAATTCTGATAATCTAACATCAGAATAATTTATATTCCTGAACAAATAGAATGAGAAATTATTCAATAATGCACTACAAGAAAAAAAAAATGTCTGTAGTGAAAGAAGAAGGAATCTATAGACTGGGTGGCACACCATTTTCCAGAAAAGCTTGATATAGTACTGCTAACAATGAGTCATATACAAATTATTTTATTTAATATCCAGGAAAAAGAAAGAATTTTTAGTCATCCTGGAAGAAAAATGAAGACACTTATAAGAAGAAAAAAATTAGGCTTATTTAAAACATCATAACATTCAATACTAGAAGATAACAAAAATCCATGTGTACAAAGTTCTCAGAAAAATAAAACAGGGGCCCCAAACTCCTTAAATACTGACCAGATATTAGTCAATTACAAAAGCAAGAGAGATTTTATCAAATATGAAATTACTCAGATAATACAATACTTGTGATTCCTTTATGAAAGATAAGTTCCTGAATGTCAGACCCAGTCAATCAAAAAATAAACCAAAATATAAAATCAGTAATGAAGATACTGACAAGGGGATCAAAAGGAAGCATTATGTTTATAAAACAGAAATAAAAGCTTTAAACCATAAAAATAAAATAGTATAATTTGTACAATTTTATGAGAAAGAACGAGGTGTGAAAAATATAATGTCTTTCCACTCTATTATCCTGTGTCAAAAGAAGGAACAAAATAATGGAAGGAACAAGTACACAAACCACTAGATCAGTCACTCAGGGTTTATTTATCTAAAGAATGGTGAAGAAAGTCAGCAAAATTGGAGTACACAAAAGAAAAATCAACATGTTCTGAGTCAATGCGGAGACAAAATTCTACACCCCCAAATCTTCACAAAGAGTTGCCAATAATAATTTCTGATTGAGGACGAGTCACTTCAGATATTTTCTGTTCCCTTCTTAACCCTGCCTTGTATACATAAGCTTATTTACCTAAGCCTGACATAGTGTTAATTCAAGCTAATAGCTATGTGCCAGGGACCATCTCCTCTGAGCCAAGTGCTCCCCATCAGTCTTAAGTTTTACATAATATAAAATACAAGAACAAGGTGAGATCTCTTATACCCAGCATCAGCCCCAATTCCATTTATCACCCTCTCAAGGCTTACACAGCCTGATGTAAGTATATTCCTTGACTCAGGACTATGAAACAAGAACAAGGATCAGTTACTCGGATGTCTCAGGCCATCATGTTTATAGGTCTATTAATAAGTTCTATCCTGCAGCTAATTACCTCATCATTTATAGCCAGAGTAAATCGATACCCTAAAAAAATGAAACATGTAGATTTAAAAAAAAACAATGACTCAACCTCATAATGTGTTTCATAAATCTTTAACCTTAGCCTGATCTTTTGCAAATAACATCTATGACAAAGAAACATTTATCTGAAGCTCATTAGATCCTTTAGTTTTTCCTATTTCTTTTTCTTCTGTTTAATTCAAATAAAATTGAATGCTTACTGATAGAGTTTATATGTTATCCCATTTTAATGAAAAAACTTACTATATCTTCAATCTATCCATTGTTTAATCCATAGTTCTGGAGAGGTACATAGAATGGCATTACCTAATGTTGATGACTGTTTCTAAGTGTTGTGTTAATGAGAGTTAAAGGCTGTCTCCAGTTAGAGAATGTATTAGAGTGTGGTTCAGATTCAAATACCTCTATGTATTTAGTCATCATGCTTCCTTAAGGCTCCTCTCGGCTGTGAGATTTTCACAAGCTTTTCTTTTTTTTTTTTTTTTTTTTTTTTTGATGATCTTGATTGTTTTGAGGAGTACTCATTAGAAATTTTATTGACTATCCCTCAGTTGATATTTGTCTAATGTTTATCTTCTGATTAGACAGGGGTTATATATTTTTGGAAGGAGAACCACAAAGGTAAGATGCCATTTCATATTATCACATTAAGGACTCTCCTTATCACAGTGACATCACTTTGATGTTGACCTTGATCACATGGTGGAGGTAGTGTTTGTCAGGTTTCTCCACTGTAAAATTACTCTGCCCCATCCTCCATTTTCTTGGCCGTTCTCTTTGGAAGCAATGAAATAGTTTTTTAACCATTTCTCTCTTTCGTATATGTGATTATGGAAAAACAAAGTAGTAAAGTTTAATAACTAAGTATTTAAAATTACATTTACTGGAAAACTATAATTATCTAATTCTTATTGAATGTTTAGTATTGCTAAGCACTATATGTGAATTATCTCATATAAACAAACATTCATCTAATTATAAGAGAAGTATTATCCTCATTTCATAGCTGTAAGGAACTTACTCAAAAAGAGGCTTATTTTTCCAAGACCACGCAACAGTAAGCTACATATCTATTTTTCAAATTTGGCTCCAATGTGATTCAAAGACTTAATTTATATCATTTCACAAGTATATTAAATGATATCTCTAATATGCGTGCCATAGTGTATAGATATACAGAAATGTCAGCAAATGTGATCTCCTTTCAGCAGATGAAACCTTGTTAGTCACCATTTATTAAACATTTTTATTATCATGGGTTTTTTGGTAAATGAACTACCTTGCTTTCTTTGTCCTTATTGACTTAAATTCTGCTGACAAATATCTTTTCAAGGTTATGTTCCTGATATTTCTGTACTCCATAGAATAAATAATGCCATGTATTATATTATCAATAAATGGGTCTACTATTTATTCTGTCAGTGAAACTGAGTATAAAGCATTATTTAAATAAGTCTATTTTATGCCAAAATAAGTAAAGAGTACTATTCTTTCCTCCCTATTTGAAAATACAAGTCAGCATTTAGAAAATAGATGCAAAAGAGAAAAAAAAGTAATTTACATTAATGCTAACATTTAAGTAACTGATATGTCAGGGTAAACAGTGAAAAAAATCACAAGTCCTCAACAGAGGTTTGAGTTAATTTTCTTCTTAGTAGCCAAAACCTAAAATAAGATAAGTAGGTTGAAGTATAAAGAAGTACGTGATAAAATTGTAATAGCTGTCAATTATTTTTGCAAAAATCTAGCAGGATATTAAATTACAAAAAACAAAATTTCTCTACATTACAATTTTCAGTAAACAAACATTTAAAAATATCCTCCCGATTTGTTTTACAAACGTAACAAACACCTCAAGAACTACTGTGAAAGCGTTACTATTAAGTATCTTTTAAAATTGGATTAAAAATCAGGCACAGAAAGGTTACTTAATTTGACTGGTGTCACACAGAAAATCTGACATCGAAAGAAGACACCAAATTCTCACTTATATTCTTTATGCAAAGATATAATAAGTACAGAGAAAGATTGATATGAAAAAAAAGCCCCATTTTTTGTAGCATTTAAATTTATACTGTAAATTGGCAGTGGTGATTAGCATTTAAATAGAAGGCAGTGGAGCTTTTGGTCTTGGTTAATGTGATAGGTCAATAGATTTGGAATTAAAAGATGAACTTAGATTTTCATTTACAAAACCAGGAAAATAGTTGGTTGTCAGTACAGAAAGCCAATAAGAACTAGAAATAAACGTTAATTTTCATTCACTTTTCATAAAGCACATATATTTATTCTCTTAAGGCTGGGGCCTTTGCAGCCACTGTAAATATAGCAGGCTACAGAACCCTGTAAACTACTAAAAAATGAACATTTCATCCTTGGTTGAATATTGTTATTGCCTCTGTATGTACATTGTGCAGGTTGTATAGATATAAGTTATCTATTTTCCATTAAACAAAATCATAACTGGCATGCAGAGGTATGGAATTGGCTTCTTCTATATTCTTGCTGTCTTTATAAGTTATGATGTCCTCATTTTAGCTTTACTAGCTTTTGGTAACAGCAGTTTTTTGTTTGCAAAATGAAACAGCACCACCTTGTATTCTAAAGTAAAGCTACAACTTTTCTAAAATCTCAGAACATTTAATTCTGTATTTCAAATATATGTACTGATGATTATGCTATGAAGCAGATGAAATTTAATCGCAGGCCTGCTCTGTGCTAGGTTCTACTATATTATTAGTGAACCATTAAATTGATGTTACCATATTCAATCTCCAAAAATAAATTTTTCTCTTTCAAAATTTACCCTGATACCACCAAATGCTGAAAAATGTTATACATTTAATTGTGCATTATCTTTCAAATGGCACATAATCCAGAATGCCTCACAAAAATGGCAATTGAACTGAATGGAAGATTCACTTTAACCTCTTCACCAAGATCATGAAATGGTATTCTGTCATTTCCTTATACAGGTAGAAAATCAAAGTTCAAAACTGTGTTTATAATTTAGTAAAATTGCAATGTACACCATGATTCACATTAGTATATTAAAATATTTCTGTAAAAGTATGTAAAACCTATATATAATATACAATATGCAATCTATAATATATACAATATTCAAATCTTATTTATCAATAAGACTTTCTATCTAAACCATTGTACATTTCAAATGAATCTAACTCATAATTCATCATAAATATAAAGAACATTAAAAATGTATTTACACAAAATCTAAATTTTCTAAAAGCTAGTATAGGAGTTTGTGATTGCTAGAGTAATGTTTGCATTATGGTTTTTAGATCAATGGCTTCATGACCTCTTTAAGTTGTTGGCCAAAATACAATGTTGAAGGTGTAATGAGATCTTATTTTTCTCCTGCCCAAAACAATATTACACTCACAGATGCACAATTGCCTAGTAAGGGCAATCCTATATTTTAGATTTTAAGAGTGATCCCATACCATAAAATCATATTATAGGAATACTTAAGCCCAGCTTTGTGCTTGGAATTTTACTTCCCAACTCTTTGAATGCTTCTCTGTAAGGAAGGCTGACTTGTCACATTCCTCTCTGCATTAGAAGTGTTCGTTTGCATGTGTCTTCTACTAGGATGTAAAGAATCTGAAGGCTTCCATTATATGACTTATTGTTTTAATTCAAGCACCTATACCAGTGAATGGTACCTAAGAGGTAAATGATAAATGTTTCTATAAATCCCTTGTTTCACATAATTGACAAAATCAAGAGTATGTGCTATATAAAGAAAAGTTTGCAAAGATGACATTCCAGGCTTCATCGCTATTCATACTAACAATGATAACATGATATACTTAATGAAAGATGGGAAAGAAGACCATATCTTTCCTTACAGATCCAAGTAGCCAAAAGGTAAACCATTTCCACTTGACCATCTATTACCTATTTTATTCATTTTAAGGACAATATGCATGATTCTTACTTTTATCAGAATTAGAAAGAATGGGGCATAGGTTATGTAAACTAACTTTTTGTAGATATGGAGTAATTTTTATCCATTAAATACACGTTTTATTTCAAACTCAAAAGTATTTTCAGTTTCTGTTACTATTGTATAGATCTTCTGTCTTAGTTTAATGCCTACTTTATCAAAATGGAGTTTAATACATATCTGTTAAATGAGTAAATGAATCTTTTCAATATATTAGAATATATACACCTGTATATAGATATTTAACAAATATGGAGTTAAAGGTTTTACATAACTAAATTATTCTTGATATAAGAAAATTTTGCAAATGTTTCCTATTATTTACATGTATGATATTAATAATAATATTAAGTTGAAAATTAATCCAGGATTTTCTCTATAGCGTAGTTTTTTTAAAAATGTCTGAAAACTGGGAAAATTTTTTAGGAGTAATAAATGACTTTTAGAATCCATTAGACTTTCAAGTTTCCAGTGTATTCATTCTCCTCTAATGCTAGACAATTTCTCAGTTCCCATCTGCTGTGAATCTTAATTTTACCTGATTTGGGCTCTTTTTCCTTGACATTTTGATAAAAACAATCAACCTCTACATTCTACAACTTATTTCAGAATCTTTTGGAAGTTGAAAAACAGGATGGGAGGACAATATTAAATTATAATGTATTCATTTAATCATTTCATTAAAGTATGAAACTAAAATTAGATAATGTATTCAATAAATATGATTCAGAGTTGAACATATGGTATATTCAGGAAATAATATTTTTAAATATTCCAAACTTATGATTTCTAGGAAATGAAAGAATGAAAACTGGAGGATATTTAGAAGATGGGGTTGATTCAAAATTGAGGCCAAATCAAATGTGAATATCATCATCAAACTCTAGAATAGGAGATGAAATGTGCTTGCTAATGACCTTATTGTTATAAAGTGTGAGTTAAACTGAATTACTTCAAATCGAATGCTGAGGAAGAGAGAAGGCAGGAAGAAGCAGAATTTAGTAACTAGTTTCATTATTAAGTGTTACTTATAAGGAACCAATAGATAATAACCAAAAAAAGATGAATTCATTGTGCTGTAGAAAAGAATTGAGTATGAAGGAGGCAACCACAAGAACAAAAGCACAAACTTTCCTAGATACCAAAATATTGAAAAAGAGATATCTGTTTAAATTAAAAACAGAATAATAAATACGCAATGGAAGAATAAGATAAACATAATAGGGAGGAAACAGTTGCCTCTGAGAGGAAGGAGGAAATAGCATGGAGAGCCAAGCCCAGATCCTAGACTTCTTTGAATATGTCTTGTTTTGTAGATGTGACTTTGGAATCTGTAAACATTTTTCATTTACCTTTAGAGTTACATTTTTTTACATAAGTATTTAAAAATAAAACAAGAAACAAATGAACCTAAATATATTTAGTTGGTGGTATAAAGAGAGGCAATATTAAAAGCAACTTTAAAGCACAGTAATTTGACAATATATCTCAGAGGGATATCTATTAAGGACAAAAAAGAACTGCAAATGAAAATCTTAAATGTTTAAGCAATCATATTTTTGTTTTAGTGTTAATATTCTTTATAATGATATGTTTGTATGTGTAATGTGTGACAAAGCAAATGCATAATATTTTTTTACATTTTAATTCTAACAATTTCAGGGTTATTGAGAACTGGAATTCTCAGCACTGATATGAGAAACATATATAATGCAAAAGAGATTAAGTAAAAACCCTGGAGGCCCTGAATTTGAATCAGATTCATCAGAATGAGCTCACGAGGAATTGTAATAAAATTATCTTTAAGAAAATATCTTTGAGGAAAAGTAAACATATTTTCTATACATTTCCAGAAAAAAAAAACCCTTAGAAATAATAATCAACCATTAGCAATGAATCTAAGTTTGGTCTAAAAATATGTGTGTATATTTCGTATGCATTCATATAGATATATGCATACCTATGTATATTATTTTTTCTCTCACTGGAAGGAACTAGGACTTTTTGTAAAAACGAGAGAGGCAGGAGACATTCAAGATGAAATGGACTATATTGCTGTATCAGATAGTATAGATTCTTTCAAAGATGTCGATTGCCATGTCAAAACCACTCAGGAGTCATCTTGAAAAAGATCCCACTTGACCAAAATTTGGAAAGTTGAATATTAGTATCAACTGCAATAGATTAAAATATACAAAATATATTTAAAGCCCTGGGTTCATAACGAGACTAATAAACAAAACAAAAAGAATTATCAATTGATTACTGTTAAAGAATATTTTTCATTCTTTTGAAACTGATAAAAAACAAACAAACATGTATTTATCACTTCTTTCCCAAACTATTTCATTAATTAACCAAATACTAGATGACACTAAATAAAAGAATATTCACTTTAAAGAAGTATTTCATATAATACAGAAGGAAGCAATGATTTGATTAGAATACCCCTTTTTTGGTCTGAATTAATGAATCTATACAGTTATAATACACAACTGCTAATATTATAAATAGAGGTAACTAGATATTATATGATCCTGAGGGAAAACTAGAATATCACATGGATAGTAGCTATGCCCAATAAAACAAAATGAGTAACAACAAAAATTACACACACACACACACACGCACGCACGCACGCACGTGCACACATGCATGTCCACGTAAGCCTTTAAATCCTACATCCTATTTACAGGAAATAGAAAGAACTGAAAAAATATATTAAACAGTGCTACTGAATGTAATTAACAAAATCCAAAACCTGGGAAACTGATAGACAAAGAACAGATTGCTTCAATTATCAATTGTAACAAAATACAGTGGTGCAGGTAGAGAGGAGAGAACCTGCAGCGTAAAAGACTTAATTATATCCTATTCAATAAGCAACCTACAATATACATATATATTGTAATTATATCCTGTTCAATAAGCAACCTACAACATGTGTGTGTGTGTGTGTGTGTGTGTATGCTTCTCCTTAGACACAGCCTCCCCCCACTAGTAACATATCTTAACATATTGGTACAGTTACAATTGATGAACCTACTTTGAAGTGTCATTATTACACTAAATCCATAGTTTACATGACCTTACTCTGGTGTTGCACATTACATGTGTTTTGACAAATGTATCCACAATTATAGTATCATAAAGAATAGTTTTGCATAGTGTTGGTGGTATAGTGGTGAGCATAGCTGCCTTCCATAAAGAACAATTTCATTATCCAAAATTTCTTTGTACTCCGCCTATTCATTCCTCCCTCTCACTAACCCTGGGCAATCACTAATCCTTTCACTGTCTCCATAGTTTTGCCACAATGTCCACAATGTCAAATAGTTAGAATCATACAGTATGAAGCCTTTTAAGATTGACCTCTTTCACCTTGTGATACGCATTTAAATTTCCTCCATGTCTTCTCCTGTCTTGATAACTCATTTCATTTTAATCCTGATTAACATTCCATTGTTTGGATGTAGCACAGTTTATTTGTTTATTTGTCCATTCACCTATTGAAGGATACCTTGGTTGCTTTCAAGTTCTGGCAATTATGCATGAAGCTGCTATAAACATCTGTGTGCAGGTTTCTGTGTGTACATAAGTTTTCAGCTTGTCTGAGAAAATACCAAGGAATGAGATTGCTAGATCACATGGTAAGAATATGTTTAGTTTTGTAAGAAATCACCTAACTATCTTCCAAAATGGCTAGACCATTTTGCATTCCTACCAACAATAAATGAGAGTTCCTTGCTCCATATCCTTGCTTGCATTTGCTCTTGGTAATGTTTTCAATTTTTGCCATTTTAACCAGGGTATGATGGTATCTCTTTGTTGTTTTTAATTTGCAATTCTGTTATGATATATTGAGAATATTTTCATGTTTATTTTTTATCTTGATGAAATATCTACTCAAGTTATTTGGCCTATTTATTAATCAGGTTGTTCTTATTTGTTGAGTTGTGTTCTTTGTATATTTTGGAAAGCAGTCTTTATCAGATACACCTTTTGCAAATATTATCTCCCAGTGCATGGCTTATCTTCTCACTCTTTAACAGTGTCTTTTACAATACACCTAACTTTAACTTACTGAAGGTTAGCTTTTCAATTATTTCTTTCAGAAACTATGCATTTAGTATTGTATCTAAAAAGTCATTGCCGTGATTAATGTCATCTAGATTTTCTTCTACATTTTCCTCTAGGAATTTTCCATTTAGGACTATGATCCATTTTGAGTTAATTTTTGTGAAGGATGACAGTACTATGTCTAGCTTTATATTTTTTACATGTGATGTCCAATTCTCTATCACAATTTGTTGACAAGACTAACTGCTTTACTGTACTGCCTTTCCTCCTTTGTCAAAGATCAGTTGACTATATGCATAGGTGATCTATTTGTGGGCTCTATGTTCTTTTCCACAGATCTATCTGTCTATTATTTTTGCCAATCACTGTCTTGATCACTGAGACTTTGTAGTAAGTCTTGAAGTTGGATCGCGCCAGTCCTCTGACTTCGGTCTTGTTTTATTTTAAAAGAAAAGTGTGATACTAAGTATTGGAGAAGTTATGGACTGACAGGAACACTACATTGCTGGTGAGATTATACACTGTTAAAACAGTTTTTTAGAGCAATTTGGTAAATATCTAGTAAAGTTCTTACCACAATCTAATCCAGATTACCAAATTTTTATAGGTACAAAACTTTGGCACAAATGGTGAAATGTTTATTGTAGTCCTACAGCAAAACAATTGTAGTCCTTACAGCAAAAACAATTTGTGATAACCAAAACAAATCTTTAGAGTTAATGAGGAAAAATAAAAGTGCTTTTAATATAACCCAAATATATAGGTATGTATGTTTTTATTTCATCGACTCTATCAATAACCTGGCAATTAGAATGGAAGGAAAAAATGCTTCATTATTAATGGGCAGAGCATTTAGTTGTGGATGAATCTCGAAACACCAATAGAAGGCTCTTAGTAGACCAAGTAATATTTCTAATTCCTGTTAAATGATTGACATCATTTTGCCAATTTATAACCAAACTTGCAACATTTGAAGGAATGGTTTTTTCTTGGCTAAACATCAAAACCCATAAAAGAGAGTCAAATTAGAAAGAGACATATTATGCTGTTCTTTTACCATTCCTGTAACTAGTAAGACACAATTCATTAGTAGATAACCTCTTTCTTTCTTAGCCCCTTTTTTACTTGATAGAGAATAAACTGCAGAAACCCAAGAAGGAACGTGTGGATAGATCATGAAAGATAGCACACTTTTAAATTATACAGATGCACTTCACATTCTTCTGAGATGTGAAGAGAAATGCCTGTAACAGATTAACTTTTAATTTGATTTCCTAATTTCACACCTTCAAGATAGCTAGCCTTCCAATTTTTGCCAAATGCCTAAAATTTCTGTTTAGCAGAGGGCATATTTAATAATAGAGCTAACAAAAATAATCTCCCAAAACTCCCTGTCACCAGGCCTCCTGTTATCTACAAAAACAGTAAGAACAAAAGTAAAGCATCACAAGTATTCTCTTGGCCGCTTTTAACATAGAGAGCTAAGGTTGATAATTTAAGCTTGAAAACATAGAAAGGTTAAAGTATAAAGCCCCCAAAATTCCTTATGATATTTGAGTTTAGGACTTAAGTTTATGGTTTCAGTGGTCCTTGTAAGAAAAAGCATAATGGCTTAGTGGACAAAAGTATATGAACTGGAATCAGATGCCCATGAAAGTTAACCTTGATCTTGCCACCTTGAAAAATCCTTTTAATTATTTTTTCCTTAGAGAATCTTCACTTATCAAGCAGTGTGCACCACCTACACAGATGCCAGAATGAAAATCTATAACTTTTATTAAGCAGAAGTCACAGTGTCATTAAGCAGATCCTGACTATTACTAAACACCCTAGGTTTAGATTGAGAAGTAAGAGCAATTGGACTCAACATATTTTTTAGTATATAATACACTCACTCTGGCATTTAAGTAGAATCAACCAACTATACCTTGATACACAAAGCAAAAGCACATATTGCCACTTAGTCATTTTGCTAAAAATTGAAAATAAATGCCTTGCAAATGTTAATGTTCTCATTCAAAATGTTCTTTCTAAAATTGGAATCATTTTTCATTTCGGTGCTTTCGTTTTTCACATTTGTGGCATTATTTTGTAAATGGATAGCTCCAAGCAATTTATAATGAGGTTACATTAATTTGCTACAACAAATCCAGAATTCTTAAATGTTGTATATTATTTGGCTTTATATCATTCAACACATGTAAATGCATCATCATGTGCTATTTTTGAGCTATTACAAGAAGAAAGAAGAGTTTATCTCAGTTATTTTTCTACTTAATCCATTTATTTATTCAATGAGCAGTTATTAAATACCTTATATTTCCAGGCTCTATGACAAATGCTAGATACACAGTGCTTAAAAAAATACATATAAGCTATGTCTTTATGAAACATACTTTAGTGGGAATGGCAAAACTGAAGTAAATAAAAGAATAAATATTTAAATGAAAAGTGCACAAAAGTAATTTTAAAAATCTCTTATAATAAATGAGTGTGGTTTTGTAAATTAAATCAGCAGACTGAGGCATGAGTTTGAGGAAGAGATCTGAACTTTGATGAACAGTTAGGCAGGTAAAGGACATTCCAGAGAATTCATAGCATGTGTGAATATCTGGTATAGGAAGTCAGTAAATTCAAAATACTGGAAGGGCAATGTTACTGGCACAGTGAGTTAAGGACAGAATGTCTGGAGAGAAAGTTGGGAGATCTTACAGGGTCCTATTTACTTCCTTGAGAAAAGTCAATTTAATGGCATTAGATTTTGTTTTTAGCAATGTGATGACATGATTAAATGTCTAGTTGTAAAATATAATTTTCAAATTTATGAAAACAGGAGTCGATTGCAGTAGTCCAGAAAAAAGAAAAAAAAAAAGATAGTGGCTTGAGCTAGTGATGCCGGCAGACATGCAAACAACTATACCAAGTTAAGAAATACTGGGGCCATAAAATTGTCATAAGTATGTAATGGATTAGATATAGAGAATAAGAGCAGAATGAGAGAGAATAGAGAATGAGAGAAGTGGCAAGTATGATTCAAAACAACCATTTTGAGTTTCTACATGAAAGAGATGCCATTTATTTAAATTTGGAAAAAAGAAAAATAAGTAAAACCTGTTAAAAAGCAAAAATTAGATAAATTTTCAAGTATAAATTTTTTTTTATCATTGAGAAGCATTCTAGTGAATATATCAAATGGGTAGGTGAATACATAAATTTGCATCTCATTAGTAGGTTCATGGCTAGAGATTAAAATTCAGAGTCATTTAAATCCATTAGTCATTAAGAACTGATGAGGGTGCAGTTTTCTTAAATCAATTCAAGTAGAAACCAGATGGGAGTACATTTTAGAGTGAAAGGAAACTAAATAGGGGGAAATAGTCATTCTAAACAGGTTTTTTTTTGTTTGTTTGTTTGTTTTTTTGAGAAACTTCCATGAAGGAAAGCAGAAGATTTTATGTTAGGAGATATAAGCTTTGTCAAAGAGGGGTGTTTACTTGTTTTTGCTTTTATTTTTTAATATGAGTATAACAGGGTACATCTGAATGCTGGAATAATTCAGTTGGAAGGGAAAAATTGAAAACAGAGAAGAGGCAAGTAAATATTGAAAGAAATTAAAAAAAGAGGGATCAAAATCTTGAGCAATTATGGAAGAAACAGGTCTGTGGTGGAGGGTTGGGGCATAGTACATGGGAGGGAAGAAATGGTCATCTTTAATTAATTAATTAATCTAACTATAAAATAACCATGTCCATAGCTATCCTGTTTCAGAGTATAGCTATGATAAATCTACTGATTCAGTTTTACATCAACTTGTTGATACCCTGTCCTTTAAATTTTGAGACTAAGAGGTCAGTATTGAGCACATATTTAGATCTGTACTGTATCTGCACACATATATATAAGACACGATGTATGCAGTGGCCACAAATCATAGAATTCTACTTCTTCCATTAAGTATCTGTATAATAAGAAATCTGCACAAAACTGCTGAAGATCATAGAGGAAAATGAAAATGCGTGGTGAGAAAGGAAAGGAATATTATCTTCTAACTACTGTGCATAGATACTTTGTGCCCTCTTTGTGGAAGACTACACTTGAACTGAAACAGTCTCAGTTTCTTATCCCTTTATCCTAGGTCTTCTGTTTCTCATGTTTTCTTATTTTAGGAAAATAGATGGGTCTAGATAGAACTGAATACAAATAAATGATCAAAGCAAAATGCATGGACATTTGTAGGTGAAATCCTGTCTAATTCATCTCATGTTCATAGTATGATTTTTGTCAAAATAAATGTGCGTGGAATTGCAAATGAACCACTGTTTCAGTGAAGGACACTCGAATAACAATAATAATTGTCAAACCGATTTTAAGATGCATAGTTTTACTAGTACATGCTATAGAGGCTACAGAGAAGAAAATACTTTGTATGAAGTCCAGAGCAAGAACATTCTGTGGAGTAAGCTGCAAAATTTAGAGAAGATAAAAATAATATGGAGATATTTTAAAAACACAGATTTTGAGGCCCATCCTCAGAGATTTAAATTCAATGAATCAGAGGTGGGTCCTGGAAATCTGCATTTAAGCAAGTTTTCCAAGCAATTGGCTTTCAAAGTGACCATGTATCACAATTTCAAAAACAGAGGCATAAAGAACGTGTTCAGAATTTTACACAAAATTTAACTTCTAGCAGTTAAACTAAGTGGAAAAAATATAGGATAGAGAGTTGATCATACTTGGTTGAATTCACAGATTCTTTTGACCTAAGTGATTTCACCACTGCTTGAGAGTAGAGAGGGTGGGGAAAATAATCTTTAGATCTTTGTCAATCTAGGATTTTATTAATTAGAACAGGTATTTGCAAATTTTACCAAGAGAATAATTTATAAAATCAAACTTAAGACTTTATATAATTTTTTCATGTTTTTAATTACAACCTCATATTAAATATGGCCAATGAATTTCACATTTGGTTGTAAAATTAAATTTTAAAGAAGTATATTTTTATAATTTATTACAATTTTATGTATATCAGCAGGGAAAAACAAGCTTAGCAATGATTATAGACAGGTAGCGAAGCAATGTCATATTGAAATTACCACCTGAATATTTAAAATGCTGAAAGAAAAAAGGTTACTGAATGATATAATTGGTCCTAACAGCTAAACATTTTCATACACGTGACTGCTAGACCATGCTGGTCATAGTTGCCAAAACAAAGCAAAGCTATTCAAAGAAACAAGATATCCTTACTTTGGTTGCAGAAAGGATAATTAAAACAGAAAAATTCTATATATCTATCTCTTCAACATTACTACTATGTCTTAATTAAGCTTATGTACATTAAATATTAATACTGGGAAAAGTAATTTCCCCCACTTTATTCTTCTTTTTCAAGTTGTTTTAGTTTCCTAGGTCCCATGCCCTTGCATATAAGAATAAGATTACCTATGTTTACAAAACCCATGGTCTGATCTTGACAGAAATTGCATTAGAACTATATCAAACTGGGCAGAATTTATGTCTTTACCTTGTTAAGTCTTCCAATCCATGAACATGGCACATCTCTCCTAATTTTTAAGGATTAGGGCTCAGTGTACTCACAGCAAAGCACAGTGCATTATTAAGTGGGTAAAACATCATATGGTATATTTCATCAAACTGAAATTATTGTAACATTAGATAGACTTGTATGTTATTCGTTTTTACAGAATGATTATTTTATCTTCTGCTAAACAGATAGAATAATAGACAAATGAGCTGACCTACAATGTCCATGTGTGAAATATTATTGGGAATATTAAATTTTAAATAATATGGCATTTATCCTGAGAAAGATAATACCAGTTTAATGTCATCTCTACATAGGACAAACTAGAGAAATGGTCCTGTGGTGACCAGGTATTTGGAGGAGCCCAGCGAGGCTGTGGGTGAACGAAAGTGAGGTGGTACACAATCAACTCAATAGGCAGACCATTTTCTGATGAAACTACAGGCCTTCTGATTTTTTTTCAGGCTTTATTTTTTTGTTAATAATTTTCATTTTTCAGTTACAGTTGGCATACAGCATTGCGTTATTTTCAGGTGCACAATATGGTGATTAGACATTTATATATC
Organism: Pteropus medius; assembly: GCF_902729225.1. Classification (NCBI taxonomy): domain Eukaryota; kingdom Metazoa; phylum Chordata; class Mammalia; order Chiroptera; family Pteropodidae; genus Pteropus; species Pteropus medius. The sequence continues at coordinate 3,454,024 of NW_024354500.1, read as the reverse complement.
TTACCAAGTGATCACCCCAATAAATCTAGTACCCATTTGATACCATCCATAGTTATTACAGTATCACTGACTATATTCCTTATACTATACTTTACATCTCCATAACTATTTCATAACTACAAATTTGTACTTCTCAATCCCTTACTTCTTTTTACCCATCCCCCAACCCCACTCCCTTCTGGAAGCCATCAAACTGCTTGCTCTCTGTGTCTACGACTTTTTTCCTGGTTTGTTTGTTTACTTTATTCTTTAGATTCCACATATAAGTAAAATCATATGGCATTTGTCTTTCTCTGTCTGACTTACTCCACTTAGCACCTTATCCTCTAGGTCTATCATGTTGTTGCAGATAGCAAGATTTCATTCTTATTTTATGTCTGAGAAATAGTCCATTATATATATGTACCACCTCTTCTTTATCTATTTATCTATTGAAGGACATCCAGGTTCCTTCGTATATTGGCTATTGTAAATAATGCTGCAATGAACATATAGATTCATATGTCTATTTAAAGTACTGCTTTGGGTTTCTTCAAATAAATACCCAGAAGTAGGAGGGTAATTACTGGGGATTACTGTGTGATTCTTGGTCGCTTGTTATAGTCTTTTGTTTTAAAGTTTATTTGTCTGGTATAAATATTTCTTCCCTAGATTCTTTTTTCCCCATTACCATAAAATATCTTTTTCCATCTCTTTACTTTCTATCTGTGTGTCTTTCAATCTGAAGTGAGTCTCTTGTAGGCAGCATAAGTGTGGGTATTGTATTCTTATCCTATACAGCCTCTTCTGTATGTTCCCAGTTGTAGGACTTCTGTTCAACTATACCTCAAGTGACTCTTAATGAAGGCTGTTCTGTAACTTAATTGTAATTTTCATGTGGTTGTGAAAGGAGGCAAGCCTAGTATTTACCTACTCTGCCATCTTCACCTGAAATACAGAGCTTCTCATTTGCCTTCAGAATTATTGATTTTCTTTTCTCTCTAGCTATTTTTCTAAGTCCTTTGAAGTTAAACAAAGTGTGTTTCTTTGGGGTGTGTACAGGGCATCGTGAGAGAGGATAAATGACCCAAAATGCTTCTTACTAGGCTGCGAACTTCTCTAAATATGGTCTCTTCACTAGTTTCTCAGAATGGCCCAGAATGTGAAAGTGTATTTCCACATTCTATTGCTCATTTTACCTTCTAACTACAGAGAGAGAAACTTTTCAATTGAGCTATGCATTAGATTTCTCTGTGGTGTGATTTACAAACAGATTTGCCAGCATCCACCCCCACCCCCCAACCCCTAGTACGACAAAAAGTTCTTGGTCACGTGTACCATTTTAAAAACTTAACACTTGATTCTGAGGCAAAGCCTAGGTACAGAGCACTGGTGTGGAGACTATGGTAGGTAATGCCAGTTATTAAAACCAGCAGATGCTGATGGCTTAAGGAAAAGCCATTGTATCTTTCTACTGATCTCTATTTTTTTATTATGAGTGTTAGATTTTCCTGGGGATTCCTGTTTGTGACTGAATAGTGTATTTATTTGGCCACAGGTAGAAACCAGTGGTCTCATAGCCTTTGATTTAGAAAGCAGTATGAGAAGTAAACATCACTAAGGGATAAAGGGGAATTTTGCTTTGGCAGAAAACTGTAAACCTTTCTGCGAGGTTAAGCTTTACACCACATACAGGTAATTAGAGAGAACAACATCGATAAAGCATCCTTGCAAAAATAGTCATGAGCCTCCCACGCTAAACAACAGAACAAATTTCTGAAAATTTATAGGCAAATTATGTAGAGTTAAGGTGCACAATCAAATGCAGTCAATTAATGCTATCATTGTAAATCAAGATTATGGCTTGCCGTGTAAATAACAGTTTATAATAAACATAAATAACAGCACAAGTGACTCCATTTAGCAAATCACTCAGGCTGTTTTGCATGGTCAGTTTACTGAAGAGTTGAAGAGAAAATGAGCCAATTTAGTACTGGCAGAAAGATTGCTAGAATGTTGATTCAATATTAAACAAACTGATAGAACTGAAATTGCTGATAGAACTGAAAGCAAACTACAGGCAAAGAAATTAAAGACAGGTAGCAAACAAATACCAAAAGTTTGGAAAAACAAGTAATAGCCAAAGGAACCTAATTATCCACTAAAAAATGTAGCCTGCTCTATAGTGATTCTGAGGCAGAATGAGGCAGAGAGCATAGGATATACACAGCAATGTAGGGTCCGATTGCCTGGGTTCAAGGTTTGCCAATGAAACAAGACAAGTCATTTAACTTCTCATATGTAAAAATGGAAAGATATAAATGATATGTAAAACAGAGTTGTTTTGACAGCGGTATGGTCAACATAGCATGGTATATGTCATGTAGTAAAAACTATAGATGTCAGCTATTGTTTTTTTTAAAGTTAAACTCTCATGCCTTAGTTGCTATAGTTAAAATTGATAATTATGTTACTCAAGGTGCATTTTGTTGTCCACATTTTTTCTTAAAGGAAGAAATATATTTTTAGTTGTAAAAAAGTTATTCTTAAAGTAGTGGAGTAGTGGAGTTTACCTTCTGCATTTCCCTGGAAAGGCCAGAACTAAAACACAGAGTACACAGACGAGGAAATGGTGTATATTAGTTCCTTAGGATGGCTGTAACCAAGTGCCACAAATTCAGTGGCTAAAAAACCCCAGAAGTGTACTGTCTCACAGTTCTTGAGGTTAAAAGTCTGAAATCAGGGTGTTGACAGGGCCATACTCTCTCTGAGATTCTGAATAGAACCCTTTCTTGCTTTTTCCTAGCTTCCTCAGCCTTACTCCACAACTTCAGTCGCACTGGCCTCCTTGGTGTTCCACGAACATGCCAAGGCTACTCCTCCTCCAAGGATTTGAGCAGTCTGCTCCTTTTGCCAGGAGCATTCCTCCACCATGATAAAGACTCCTTCGGGTCTTTATCAGAGACAGTTTCTCTTGACCAACATATATGAAAAAAAAATTCCAATAAACCTTTCATTTATCCGACTTTATTCTCCATCTCATTAGTATGTTAAAAGTTCAAATATCTCTTAATGTTCTGTTTAGTCCAGTAGAATAAATATATAACTGTAGGCTGTTTTTTTTTTTTAAATTAAATGTATTGAGGTGACAGTGGTTAATAAAATTATATAGGTTTCAAGTGTGCAGTTCTATAATACATCATCTGTATATGGCATTGTGTGTTCACCACCCAAACTTAAATTTCTTTCTATCACCATGTATTTGATCCCCTTTTGCCTTATCTAGCCCCCGCCATGTTTCTCCCCTTCCATCTGGTAACCACTAAACTGTTGTCTGTGTCCGTAAGTCTCTGTTTCTCCATTCATTTGTTGCTTTTGGTTTTATATCCTACATATGAGTGAAATCATATGGTTCTCAACTTTTTCTTTCTGGCTAACTTCACTTAGCTTGAGCATCTTAAGATCCATCCATGTTGCAAATGGCAGTATTTCAATTCTTCTTATAGATATGTAATAGTCCATTGTATATAAGTACCACTTCTTCTTTACCCAATCATCTATTGAAAGACACATTTGTTGTTTCCATGTTTTGGCCACTGTGAATATGGCTGCCATGAACATCGGAGCGCATATATCTTTATGAATAAATATTTTTAAATTTTTTGGATAGATACCTAGAAGAGGAATTGCTAGGTCATATGTAATTCTGTTCTTTTTTTTTTTTTTTTTTTTGAGAAACCTCCATACCGTTTTCTATAGTGTCTGTACCAATTTACATTCCCATGGGCAGTGTATGAGAGTTCCTTTTTCCTCTTCAACACTTGTTATTACTTGTCCTGTTGATGACAGCCATTCTAACAGGTGTGAGGTATCTCATTGTGGTTTTGATTTGCATTTCCCTAATAGCTAGTAAAGTTGAGTACCTTTTCATATGTCTGTTGGCCATCCGTATGTCTTCTTGGGAGAAGTGTTTGTTCAGGTCCTCTGCCCATTTTTAAATTGAATTGTTTGTTTTTAGTGTTGAGTTGTATGAGTTCTTTGTATATTTTGGATAATAGACCCTTATTGGATATATTGTTTGCAAATATGTTCCCCCATTTAGTTGGTTGCTCTTTTATTCTGTTGATGGTTTCTTTTGCTGTGCATAAGCTTTATAGTTTGATATAGTCCTATTCATTTATTTTTGTTTTTATTTCCCTTGCTTTTAAGGTCAAATATATAAAATCCTCTCTAAATCTAAGGTCCATGAGTTTAATACCTATGTTTTCATTTATGCAATTTATTTTTTCACGTCTTATAGTCAGGTCTTTGATGCATTTTGAGTTAATTTTGATATGTGATGATAGACAACAGTCTAGTTTCATTTTTTTGCAGGTGCCTTTCTAATTTTCCTAGCATCATTTATTGAAGAGGCTTTCCTTTCTCCATATTATGTTTTGGTTCCTTTGTAGAAAATTATTTGCCCATATGTAGAAGGGTTTATTTCTTGACTCTCAATTCTGTTTCATTGGTCAGTGTGTCTGTGTTTCTGTCAATACCATTGCCTTTTGATTATTGTCACTTCAGAGTATAATTTAAAGTCAGACAGAGTGATATCTCCAGCCTTGTTCTTTTTTCTCAGGATTGCTTTGGCTATTCGGGGTCTTTTGTGATCCCATACAAATCTGATGATGTTTTTGTTCTATTTTTTAAAAAGATGACATTGGGATTATGATGAGGATTGCATAAAATCCGTATCTGGCTTTGGGTAATAAGGTCATTTTAATTATGTCGATTCTTCCAATTCTTGAACATGGAATATCTTTTCTTTCTTTGTGTCTTCTTTAAGTTCTTCTAATAACGTCTTGTAGTTTTCAGTGTATAGGTCCATCACATGCTTTGTTAGGTTTATTCCCAGGTACTCTTTTTATTGCAATTACAAAAGGAATTTTTTTTAATTCCTTTTTTCTGAAAATTCATTGTTAATGTATAAGAACACTATGGATATTTGTACATTAATTTTGTATCCTGAAACTTGATGGTGTTTGTTTATTGTTTCCAATAGTTTTTTAGTGGAGTCTTTAGGGTTTTCTATATAGAGAATCATATCATCTGCAAAAAGTAACAATTTGATTTCTTCATTTACAATTTGAATGCCTTTATTTCTTTCTCTTTTCTGACTGCTCCAGCTAGAACTTCCAATATTAAATTGATGAGTAGTGGTGATAGCAGACAGCCTTGTCTTGTTCCTGATCTTAGAGGAAAGGTTTTTAGTTTTCCAACGTTAACTATGATGGTAGCTGAGGATTTGTCGTATATGGCTTTTATTATGTCGAAGTACTTTCATTCTATACCCATTTTATTAAATGTCTTAATCAAAAATGGATGCTGTCTTATGAAATGCTTTTTCTGCACCTATTGATGTCATCATATGATTTTGAAAATTTTGTTTATGTGGTATATCACATTAATTGATTTGTGTATGTTAAAACCATCTTTGTTGTGAGCTGTTTTTTGTGTTTTTTTCCACTGTCTTGTGTAGCTCAATAAAGATCTGTTAAATGAATAAAAACATGAAATATGATAATCCTTGTAGAGTACTTGGAAAAGTATCCAGCATATTGTCAGCACTCAATACATTTCAGTTGTTTTAATAGCAGTCGTAGTAAATACTATTCCTTGAGAAAATTGATAATAATCATCATTATTGCACTTATAGAGGGTTTAGTGTTTCAGAAAATGAACTGTTTACTCTATATATTACCTCATTTAATTCTATCGACAGTTCTATGAAGCAGGTATTATTATCGATATCACCATTTTACAAATGGGAAAACAGTAATTCAGAAAGAAAATAACTCATTCAAGGTCAATTTTCTTATAAATACAGAGTCTGAATTCAAACCAGGACATCTGGTTTCAGATTCTATCTTCTTCTACAACTATACATTATGATTGTGCTGGTTCTTCTTACTTAGGCAGATCATAATAAGAACTTTAGAAAATAGTATAAAAAGCCCAAGAAAATTCAAGTGTAACTAATAAAACCTCAACACAAAATGATGTATATCAGTGTTCGGATTAAACTGCCATCGACTAAGAATACCCATAATTCAATGGTCTAAATAAGATAGGAGTTAATTCCTTTCTCCTGGGACACTTTGGCCAAGTGATTTTTAGTGGGCAGCTCTGTTCCCCATGCCCATTCAGAACACAGGCTCATTTCACCTTGATGCTCTGACCTTTCCTGGAGCGTTGTCTTCATTCTCATGTCTAAGACCGTAGCTACATCTCAGTTACAATCCATAGAAAGAGAGCACATCTAGAAGATTCACTTTCTATGAGCCTATCTGAAACATTCTCACTAATAAAAAAGGAGAGAATGAGTTTTAAGGAACAACTAATCTTATGCCATAAGAACAAAAAATACTAATGGAAATAGACTGTGACTATTATGTAAGATATGAGTTTTGAGAAAAAATTTTAAAGAAGTCTAGAGTTCAGTTCAACCAAAGGGTCCTTTAGCACTGGGGAAAACCTTTGACAACAACACCATGCTAAAAACTGGAAGGAAAGATGTATTTAAATTGCAGTGTAGCACAGGGACCTTCAGTCCAAGATTGTTGAGTAAGAAGTGGTCAGGGTTTTTAGAGATACAGAAGAAATTCAGTGTTTTAACAGGTACTGTGCAATGGTACTTTTCAAGTTGTAAAAGAATGAGAAACTTGAGGTTAGTACATCTGGAGTTGTTCTTTTCAGTGTAGTCTGTGCTCAGACATGTTTGTAGGTCATCCTGTTTTTGCTTCACATTTTGGTGGTCAACTCTTTCTCATGTTGGTGTTCAGTGAAATTATCAATGCTTTATAGGAGAGCACCATAGCATAGGTGTTTAGATAAAGTCAGTTACCTAAAAGTTGACAGATGCTGTTTCTGTTTGTTTGTGTTTTTTTTAGTCTCTTTCTTCCCTTAAGTTTTCCAAATAAAATACAAGAGTACCAGTTAACTTTGAATTTCAGATTGATGATGGATAATTCTTTTTTTAGTATAAGTATGTCCCATATTTTGCCTGAGACAAATTGATACTAAAAACTTATTCATTGTTTATCCTAAATTCAAAGTTAACTGTGTGTCCTCCATTTTTATTTGTTAAATCTAATAACCCTTTGTCCCAATCCCCTTGTTAGTTTCTGTTTGTATTAAAGGACTGAGTTTAATCCCCTCCACCTTCCAACACCCCTTGTGTGCTGTCGGAATTTATAGAAGGTTTGGAACTCACTTGTTAACCCATTCATTTAGCTCAGTCTTTCCAGTTAACCTAAAAATAACTGAATGATTATTTTACTGGAGGCACTTTGCTTGTTCGCCATGAATAACTTTCATATATTTGAAACCATAGCTCTGGGAACCACTTAATATCATCCCCTAGAACTCGTATAACTAGAAATCTTAAGTGACATGATTGAGATATGGGAGCATAGAAAATTATCATACATGTAAGTTGCATGTTATTTTAAGCAATAAAGTCCATTTCCAAGAAGTTGGGATAAATCTTTTAAAAATTCAATACAATTTTAAATATACAAGGAATTTGATTTCATTTGTAAATAGAAACATTTTTAAAAATAAAGAAGTTTACTATTTTATGGTAATAAATATCAGTTAAGCCATTAGTTAGATTTTTTTGATAATGATCTTGATGAAAGTAAATTCTACTTTCAGAGAAAAATGAAATATAAAAACTGTAGTCTTTGTGATATTTTACGCTTTTAAAAGGCATGATGATTCTAAATGTTCCAACTCAGGCTTTCATGCCTGAGTGCATGTGCCCTGAAAATGAAACAGCAGCATTTTGACACATGCTGTGTAATTTCCACCAACCACTGAGGATAGTACAGAGATTAAAAAGGATTAATGATTAATACTGTCACAAATTTTCACTAATCTCAACATGGCATTCCAATGGTCTTAGTCTCAAAGCTGTTCTGGTTTCAATGGCACCTTCTGTGGTTGGGGAAAAAGAGCTGTGTCACTCCAGGGGAGATTATATCTTTTTGTGAGATCACAGGAGGCCTCAGATACTGTTAGAAGATTTGAAATTCTGAAATTCATTTATTCCCAATGAAGCTCAGTTTTTAAAGACATTTTGAAGGACACCTCGTCCATGAAATTAGAGGGAACCAGCCTATCCATTTAGTGTTCTTTGGAAAGTAAACAAGTCATCCTCATCTGCCACTGAGATTTCCACCAAAAAGCATAGGACTCTTTGTGGGTGACAGAAGTCAGACTAGTTCCAACTCAAACCCAAAGAGTAAGGTCAGAATAAAAGCTTCTCAGAGCATTTGCAATCTTGGAATATTTTTTCTTCCTCAAAAGCATTTCCCTTCCCAGGAGTGAGGTCCCCAACTGGAGAACAATCTGTACAAATCACATATAGATTAGACACTCTGTATATGTGTTATATGAAACAAAAATCTTTATTCCCTTTTTATAGACCCTCTGAATTTTAACTGAAGAAATTTTAAATTTGCATTAGTAAGAGCAGTTGATTTCATATCGACAGCTACCATTTAAAAGAATAACTTTTTAAAAATGTATAAAAAGTACATTTAAATAACAGTACATATTATTAAAATATCCTACTCAGAGACTTATGGATATTTATACTATCTTAATAAAATTTTGTGGTCGTGGAGTCAATTTTAGCATATTCCTATCATTAGTACATATCTAATATCTCCAATTCTAACCTAAATACCATTCCCATCATTTAGTGTTTCTTAGACATATCTCTCACTATTATTTTACCGAATATTCTGATAAAGTTCTGGTCAGTTTACAAATGAACAACTCGATTTTTTTACTTGGTCGCTTCTTAAACGAACTTCTATTTCCTCATAGTCTCACTTTCAATAAATTCTACAAAATAAATCCATCCTTCTTATTCAGTATTACAACCATGTTGATCATTTTCAGTATGATATGTTTTGATATTTTCAAAGTCTAGTCTAATTTATTTTTCATGTTGCTAAGTGTGACAACATATTATATTTAAATTATTATTTGATAATGTTTTTAAAATCCCTTCATATTTTATTTGAATCATTCATTATGAGTTTCAGTGAAAATAATTTTGCTATTTCATTAGGCCAGCAGCACACCTTTTTCCCTCCTCCATTAATCTTCTATTTAAATAGTATCTAGCTATATTTATTCTATGTTTTCAGTTCATATGTTCTAAATTGAATTTCAGTCTGATATCTGTCAAAAGAATGTTTACAAAAAATAAGATTCCTAAAGGAGATATCTTTAGAGAACTTGCCTACTCTTCCAGTGGATACTATATATTTTAAATATGATATTATTTTAAAAGCCACAAAATAATGTAGTTATATAAGAATCCCATGCCCATTTGAGAGGAAGCCTTTTCTAGAAATTAAGAAAAAATTAAAATAATATTATCCTTAGACTAACGCAAATTCATAATCTATGGCATAGCAAATAGGATTTCAATCTACCAATTATTGAGAAATAGATTCCAATAACCTAAAAGGCAAACATAATATACCAAGTAGTTGACAACATTTTCATTTTCTTTGGAAATCAATGAAAATATTCTTATATGTTAGTGAAATAAAAATTCACATCAAAATTTGCATTTTGAGAATCATGGACAAAGCAGTGTTTTAATTCATTCTAATAATTTCTCTTAGGAGCATAATTATAGATTGGTTATCAGTCTACTCTATTGGAGTGCTGAGATTTCAATCTTGATTGGTATTCTAGGTTCAATTTCTGGATGCTAAAAGACAAAAATAGATAACATTAAACTTCTATTAAGAGTCATGAAATCTCAGAATAACTTCTCAATTAGGTATATAAAAAAATCAAGATCTTTAAGAAAATAAATGTTGTAGAAAATCATTATTGAAACAAAAACCAACTATAGTAGGCAGAATATGGTAATATAAGTCCATGAGACAATAAACAAAACAAAGTTTAATTAAAGGCAGGAAAATTGATAACCTTAGTAGCATTTGGATTCTCAACACCTATCATTTTTAACTAAACATAAAATTTCCCCCAGAGATGTTGTAGCTAATTCTCTCTCTCAGTTTACCATTATCAACAGTAACTCCTGAGTGGAATTAACTGTGCTGAATTATAGATTAACAATAGATTTAATAAAAGTATTACTTTTACCACAGATCGAGATATATTACTCATACACACATGGAATTTGCAATATAAAGAAATGTCATCATCATGAATAACTGGGATAGAATTTGCCATGTGACTCACTGATCCCAGAAATAAAAACTTTCAAATATGGTAACACTAAAAATGCCAATATTTCATTTCTACAGACATTCTCTAATCATGTCCTTAAGTATCACATCAATAGAAAGATGTGAAAAACTATAAGGAGTGAAAAAATTGAAACAAAGATATTAGATCATGTTAAACTCAAGCTACTTATAAGAGTAAAGAACTTTTTGTATATTTTCAGGACAACAGCTAATAATTTTGTTCTAATAACATATTTTTCCTTAAAATTCAAATTCTTAGGATATATAGAGGAGGAAAATATGAAATTTACCAATGGAAAATATAACTTATTTCTTCTGGTTAAATAATAACTCAATTTTCTAGAAATTTAGTTGGCCATGGTCCAAAAAAACTATTTCACTGCTAAGATATGAGTTTCCAAAATTATCAAGGATATGTCCAAATTTGTCTCTAAAATCAATGAGGTGTCCTGCCAAGTATTGCTGATCATAAACCTTAAAATTATATTCATCTCTCCTCAAATGGGGGTGAGGGGACGGTTAAAATATCTTTTTAATAAAAAACAAATGGGTGTATTGAGGTCACAAAATTCTGTGCAAACAATAATCTAAGTCCTATTAACCTCCATGCTATGATGGTTACAAAGTTTTCAAACATCACATAATGAAATGATTACACTAAGGCAAGTTTCTGAGTGGAAGAAGAGATGATTAAAACACCGAGAATTTATCAGAGCTGCAAGATGAGAAGTGTTGAGTGGGTCAGTAGACATATTTACTGTTATAAAAATCTACATAAATGAGCCTAGACAGAGAAAGCATCTGTGAATTTGTTAAATTTGAAAACTCTGAGAAGAATAATAAATATAGAGCAGGCAGCATGAAAAAAAAAAAAATCAGTGAAGTTTGGCAGCCTACTGTGCTAAAAGTAGTTGTATGTACAAAAATGGAATGTTATACAGCTGGCTTAAGTAGGAAAAAATAAAACGTAGAGCCAAAAACTCTAGTGCATTAAGGGACCTTATAGAATATTCAATAAAAATATTAAGTTTCTATTAATATTAAGGAATGTATTTTGGGAATATCATTACAAAAAAGAAAATAAAGGGTTTCAGAACAATGTATTAGAATAGACAAAATGATATAAACTAAAATCAGTTTACTAGTAACCATGATGCCTATCTACTATCTGTTCATCTATCTTTTAGATGGTGTATTAGTGTCAGCTTCAAATTAGATGCTATGCGTAACAGAAATAATTATTTTCCTGTTCAACACTGAAAATGTACTTCATGACCAGTATAGAAGCAATTATGTTTCTAACAATTGTTTTAAACCTATACATTTATTAACATGTTTAATTATTGTAAATTCATTTATTATTTATCATATATTGAAAGGATATTACAAACAGCATAATAATGAGTTGCAGTGTTTTACATTCTATCAGGTAGACAGGTCAGTATTGAATTATAAATTTTCAAAACTTATCTCAAAGGTACCACAATTTTAAATCACTGTTCTAATTCTCTTTTCAGCAGCAAACATTTCCAAAGGGAACTATACTTCTTGTATCTTAACTGTCAGAGACTAACTTTCTACCACATTGGTGGAAGTTGAGGCAGACATAATCACTAATATGAATACAAGATGTTTATTAGGGTCTACTTGTACACAAAAAGTTCTCTTTTGAGATTTCTTGTTCCATAGAGAGTTTGGGAAAAAATTTAATTATTCACTCATCCACTCATTCACTAATTCAAAATTACTTATTGCCTGCTATGGTCCAAGTTTGTGCTAAGTGCTGAGGGTACAATGGTTACATGACAACACAGGGCTCTGTAACTGAAAAAGGAGTTCTTATTACATATTAAAAAATGACCAAATTTAATAAATCACTAAATTACAGATATGCAATGAATCACAGATGTCTCCGAGAAAGGAATAAATTATATCTTGGAGTTGTACAATTATTCCTACTCTCTTAAGGGCTGATAATAATTTGCAAGCCTAAGAGGTTACATCCTGCTTTAATCCATTTATTATCTATCCTTTTGCTCTTGCTCTTCCATCTTCTGAAATTGGTTAAACCTTGTTGATATCATGACCTGAGTTAATCGTTGTCTCAGAGGGCCTCCATCCTCATGTCAAGAGGGACTGCCAGCTCCCTCAGTAAGTGTCCCAGTATGACATTGGCATCATTTCTAGAGTTTGCTACTCTTGTCATAGAGCCTCATAATTATGTTTCTGTATTTCTCTTATTCTCCTTCGTCTCTCTTGTTCTCTGGACACTTCATATACTGTGACGTATGCACAGAGATATTTCCATTGTTGCCTTTCTCCCGTCCCAGGGTGTCAGACTCTTTCTTTCCTTGTATCATCTCTTTGTCTTCAAACCACATATAGTCTACAGTCTGCAATACGTTGTTGCCTGTTCAGGCTGTTTCTTTTCCTATTTTTCAATTTTGTCTTTCTAACTGTTGGCATGGAAAGAGAAGTTATCTGCCTCAGTAAATGCCCCTCTTTTTTTTTTTTTTTGGTGAAAAAATATTATCATTTATGCCCTGCTGAAAGAAAGAAAGGGCTCCAAGAAAACTGGTAAACATTTTTTTAAATACTGGTCTTTCCTTTTTTTTAAGAAGTCTATAGCTAGACCATTGTCTATAGCTAGACCATTAGGAATCTCACCACAAACTGTAAATCTAGTAAACCACTTAGCACAGTGACCTTTGGCCTTTGTGTAATGATATACCTATTGTGTGTGACTCAATGATTGATGGCAACACTAACCTCTCTCATTAGACCCAGTTGGAAAATTTGATTGTCATTATTTCTTTAGAATACACATTTTCAAAAACAAAGTTGCCCAAACCATTCAAGCTTCCTTTTCCTCCTGTCTTTCATATTTTTAGCATCATCTACTCAAATAGGCTAAACAATTTGGGTCCCTTCTCTTCATCAATACTTATCTGCACCAAAACTCCTAAAATCCTTAGGTTTCTGGTTCCACCTACCTTACTATTCTCGATTTTAAATGCAACTTCCCTGGTGGATCTCCTCATTAACTTTGATAGTATTTTACTCTCTTCAGGTCTTCCCATTTTCATTTACTCTTACTTTTGCAGGCAAATCAACAAACTTTTTGCTTTGATATGTCATTCTGATTCTAAAAAGCCTACAATATCTCCCTATTGTTTAGGGAATAAAGTCCATATTCCAATCATACTCTTTATTTCTTTTGCTTATCTACCCTATTCCTCAGGGTATATTGTCTTCCCTGAATATTATTTATACTTTTCTTATTTGTGCCTTCTAATAAAGCATAACTCTGCCTGTAGAATGTTTTCCCATTCTTCCACATGACATGCCTCACTTCTTAATGTCCAAATCTTGCCCATTGTTCAAATCACAATTATAATATCACTCCGTCCTATGTCCCACAATCCAGACCCAATGTCATCTTTTATACTCTTTATCATTGACACTCCTTGCCTATCTTTTTCCATTTTGTTTTATTTGTTTCTTTGACTTATTTATTTGTTTTGCTTTTCCTTTTTCTTATTGTTTGTATCATTTTTTATCTAATGTGTATTATGGAAAAGTACCATTTTTTTTCTCTTGGAAATTTAATTGTACCTTGAAATTATTAGGTTACCTACTTAATGGAAAGAAAAAAGTTTGGGAGTCAAATAGCCCTAGTCTGCCATAGCTGATTTCAGGAGCCTGGACTATAATCTTACAAGCATCATCAGTCCCAACCTCAAGATGAGGAATTTGGTTTAATTGTCAGTAAGAGAAAATTAAACCATAATCGGTGGCAAGTGAGATGAATATCTTCCAATATCTAAGTATCTTCCATGAATACAAGCTCAGAAACCAAAGAAGAAATTATCACCCTCCTGGGGGCCCTGAGGTCTCTGTATTGTTTTTGTTTTTTGCCTCATCCTGCTCCATCTTTGTAAGGAGATCATCTGTGTCTTGCTAATAGTGGGTCTGCTTTGAAGTCTTTTTCAGGTCATAGTCTTTTTCCATTCTTTTATTCCTGGAGATGTTCATGAGAATCTCTCTGGTTTGGCTAGCAAAAGACTAACCATGGCATTTCTAACCATGGCACTTCTCACTTTGTCATTTCCATAAAGCTCCCCAAATTTTGAAAAAATTAAATCTTATACCCTCTTCTATTATCTCATCATTCCTGCAGAAGATGAGATTAGAAAAATATGGACAGTGACACCTAAATTTTCCAGAGTATTGTTTCCTACAGTAAGCTCAAGGGACACAAAGAGAGAACAGGTTGAGTGGCGGGTCCTTCTGCATGGCCTCTCTACTCCAGTTACCACATGGGGGATGTGAACAGGCTATGGAAATGGCTATCAGCCTATCCACAGTGAGGTTCTGCCTCGTAGTAGAAAGCCAAGGAATATTTTTCAAACTCTTGGAACCCTCTCCCTCATGACTCAGATACTCAGCATAAATAATTTGTGGTGGAAAGTAAAGCTAGTAAACTTTGGGGAAATCATGACACCTAGAATTACATTCTTAACATAGCTCCTTACATAATGTCATGTATAGTTTTCATTGCCATGACTAGGTATCGCAAGGTCCTACCCACACTTGAGAGAATGACACAAAGATGTGAACACCAGGAGGCAGGGGTCATCAGGGCCACCTTTGGGATATAATTAGTTAGAAGTGGAGTTAAGTGTAGAAGTTAGAGCAAAAGCATAACTTGTGATAACTATTCTTATAGATGATTATGAAAGTAATACCAATGATTCAGAGCAACAAGGAGCACAGACAAAGACAGAATAAAAAACTCTTAAGGGATGCCTATAAATGAGGAAGAGAGGAAGAAGCTAGTAAAGAATGCTTGGGGAAGTTTGTCCAGAGGTTTTAGGAGGAAGCCTGATAGAAAGCAAAGAGGCTTTGGAGGGAGATAGTCATGAATCCAAGCAAAGCCCTTTGCTTTTGACCTATAGCAATGTGATTTTGAGCAAGTTATTTATCAGTTATGAGCTATCATTCTTTTACAAAACTGAAGTAACTATATTCGCCTGGAATAAATGTGGGAAAATTAAACTAAATGACTGTATATCTATAGATAATGAATAGATGAGAGAGAGAGAGAGAGAGAGAGAGAGAGGAGAGACAGAGAGAGAGCATGAGCGTGAGCAAGGCAGGGGGCGGATATAGACAGATGATAGATAGATCAATCTTTAGTGCCTGGCCCAGTGAATATGCAAAAAATATGTAGCTGTTAGGAATTGAACCCAGATATTAGATTATAAAACTATAATCCTTAAATATAAAATAAGGTTGAAATTTAACAGTAAATAAATTGGAGTTATCATAATTCTATTTCTAGCAACCCATTCAATCTGGAATTGAAAGGCATAGAGCAAAATCATAACTGTAGGTTTCCTAACCTCTTAGGCATCAACATGCTTTAACAAAAAAACAACAAAAAAAAAGGCAAGCCATAAATAGTTACTGTATTTTGAGCTAAATTTATCACTGAACTAAGTATGTATCAGATGCTAAGAATATTTTTGTTTTACTACTGCAAATGTCAAGAAAAGCTTCTGCTTCTGCTTGGATAAATTCAAGAACAGTCCAGTGGTAGATATTTCAAGGCAAGGCTAATTTGCAGCAGCATGGTTGCATGGATGTCTTTCTGACATCACTCCGGAAGCTCAAAATAGCTAAAAAATAGTTGGTTCTGCAGTTAAAATTTACCAGGCCATGAGTGTGTGAACTCCTGGGAGAGGCTTCAACCAGGTTAAAAGGTCTGGCTTCAGTCTTATTTGTGAGCGACTCTTTAAACTGAAGTATAGAAGTATTTTCTCATTGATACATAATAGTTTTTTTTAAACATGCTTTATTTTAGTGATTTCTTATAGTATAAAAATTAGAAACAATTTTGAAAAGAAGTTGAAATTTAAGACTTGCCCATAATGCAGAAATCCAGACATAATCCATTAAATAATTTGGTTTATAACAGCTTTCAAATTTTATCAATATGTGCATATGTACATATGTGTACTCATATATAAATACATAGGTGTGTTTAAAATATAAATTTTAACATAAAATATAAAATTAAACATAAATCATACTTTACATAATGCTTAATATACTCTTTCCCTCCACTGAATAATATGTCAAAGAGATGGGGTGTACCATTAAATATTCTTGAAAACATGATTTTAATTATTATATGATACTTTGTATAAATATACTTCAACCAATTTTTTATTATTGGAAATTTAGTCACTATTTTTTTGTATCTTGTTTTACATTAAAGTAACACTGCAACGGATAAGTATCAAATATATGTGCACAACATACACAGAGTTGTGGTTATCACTGAATTTTATTTATGATAAATTCCTGTATAAAAACTGCCAGGTCTAAGGATACATATATTATATACGTATATATATTGATATGTATGCACACATACATATATATATATGATATTTGATAACCATTAATTAGTACACATATGAATATATTTCTACTCACATACTAGTTAGTGATTGTTTCAGGAGATGTGCTTTGGAGGTAGAAATGCAGAGATTTTTATTTGTTTAAAATCTTATTTTTATTATTTCTGATTTATTGCTATTAAAAGGCCTTATTTCTGTAGGCCTCTGTGGAATTCTGTTCTGTGTTTTATCTCTAATCCCTCTTAGTAAGAGACCCCGGCTGTGATTCTATGCTGGTTAATGGAGAGCCCCATCCTGTGGCCACTCCTTAAGCAATTGAATCCTCCACAACCAGACACAGCACGGCTCTCACATCTAATTAGTTTTGAAAGTCTATTGATTAATTCCCTGCAAAGCTCCCTCACATCTGCTGCCTCATTTCCAGACCCAGTAGCTCCACACTAATTCTGACCTTATCATCCACCTCTGAACCACTATAATAATTTCCTAACTCTTTAACTCTCCAACACGTCACCATCAAATAAATTGCAAAGATGAACACTCAGTATCTCTCATTGTACTGCCCTCCACGATCCTTCCTCTCGAGTTGTTCAGGAATACTCAACCCTGAAATCACCCTGAGCATTCTGATCTCTGAAACTTTCCCCAGGCTACTCCTCAGCCCAGAATGCACTCCTCTTCTTTTTTTCTTTCCCTTTCCTAGTTCCTAATTTCAGAAACTCATCTCCACTTTGAGCCCAGATCAAACCTTCTTCCACCTCTCCCCAAGCTGAAATGGCTCTCGGCTCTCTGAATTCTTATTACACTTGTTTTTGTGGGTTTTGCAAGTTCCTTGGTCTTTCTATTTTCCTGTTTTCTCATTTATAAAGTGGGTATAATGATTGCAGTGTACTTCATTGAATTAATGCGAAGATAATTGACAGACTCTGTACCTACGAATACTTAGAAGCGTGTCTGAACATTGTAAGTGCTCAGTAAACTTATTTTTTGTTATTATGAAGTGGATGATAATTATAATAATGTTTTATTGACTCATTGTTAATTATATTTTCTGTTGGCCTGGATTCCTTCTCCCCAAGTAGAAGGAAATTTCCTGCAGGATAGGGACTGTGTCATTCTGATTCTGACAGAATATCTTACATAGAGTAGATGCCCAGTTACTACTTATTGATTGACACATTCCTTCACATGCAATTGGGCCGAATAGTGGTACTGGTATCATGATTTCCTTTGTAGGACCTGCAACACTCAGGAATACTGGGCAACTTTGAAAAAAAACGAACACCAGTCTGTCTGAATGAATCTGACTAGATGTTTGTTGTAAGAACATTTGTTAGACTCACTATAAAGCAATTTTAATTAGCACTGCTAGAAGAAAATCACTATAGACTTGGTGGCTTAAACATCAAACATTTATTTCTTACAGTTCTGGAAGCTGGAAGTCATGGAGTCAGCAGAGATGGGTTCTGGTGAGAGTCCTCTTCTAGTTACAGATAGCTGACTTCTTGTATCCTCACATGGCAGAAAGAGTGCTAGCTAGCTCTCTGGCCTCTTCTATTCATGAGGGCTCCACTCTCACGACCTTTATTACCTCTCAAATGCTGCACCTTCAAATACCATCACACTGGGATTAGAGTTTCAACATATAAATTTAAGTGTGGGAGGGAAAACGCATTCAGTCCATTGCAAGCCTTTTCTCCACAGCAACTCTTCACACTTACCCTTGGGGGTTCAAGCTCTCCTAATAGCAACTTATCTTGAGAAGAAATGGGGAGAAAACCATCAAATGGAGGTAGGAGAAAATATGTGTAGCATCGTGTCCTTGGCTGCATGTCTCATTTTTTTTTTTCTTTTTTACCCAATGAAGTCCACTGATCTTTTTTGAGGACTGGTAACATTTCATAACTTTGTGTCTTTAAGGTTGAAACTCCCTTGCTTGCTAGATCCTATAGCCTCAGTGGCATCCCTTGGGCTCTCCCCAACACTCCCTATGTTGTAACTTTGTTAAATGAACATTAATTAAGTAGAGTCTCAGAGTGAAGATGGTGAGCCACAGTTCAAGGAAAGACCGCAAGGGATACTCAGAAGTTCTAGAAGAGGTATACAGAACATCTTGAGGGTCCACATGAGGAGATCAAGGCAGGATACAGGTAGAGAAAGCATGGTACTTTGAGTTCCCTGGGCATTGGCTACGCCAGTCAATTTCAACTAAAAAGAAGGGAGAGGGGACTTGGTCAGCTTCAAGATGGGTAGCTCTTTTCTAAGAGCCACATTAGGAGAAGGCCCTGGCAGCTGGGGAAGTGCTTATCACAAGGTCAGGGGGAGTCGTATTAGGAACTTACATTTATTTGTGACTTCACACACTGTTGTCTAGGGCATGCTCGAAAGTGGGGCTAATGTCAGTTCAAGGCCTCTGTGTGCTACTTGGCCATATTAATAGGATGCCAAGGCAACAATATTATGGAGTAGTTTAACTGAACTCTCGACACCATAGCAAACAGCAATAATAAATCAACTAAGTTGAACATATCTTGTAACGTTCCTGTCTCAGTTCCCTGACTAACTTCCATTCTGTTCTTCTAATGCTCCAAGCCCTTTCCTGAGTTCATTTACATTAGTTCATCTGCTTGGCACACACATATCATGCACCTTTCTTTGATTACTTGTCATCTACAGTTCTTATCTTAAATGGTATGTCCTTAGGAGGACCTCAGAGACCCATTCTAAAGTAGCCTTCACCTTCTATGGAATATTTTATTTTGCACATATTTAAATTTTTTTTATTTTTTTATTTTTTTGTCTCAAAGTTGCAGGGACCTTGGGTCTCTTATGTACTAATACCTAGAAAAATCCCCGACATATGATAGGCACTCACATTATTTTGAAAGACATGCATAATTGAAATAAAAGATGAAAAGTAAGACTATTAAAATAATGTCAAAAATTTTGTTTTTAAATAATTAAAATGTTGACCAGTGTAAATTTTTTTCGTGAAAGCAGAACACAACTCTTAAAAAGTGTCTCTTCAAATTTTACTGATATTCTTTCCATTAAAAAGTGTGAGTCTGAAATATATTAAAATAGTCTCTGTTTTAAAATAACTAAAAATCGACTGTGGTAAATTCTTATTATGGAAATACTACACAATACTCAAAAACTGTCGCTTGAATTTTTACTGACATTCTGTCCAAGTGTTACATAGAAATTTTTGCCAAAATTTGTAAAGTATCTTGCATTTCCAATGGATTTTTTTCCTTTGTTTTCAACTCCTACATATGTATTTCCCCAGAAAAACTAGATAAAGAATTGGCATCTGCAAAAATCTGGTGTTTTCAGAATTATGTTCATTCAAATGCAATGGGTTTAATCTGTTCTAAAGAATAGATATAAAGAGATAGAAAAAAAAGTTTATAAACATGTTTAATATCAGATCATGCTCTTTTTTCCTAATGCAAAAAAATATTAATATTATTTTACTTTGCCCTTTGCCTCTGTAAATATCTTTGCATCATTTTATTAAAATTAATCAGATTGCCTAATTATATCCAGTTTAATGTCATCCAGTACTATTCCATTAATTTCCCACTAGTGTTTAAAATTTTTCTGCCTTTTGTGTAAGCAGGTTTGAGTTCAGTCTCTCTCCCCTATTGTAATAGTCATGAATACATTCTTCCTAGCCATTTTTAAAACAGTCTGGTGCAAATTCTCATCAGTTCTTTTACCTAGGTAATATATTTGAGAGAAGTCCATTTTGATAGACAGGAAAGGAATTAAAAGACCAAGCCCACGTAACCCCAAACTTATTTACATTGAAAGAGCTAATAATACTATAACCTGGCAAGTTTAAGGTTAGTGTTTTCCCTAGGTGAACTTCATGGCTGGGTTGGAAAAATTAGAGTTAATTGAAAATCAGTCTTTTCTTCACACATTAAACTAGAATGTGAGTGAAATTTATAGGGAGATCAGGAATGCCAACCAAACTCATGAAAGTCACCTCACCATTAAAAATCCAATTCAGGTACCCTCCCTTCACAGAGACTATTTAAAAAATCAAGCTGCTTTGAAGATCGATTGACAACAACTAAGCATTTAAAATGAAATATGAACATTTGTGAATGTCAACAGTAAGAACTTTCTAAAGATAGCATTAAGGCATACAAAATAAAGGAAGTAAATGAATCTTACATAGACATAATTAAACAATATTGCCATAAGATAAACAGAAGAGGATCAGTATAAGTTATAAGAAGAGGAATTTAGACCAGAAAATAACTCAGATTATTCCCTTAGTCACTGGCTAAGAAATTTCTTCCAATTCTAGAACTAGTAGACTAAACACACACACACACACACACATTTCACTTTCAACATAAATCCAAAACCTTTTCTATTGTGGATATTATTCTTGGGACTCAATGCCCAAGAATTCTGCAAATGTCCAGGAATCTGACTCAATGCCAAAGCACTGGGGAGGCCCTTTTAATCACTGGCCCTCAACATTCCCTAGCTACATCCAAGATACACAATGTGAAGGTCATCATGATCTCTTTGATCTAGGGATCTGTTGCTTTTTTTTTTTCCCTCTTAGGACATAATAATCTTTGTTGTACCCAATACCCAGCACGTACCACAGGCCATTTCTCTTGAGGTTGGTTACCTCCCTGGGACACTGCCAGAGAGCAGGGCATGCATGACCGTTGCTTTGTGGTCCATAAGCTTCTGTCCACTTCTTAGTCTCTAGGAATTGCATCTGTCTCCTTCTCCTCAAAAACCTTCATCTACTCCCTTTCCACTCTGTAACACCAAAATTCTGCTCATAGAGAAAGAGCTGATACAAATCAGGTTATACTTTTTATGAGCCAATAATATTATGTATTAGAAATTATTTGAAGTAACTGGATACTAAAGTTGCAATGCAGATTGTTCTTAAGTATATTTTTCTTAAAGTACAATAGACTACCTAAAGTAAAAAATTAATGGTCAAGTTCTCTGTCCTGTCATAAATATATACATAAAAACCCACTTTATAGCATTTATGGATTACATATATGAAAAATATGCACACATTTACACATACCAATGTGAATACATTAAACACACATATATATCTTAACATATAGTAAAGTACATATGTGTGTATATATATATTTATATATTTCTCATTTAAGAGTATATAGTTATAATTATCCTTCATAGATTATGTGGACATTTGCCTCAAGTTCCTAGGTAATGAATCCTTCCAGGTATTGCTGAATAAAGAAACCTAAACCTGGCAAGCAGCATCTGCAGATTTTAGTACCAAGCGTGGGGAAAAGTTACCTAGGTCTCACCTCTCATTGAACACTGGCTCAGTACAGTTTGTTCCTCTGTGTGCTGTGCACTCTGCTTTCATGACACATGGTAGGATGACTCAGAAAAATATTTTGATGAAAGTTGACACCAGTCTATCAATTTTTAATTGTGCTCCATGAATATACATTATAGAAGATAACTTTTCACTATTAAATTAATCAAATTAAAGAGATCACTAAATAATAAATGTTTATGAGAATGCCTGGAATAATGCCTCTTATTTCATATAGGCTTTCAGTCCATGTTTATTTAATCCAGGTATGAAATATAAGGAGGAAATATCTAGGGTGGCCCTATACCTTAGGTATTTTTCTGTTCTAGCATGAATTTTTTATACATATAAGTAAAAATTCAGAGGGCTTGATGGCTATTCAAGTTCACATACTTGGAGTGAGAATTAGAGCCTAGGACATGTAATGGACAGTCAGGCAGACTTTCCATATGCCATTGTACCTCCCTAGACATTGATGTCATAACAGGATCATGTCATATTAATTTGTAGATCCTGATTTGCCATGAACTAGATCCAGAAAACTTTTTGGCCCTAAATTATAACAGAAAGATTGAATAAGCAATCCAAAACATTTCACAAGTTAAAATCCTATAGCGACGAATGTGTGTTCTCTCACTGTTTCTTCTAGTAAAAACAGACAGGTGGTCTATAGAGAGCAGAGAGCCAGGAACTTGGCTTATTTCTGATTGTAGGCTCTCATTGCCAATCCCAGTTCTGACAGTAGCTCATTAAAAGATGTTGGGTAAGCTATTGTTCTCTATATCAGAATGGCTTCATTATACAAAGAGAATCCTGAACACAAACTTCGCTAAGAGCTGCATGACAGATGCAACAATTGGCATTGATGATGTCTTCCTTTACGAAGCATTCTTCTCAGACACAACACTCTCCTTCCTTCATTCTGTGACTCTGTATCATTTTCAGTTAGATTACCCTCACCTGACCCTGACCTCTGACACTTTTGAGGAAATCTTTTCACTTCTCTGAATTCTTTTCCTACACGTTCTCCCACTATAAGCACTCACAAAATCTCTACTCACAGCATTCTTCTTTTTTTTCTCTACGTGAAAGGTTTCTTTGATGTAATTCATCCACTGTATCCATTCAAGTGATTCCAATTCTGCATTTATACTGTAAGTTTTCTTTATATACATTATGGGTTGAAATATATCTCCCCCAAAATTCATATGTTGATGTCCTAGCCACTCAGTGCCTCCTTATGTAGACATAAGGTTATTACAGATATAAATAACAAGAGAGGTCATACTAGTGTAGGGTGGACCACTAATTCAATATGACTGTTGTCCTTATAAAAAAGAGAAATGTGGACACAAACATTGAGAGAACACCATAGGAAAATGACGGCAGATATTAGGATAATGGTACTACAAGTCAAGGAATGCCAGCCATGGCCAGGAAACCACTGGAAACTAGGCATATCATGAGACAGATTCTCTGATAGCCCTCAGAATGAAGCAGACCTACTTAGATCTTGATCTTGGACTTCTAGCCCCAAGTATTGCGTAACAATAAAGCTCTATTGTTTAAGCCACTCAGTTTGTGATATGTTGTTACAGCAGCCCTAGCAAACTAATACAATATTCTCAAACACTGATATATGGCTGTGAAGAAAGCAAAATGTAAACTAACACAGTAAGTCACTGGAATTTATGGATTTTATTAAAGATAGAATCTAGCATCATTCCTTTTCTCTAACACATTTTGTTTCTTTTCTTGCATTTTTACCCTTTAAATTTTATCTGAATGACCAGAAAATATTTTAGATCAAGCACCCCAAAGCAAATTGAATAGCTAAGCACTTACATGGTTACATACTTTTCATGTTTATTCTCTTTTTCAACTAGCTATACTACCTGAAATTGCTAATTACCTGTCTTTGAAATTTTAGGATTATCTCCTCAATATTAATCCTATTGCAAATCTCTTACATTTGTAATGGTCATTGATATTGCCTCCCAAATACTCTTACATGGATGCGTTCTTCGATTTTACCCTTCATACTTAGCTCAGTTTAATTTGGGGGAACTAATGCAGTTATTTCCTGTCTAGCCCTTGTACCTAAAAACTCACCTATTCTAATATTTATATGCCTAGTCTCAATAGTTTTCAAGCTGCCTATCATAACCCAATTCTGAGCTTACAATAATGTTAGTGGGTCACAAACATCATTAAAATTAAGATAAAATAGAACAGGAGAAAATATAGAGCAGAATATCATAACACAGGTAAAAGTACATCCTTTATAAGTATATATGAGCAGTTTTATGGATTATTTTGTTAAATGGATATATGTATATACAGGCGGGTGGTGATGTAAATATGTATATTTTAACTGGTTTCAGTCCAATAAAACTAAGCATGGCTTTATATGCTATTGGTATACTAATATTTTAAAGATACATATTATGATTATTATAGATTCAAAAGAAATGTAAATGACCGTCTAGAGCACTGTTATGAATAAGATGAACTCTAATATCCTATCATATACGATTTCTATCCTCCAATATAGTTGGATTGTTTGCTGTTTCCTTTACGTATTCTCATGTTCTCACCTCCAAACATTTACTCTGGCTTTTCTTTTGGGCCGAAGTCCATTAGTATAACTCCACTTTTAAATCATTATCTAATAAAACTTTATTGTCATTTGAAACCCTGTACACAGGACACAA
The DNA here is from genome assembly GCF_902729225.1 of Pteropus medius. Lineage (NCBI taxonomy): Eukaryota > Metazoa > Chordata > Mammalia > Chiroptera > Pteropodidae > Pteropus > Pteropus medius. The sequence goes on along the minus strand of NW_024354500.1, from coordinate 3,429,273 downwards.
TATTCATGCAGTTTTCCCTGATATTCTGAAACAGATGATGTCCCTTGTGTCCCTTAATATCATGAGAACATTTTGGACCCCTAACCTTTCTCGCATCTTGTCTAGCATTACCATCCTCTGTGAACTTCCCCTCTCATGTACACTTTAATCTGAGAAAAACCTTAGCCCAACATTAATAGTGTTACTGAAGTGATTTCTCAATAATAGTCTTATGCATGAATGTCAAGAAATAATACAGTTTGCAACATATTTATGCATGGCTAGGTGAATATATCTCTCAAATTTATTAAATGTATTGAGTAAATGTATAGTTGTCTTGGGTCTGGATTCATTGAGAAATACAGTTAAGAAAAAAAAATCTATAATATATGAGGCAGAACATGAAAATCAACACTTTAGTAGGCCATTTCATAAATTATTTTTTAAAAGTCTGCTGCTAATACCCAGACGTGACCTAAAGTATATATGCAAATGGTTGACCCACTCAGATTCAGAGTGGGTGCTGCTTGAGGATCATAGATATCCTGGCTGATAACAGAACAATCATGAATTCCCTAGAAGACTCACAAGAATGAACCCACTCCTTCAATCACATCTCTCTCAATAGAATATATCTTTGAAAATGCTTCCCCTAGGTTTAGTGCTCTGGTAAATGCCTACCATATTACAAATTACCATATTAAAAGAGACTCTATGAATTTCTTGAGGCAAATGCTCACATGAATAAGGTAAGTTTTCAAAGGAACCTGAAGTAATTTGCAGAAAGCAAATATGGACACACATAAAATAATAGAGTAGGTAAATTTCAGGAACAGGCAATGAATGTAAGTGTTATTAATATATGGTAATGAATAGCTCCCAGGTTTCAAAGTAGTTAAAAGTAGACAGTACAATCATCAGTGAAGACTAAAATAGAGAAGGTGAAATGTAGAGATAACCAGACATGAAGTGCCTCAAAAAAGGAAAAGCACTCCTACATCTCATTCAAACTTTGGTATGCATCATTACTCCACATCTAAAAAGTGAGAATTTCTGGTCGAATTTTCTGTTTGATTTTCATACGATGATATGTTTAAGGCATTATTAAGTCTCCAGATTCTGGTATAAACCGAAGTATGTCCTAAATTCATTTCTGAGGGCTGACTCTAAACCTCATGTCCTTGAAACATTAGAATTCCTTTTGATTTGGCAGGACTTTTCTGTGAAATAGTCATGCTTATGATCAATTCAGAGCCATTCTGTTATAGAAGCTAATTAGTTTTAGCATATATTCAGAAAGCTAGTGCAAATGGTGTTTCTCATTTCCAATTCAGGAAGTTAAGAGTCTTAGTGCTAATTGGATGGGTGAGTACTTAAACTAACATAGATAATAAAGGTTAAAACACTAATCTTTAGAATCCCCCTAAAATGATATTATTGGTGATTCTTCAATATTAAAGGACCTGATGATATTTAAGGTCTATATAGCATAAAGTTGGTTCTTTAATGACAAATTAGACTACTTTAAAATACATCAACTGTGAGTCAACCAAGGAGAATAACAATTTAGGCAAATCTAACAAAAATGTATTTTAACATACGATGACCTGCACTCAATACCTTAAAGAATAACAAAACATATTAAATATATTTTATATAATATTTAAAAATTTGATAAGGGAAAATAAATATGCTAATTATAGTAATAGTCAAAATTAAATAAAATACTATTTTATATTATCAGGAAGAAGACACAAATATATATTTAAAAACAGATAAAAAAACCACTTGTAATTTAAGTGAAAATCAAATGAAAGCTTTCTAGGATTGACATCTGAGGTATTGTTATTGAGGCAATAATTAGATCTGTCTCTAAGGCACTACCTATTTTTTAAAATGTATTTTATAAACTATATTGCTGCTTTTCACTGAATATTATATGAGTCTAATATTTATAAATACTAATATTTATAAATATTTTTCTGATATCAGTTTTGGCATATGAAAATATTTGATAATTTTATCAGAAGAAAGGTCTATATGAAATTAACATTTCTTTGAATAATAGCAAACTACTAACATTCTGAGGCTGTACTATGTGCCAAGCTTATTCCAGGCTCCTTACAAGCATTTATGTATTTAATTTTTGTTAAAATTTTATGAAATAGATAAGATGCTCTTATAAGATGCAGGCTGAGGGCTCTGAGTTTAGAGATGATTATATTACCATCATTCCCAAATACCCATGGCTTTTCAGCCCACTCTTAGTTAATATATGATGCTTCAGTTCCTTTAATTAACAAACACAATATTGACAAAGACATTTGGGTGTCTGGTATCAATAATGCAAATTTGATTTAAACCTTTTTATTTCCTTTTCCCTATCTTGAGCCTACATTCACCTGAATGCTTACCTAAAAGCTCATTTTCCAATTGACTCAGAAGTCTGAGCCTGGGGTGAGAGGCATGATGGGAAGGGTGTAAGGCAAGATGAGAAAAGGTAAAAGGTAGGGAAGATCTTACTTGAACTGGCTGCAGTGTAAGCTGCCTTACACTCCTGTGTGTGCAGGTAACTCTCTTGTAGGTTCTTTAGAGAATGGTTTGCTGGGGACCTTCAGCCTACTGATCCTTTGACCTGGGGCTGTGAGTTCCTTTTGAGTAGTAACTTTCCCCTCCTCCTTTAACCATGAGGATTCTGATGTTTACCTTCAGCTTCTTGCTATTGTAGTTCTTCCACTCCACGTGACCTTATTAAGCAAGACCTAATAGTAACCAAGCTTGTTCTTTCCCATGCAAATCCCATACCTTGTACACAGGAAAGATTTATGCATCCTTTGCTTTAAAAAAGGCTGAATCTGGGATTACAAACCCATGTCAATACAATAGCTATCTCCGATTGATCTCAAAAGAGCTACTCTCTTCACTTCAAAGTAGTAGATTAGTCTGTCATTTATTCTCCAGGTCTGTGGAGGTCAGATGTTTGTATAGTATGTTTCACAACTAGAGAAATCTGAGTGGTCCCACTGCATTGCCAACCTGAAGAAAAGGAGCGGAGCCTCTTCCTTTTCTTAGGAATTAACATCCCAGAGATGTCTCTCCAAAAATTCTTCCCAAGTTCTTTCTCTTCTCAATACTCTGATCCGTTTCAATAACTTAGATCTTGTAGATAGAGCCTACAAATAATAGAACCTGTTTTTGACATTTCTTTTGTAAATTCTACATATGAAGATTTTCCCACACTCACTTTGCTGTCAGATATCTGCTGTATTTGTATTTTAGCCAACATTGACGTACAAAAGTCTTATTTAGCCTCCTGTTAATATTTATATAATGTATGTCAACATATATCATTCAATTATCATTTATTACATGTTACATATATACAGATGTTTCATGTATTGTATATGTACTTTCTCAGAGTAATGTTTTATTACTAAAGATGGCATTTGAAAAAAGTTAGGGTAATAATCATTCTTAAATGAGTGCAGTGTAGATTGTCTGATTTCTCACTGGCCTTTGCTCTTTCTTGGCAAACCAGCTCAATATAACTCCTTAATGAGGAACTTGTTTGTTAGTTAGATGGATGTTCTTGCTAGAGAAAGTATCTTATTTTCTTCAGAGTTGTTGAAGATACATTTTTCCATATATTTTGGTATTTGCTTTTGTGGTGTTTTGAGAGATTTGTTCCATTGGGTTGACATCATTATTACATAAAAAATGACATGTGGTTCTTTTTCTTTTTCTAAATTAATATATCATAATAATAACGAATTTATTTAATAATAACTAATTACTTTTTCATTTAAAATGAAATGTTTCAAGAATTCATGAACTCATACTCAGTAACAATCCCAGGTTTTTGAAGATCAGACAGGCGACTCTTCACACATTCAGTTAGGTTATCAATTCAGTTTTGTTTCTAACCACTGTCATATTTAAAATCATTAAATAGTTTCAAAGTTTTTTTTTTTTCATTCTTACTCAGACTTTGATTATATTTTCCCTATAATAAAACCAGGAGGCACAAAACACACTGATGTAGAAATATGACAAGATAATGAGGAACACCAAAACTGATAATTATGTAAAACCACTTAGATTTCCACTGGATGGATAAATGCATTCTTTTGATAAAATTTCTTTGACAATACATCAAAATGTCCCTAGTAATTAAAAAGTAATGTAAAAGTGATAGAATATTTTATAACATTATTTCCAATTTATATTTTACTCATTAAGATCTAAAAAGCTTCCTTTCACCAAATCTACATTCAGGTAAATACTCATAAACAACAACTAGGGACTTTCTCACCTAGGTGATGATTTGGAATAAAAACTTCATAATTAAAAAAAACTAACTTATTCAATATTTTCAAGATATAAAATATAAGAATTCTAAAACCTAATGATTATTTCTGTGACTTCTGCTTTATTTAGATGAAGAAAATTCTCACTTCAGTTTTAGGTTTGTTTTTCTGCTTCAACCTCTATAACAGATCAAGCCTCCAGTCTAGTTCATTTGGTTTTCATTCTGATTTCCCAACAGAAGTTAGTCAGCGCTAACAACTAGAGGTTATCACTTCCCTTTGTAGTTATTGACTCATTACTAGGAGGAATGGCTTGACCAGATATGCCACATTTCTTAGCCTAGTATAATCTAATAGCATCCAAATCTAATCTTTATTATTTCTGATAATTGATGTACAGATTACACCCTCAAAATTCTAAGATATAAATATGCAATCATTAGAGAAAAATATAAATTTATAATATCAAATATTTCAAGTTTGATTTTAAATAAAAGAAAAAATTAGTGATTAAAATCATAGCAACAAATTCAGTAAATAGGTTTCTGTAGAAATAGGCATATGTAGTTTACAATTAGAAAGTTTCCTTCATTCTGTACCACAAGAAAATAATACACATAGAGAATTACAGTTCTATAGTTTTATCTCATCTTTCAAAATAAAATTTTATAACTAATTAAACTCTCTCAAAAAATTATGCTTAGCATAGCTAAGTTAAAAAAAAAAAAGCTTTCCATTAACTAAAGGTATATTCCATCATAAGTCTAAGGCATAAACATATAACTACAACTAAAGTTTCATCTTATTTCTTTTTATAGTACAACTTAAATAATAAAGATGAGCAATGTATTTTAAAAATGTATTGTTTTGGAAATATTTACATTTATTCAATGTAGTCTAACAATAATGGGCCTCTTGTCATTCATGCATGAAAATAGAGAAAATGTATTTTTAGAATATACTTTAGACATAGTATGAAGTAATTTATATGTAATGTCTCATTTAAATAAAGTATAATTTTACATTTTGTTTTATTTCTATAGCCTTTAATGACAGAAGCCACATTGTAGTTCAAAATCTTAATAGAAGGCATCTGTATGTAATAAGTCTAATATTTGATTCTTCCTTTTTCCAACCAGGCAGAGCCAAGGAATAGGCACACAAGACTTAAGTTTAGCAAATAAATATCTCTGGTCAGAGATTATGAATTTGAAACAAGTGATCCAAAGAGTAGAGAAATAGTATAATCTATTCTTTCCAAAGGTAACAACAGAAGTGACATACTTGAATTTTCCTTTTAAGATGTTCTTATGTTGCCTTATTCCAAAGCTTGGTTCTTTAGTTACTTGACATTCCAGTTTTAGATTTTTCATGCTTTTCTTATTTGGGATTGCCATACATTTCCAGCTTTCCAATGAACATAAGGTAGAGCTTGCTTCAGATCATATTTGGTACTGTCTAATGGGGTACTGGAGAGTGAGAAGCCTCTGTCAGAAAGAGGCTGAAGTTCCCTTTTTGAGCCCAGAAGTTGAGGAAAGAGTCACATGTGTAATGTGGAAGTAGAAAAATCCTTGCCTGGGTTAGGGGGACTGGAGGAAAGACAAATTCCTTAGGGAAACTGAATAGTTGATAAAAGAGAAAAAACAACTTTCAGGATCTGTAAGGCTTAGAGGCAGTAAATCACCAGCTAAGTCAAAACTAGCCAGGTTTATTTGCCATCTTCCTTTAACTCCTGCCTTTTGGGGGAATAAAGAAATAGACAGCTGAGGGTGGAAGTAAACTGGGAGGAGGTAATTATCAGAAGGACAAGGTCCCAGGCAACTTCCCAGCCTGAAGCAATTCTGAGCTACAAGAGTATAGAATAATTAATTCTAGGTCAAATTTGAAGTTTTGACCTAGAGTGGGTATTGTAATTCCTGAATTTAAGGTTTGTCTCTTCCTCCACCCCCCACCCCCCAAGTAAATGTAGAATTCTCAGTTAACCAAAGATGAGGGGGAAAAAGCCATGATATCTCTCAGTTCTCATCCTGGATAAGATTATTCCAGTTGAATAAAGTCTAAAGGAAGAGCTGGAGATAAAGTTGCATCAAGATTATGTCACAAATCTTGCTTATCTACACAACACAGGATTACGATTTTAAACATATATTTTCCCTCTAAAATGGAATAATTTTGCTTATTTCCCTTAAGAATGTTTGTGGATTTTATAAGTTTTCATCCATTTTGTTTTGTAATAAAAAGCACATTTGTATTACCATTTCTCTGTGTACATAAAGAGAAAATGAAAGTAAATCCATAAGCTTCTCCACTAAATAGATAACATGTGTATGCTTGTCACTGTCATTTGCCTGATTACAAGATCATTCCCTGCCCTTCCCTACTCTCTTCTGCATCATAGGGGGCTAACCAAGAAAACTAGGTGTTCCAGGTTCTTTCACTGCTTGGACAGTGGCTACACATGTCCAATGAGAGGCAGTGGTGGGAGATTAGTGAGTGAGAAGGGAGCATCCAGGTTAATTCTTCCCTTTTTTCCCCTGACTGTTGGGGAAAGTATAACAAGCAATGGACGTGTCTTCTCCTTGGCTCCAGCTTTTATGGGGCAGACCCCCTTCCATGGTCCCATTCCTACAGTCCCAGCCTCTGCCACGGTCCCAAACTCTGATAACACCATATTCTATCTGAGATTTAGTATTTCAATCTGTAGACCACTCTTTATATTGATACCTCATTACTAAACTACCTCACATGAATTTTGAGCACTGACTGGACTCTGAATCATAACACCATTGTTCATATGTTGAGGCTTTATTTAGGGAATTCATATTTGTTTTGTTTAGTGACATATATAGTTTAAATAGTAAATCATCCTTCCCCACAGAAAGCCTATTTTCCCATTGGTTCTCACTATTATAATATTTTGAATTATCTCTCATTCTTTTAAATTTAATATTTTAAGTAAATTGAAGATATCTCTGATTCAGGACATTCAAGCTCAAGCTCACGCGTGTGCGCATGCGCTCTCTCTCTCTCTCTCTCTCTCTCTCTCTCTCTCTTCCTCACCACCCACCATGCTCTCTCTCTCTCTCCCTCCCCACTCCAAATATCTACATTATCTCTTTGTCTCTATCTTTGTCCATTCATTTCTCTCTGTGTCTTTCTCTCTACCATAGACATAAAATTAATCTTATTGTTTATCATTTATTTCCTCTGTGTCCTAATTTATAGTATTGACAATATAATTGCCAAATTCTAGAGAAAGTGTGATTAATCCCCCTCTCTAATGTGGTTTTGTCTAGATCATTTATTTGTAATGAATTTTGCTGTATATAATGCAAGGTTGTGGTACTTGATGAGTATAAGATCAGAACTATTATATATTATTAATGAAACATAGCTTGTTTCAATGCAAGTTTCTTTATTCTGTTTATATTCTTACATTGAAATTTAGAAATTTATTTTGGCTTAGTTAAATATTGGCAAATCAGATATCTTTGTGCACTTACATGATATATTTCTGCTCCAACATTTATTTTAAATAATTTTTGGTCTTTATTTTACTTCTTTATATATAGTATTTATGTAGAATTAGTTTTTTTCCCAATTTTAGATTTTTTATGTTAATAAGGAGATTAATATATTCATATTTATTGTGACTATAATACTATTGTATGCTGTTTCTACTATCAGATTCAATTATTTTTCTATTTTTAATGCCTTTTAGTTGCCTGAATTCTGCTAGTTTAAATGTTTCTTTTACTCCTGTTCTATTTCTTTTTGTGAATTTTGGGGTTTACAAATCATATATACTCATGTGCCAACTAATCTTCCATAAATAAGCAGATTAAAAACATGACTTTAGAACTACTTACATAAATTCTTCCCTCCTCCGCCACCCAACATTTTCACATACATTCAAAATTATAGAATGTAATCATCTTAAAAATCATTTTGCTTATTCTTAATAGCTTCATTTCATATTAACAGGTGGCAAAATCTAGAAAAATAAAGAGAACAGATAATTATTTTGAAAAACTATAGAGAAATTTCAATGACACGAAATTTAATAAATTAACTTTATACACAAAAAAGAGGCATGATAACCATTTTAACATTATAAATACAAGGGATCAGCTAGGCACACTTTGAAAGATACAGATATTTAGGTGTAGTCATAGACATTGTTTTTGAAAGAAAGAATCTATTCTACCAAATCTATTCTACCAAATGACTTTAATTCAATAGAAGATGAGTATAACAAAAATATAATTTGGAAACTCAAAAGAAGTATTGCATCCTAATAAAACTGTATAGAGACAATTTTAAATATATATTTATTTTACAGATAATGTATTATTGAACTGTACATGTGAAATCTATATAATTTTATTAACCATTGTTACCCCAATAAATTTAATTAAAATAAAATAAATTTATTTTAAAAAATACAAGGGAGACAATATTATTCTCTTTTGAGGGTAATGTGGAAGTAGCCTGTTCCAGTAAGATCATAGGTAGTTTTAATGGAGACATACATGGTATTATCATAACCAGCAAATTAAGAAATCTGATTGCATGCCTAGATATCTATGATAGCCCAGTAAATACTGTTTTTTTTTTCAAATTTTGTTTTATAAATCGATAAGTTGCTGTGCTTTCATATTCCTTTAATTTTTTCTATAGTGAATAAATACAGTAACATTGCATTGAAATCTAGGTTAACTGAGCCTTTTTAGGCCAGCACATCTTTGTAATCCAGTAGTTGTCATAGTGCATTGTAAAGAATAGGTACCAGTTTATCGACTAATGCTTAAACCTTAATTTTAGAATATCAAATTAATTTATAGGTTTTATAACAGACTTTAATATATCCTTTTATATTTTAACTAAGTAAAATAATACAACTGAGAATAAAAGAATTGTATCTACTTATGCAAAAGCAGAACACTCAAGCTAGGTTTAATTATAGAGAAAGAGAAACTTGTATCACTTTGAATTTCTATGTAACCATTACTACATACATTACATTTGAACATTTACAGATTGTAATGTTACATTCTGGGCCGTGTTCCCTTTAATTTTAAGAGTTTCTTCTAGCCCATTATGGTCCAAGCAGTACTAGATATCTATTTCTCTTCAACTATTCAGACCAGTTGAAATGTAATAATATATTTACACATCTGTCTTCCTTACTTAAATGTAAGAGCAGGGATACGTTCATGATTGTACACATGCCTGTGATAGATTAAACACTAGTATATGCTAGCCAAATAAGGCTTCCTCATCCCTAATCAGAGAAAATCACTTTATTATAGGATAACTTACCCAACCTTAGTTGTAGAAGCAAATAAAAAGCAGAAACATAAAAGTCAGCATCCCTTTGCTTTTTTAATTTCACATTTTTCACTTTCCTCTTGATTACTGTTTTACTGGTATTTGCATCTCATAGTCCTTACGAAAAGCTGGTGAGGAGGTGCAATGATTATGCAAATTCTTACTTTAAAATTAATGGTAAAGTATATATCGATGAATGTTACTAGGTTATGACTTTTATTTTGAATAAACATATATTTGAGTTTTTACTTGACTAAAAAGAAAGCCATATTTATAGGAGCTTTTAGTTAAAAAAAGCTGTGCACCAAGTTGAACCTTAACTTAAACATTTTTCATTAAGTTTCTTTATTGCTCTTAAAAATTTCAGTCTCTCTTTCATTTAGACCTATTCTTGTGACCTGCTAGAGGTGATGAGGGAGAGGCCATTAAATTCAAATGTCTTTGAATTTTTTCACAAATGTAAAGTGTAGGGACACTTAAAACATCTTCCTAACATGCTTCAGCTAGACATTTATGAGACATGCACAGTAAGAAAGTTCACTTTTTGTGATTGCATCTTCCCCAAAGTAAAACCAAACTCCTAAAGAAGCAATACATTCAGATGCTATACAATGGTTTAAGTGTGGCCTTTACTTAAGCTGCATAGATTTAGAAAGCAAATTCAGAACATTCCATAGATTTCTGATTCTGTTGCTTAGCAAAACCTAGGACAGCGCTTATTCTAGCACAAGTACACCTTAGAATAAGGGCCTGGAGATTCACTTTTAATCGGGCCCTGTACTAAGTAAACCCAAGCAAAGTTTTCACATAAGTCTCAGTAAAAGCTAGCTGTTCGGCCTTTGTCACTAAATTTCTGTGACTTACATGAGTCATAGGAACAGAAGTCATGAATAAAGAAAGCATATCTGGAATCAGTCGATTTAAAAATCAAATAGCTCCAGTGGGCAAATCAACTTTAATTTTCTTCTGAGAGGATATGGCCAATGCTTTCACGACAATAAGGGTGACTAAAATGGAGTGCTCTTTACAGAGGGATTAACACTGTTTCTTGCTTGTAGCTCAAGAGAGCTGTTGCTACATTATACTTGATAGTCATAGGCTATTGTGTAAGTAGTCATTTAATTGTAGAAAAGTAAGGAAAGAAGAGTGGTAGATGAAATAGAATGATTCTGTTCCAGGTATGTATATATGTATGTATATATGTATACATATATCCATTTTTATATAGAGAGTTATATATATATACGCACACACACATATATAATACACGCATATAATTTTTTGCAAACATTCTCTCACATACTCAACAACTCTGCAAGGTAGATATTATAATTCACAATTTTAAGAGAAAATAAATTTTAATCAAGCTTAGAAATTTACTTAAGTCATGTAGCTAGTAACTGACAGAACCGGGATTTGAACTTGAAGCTAAATGCTCCTAAAGGCTGTCTTTTTTCCAGACATCATTTATCAAAGTCTATGGAGCATAATTTTAAGATGCATAAATAATGTCTTCAAAATGTAGTTTTTAGAAAAACTCAGACTATAATAACTGTATATCAATATCCATTGAACTATGGCTGTTCAAGAAAAGAAGAATATTACTTCTTCTAAGGCAGGTCAGATTTCTCCAGATGTAGATTTTACACTGTGAGGAGGACTAAAGGGCTGGGAAATGAAATTCTGTTTAGACAGGAGACATGTAAGCAAGTACCATGAAGTGGAAACAACAGAATGCTGAGTTGATAGAAAGTAGCCAATTTTGCCCATGCAAAGGATAATGCTGAAAAGCATGTCAAGGTCAGAGGACAGAGGCTAGCTTGGACTTTAGTTGAAGTGGACACTAACATGGACAGTTTTGAGCTATGACAGGTCTTATATAGCACATAGAACTGGATCCCAAATAGAAGTAGTCTGAATGCTAGAAGTACTTCCTTGCTCCAATTAGAAATCAAGCTTGATTCCTACTTTGCTTTCAGATCCCATCTCGGTTTTCTAGTGGTCTAAATTACCTGCCTCTTTTCTTTAAACGAAGAGTTGCAGCCTAGAATCATCCTGTATCTATGGACCTAAGCAAGATCACCTCTGAGCAGAATAGTCCACCAGCCTGCAGTGACATCATTCTGCCAATCTGGAGGACCCAAACTATTATCTTATGTGTCAGGTATGTCACAGCTAGCTCTTAAGTCTTCTTACCTTTGCAAAATGAGGACAATGTATATGGATACAATTTGAAATTGTGAAGTTCTATGCAAGTTGAAAGAACTATAATCTTCCCCTGGGCAGAAATGAAAAGTAAGTGAGACCTCTCTGAGAATTTTCTCCTTAACTCAAACTCTCTAAATTTTGATGAAGTTAGACTCAAACTTTCAAACCGTATTTGAGCATCACATTATTTTATCACTTACTCAATTATTTATTCTTATTTAAACCTTTAGATAACGAGATCAGCCCAGGAATTGGACTGAAGGACCTATATAATATAACGAAAAAAGAGTAAGTGTAGTATTGAACACAATTTAATATTATGTAAATAGCTAGAAGCTTCTTGAAAAAACTATTATTGATTATAAGGTATAAAAATTTGAGTATATACCAGGACGGTACGGAAAACCTATTATTACAATAAGTCACATAAGCTAGTTTTAATAAAGAAGTTTGAACATGCAGCATGTGATTTATCCACCAATTATTCCCTGTGACTGGGTTAAAGATTTCACTCCTGACCCCTGATCCATTTAGGCATCTGGTGAATTATCAAGAGGAAGATAGGCTGGTTATCAATAGAGTCTAAGGATTTAAATCTAATTCAAGAGTGTTTTGATGCTCCGTGTCAGGAGGAAAATAGTTCTAGATTGTTGCCACCAAGAATTGCTTTCTACTCCATAAAACATTACACTGGTTTTGTTCTAAATAGGAAGTACGTTCAGAATCTTTTTATAGATGTGCAGTGATCCTTCATGAAGAAGAAATAAGCAGGAATAGTTGTCAATGATTATATTCTGGGGAGAAGCTAGCCTGCAAATAATTATTTTTACCCTGTTATTGTCCATTTCATGTCCCTTAATTTGATAGATAATAGACAGAGGCCATACAGATAAAGTACACCTATTCGCAAATTCTGTTCAAATGAAAAACTTTATAGCAATACAGGTAGGAAGAGATGCAGATTATCACAAAACAGCTCTGAGCAACTGACTGTCTTGTAGTCAAATGTAAGTACATATTTCTTAAAATTTTATTTTTTATATTTTTTTGCATTTCTTTAAATTTTGCCAGTCTTTTGTCACTTCACTGCATGTTCTTTCCATTTGAATATTCATTGATTCTAGAAAATAAGAGTACCAGTATTAATTCTTGTAATACTGCCCTTAAATTTCTTATTCCTCAAATATCACTTGTGATATTCATAACCCAGGTGACTAACTTCCCCCTGTGCCAAGCATTGTCTCAGTACTTAATAGGAATTATTCATTTAATCCTTTTAATAACCCTGTGAGATAGATGCAACTTAATTACCATTTTACAGAAGAGGAAACTGAGGCACAGAGAAGTTAAATAACACAGTTAATAAGGTAACATGTTGTTCCAGACATTCCAGCACTAGAGTCTGAGCTCTTAACTACCACATGATGCCTCTTATTGTTACATTTCTATGGAAATCAAACAACTCTTTTAAAAGGTTATTACTGAAAATAAAATGCAAATTTTTAAACTGATCTTTTGAAATGGGGATTTCTCCCCTATTTGTTTCATCACCTGCTGATGCTGGGCTGTCCTGATGGCATAGATGCTGCCTGCACAGAACTCTGGATGCCAAATTCAGCTAAGACTTGAATCTCGGTTTGCCTTGCTTTGGACTGTGTGAATAAATTAGATTATTTTTAAGTCTCTAAGCCTCAGTTTTCATGTTTTAAAGTGGAATGACACTCACTGAACCTACATCTTGGAATTGCTGGGAGGAGTTCATGAGAAAATCCCTTTGGCCTTGTGACTGGCAGGTTATTAAATGTTAGCCATTATCACGTGCAAATAACTATAGCCAAGCTGTAGAAAACAATGGGTCAACTTTTGATCTATGTGACTGTGTGTTCTGATTTACCTATTAATGTTAGTTTAGCCCAATTTCCATAATGAAATAAACAACTGAGCACATTTTAAATGAAGAGAATGGAAGTTCTACTTATTTCTGTTAAAAATCAGTTTAAATTCTAGTATTTACCGTATTAGTGACTCCAGCTGAAGTCCGGAGAATACATTGGTAATTATGGTCAGGAGTAGTCAGTGTAAACAGTGGCAAGGTCATCAAAGCATCCATGTATTGGTGGTGGTGACTGCAGCAGTGACCAGAGCAGGGCAACATTGTTTTATTAGTTTATCTCCTATGTATTACATAAGGACATTATAAAAGCAAATGTAATTATTATAAATGCATGTATAAATCTGAAGTGTTTAGTGAATAACGAATATAAGTTTTATGTATAAATGTATCTTACACATTAAAAGCATATCTAGCAAAGGAGCGCTTCAGCTTTTAATTATTAAATAAAAGGTAAATTTCTTATATAAATATTCCTCTAGTGAAACACAGTTCTTTAAATATGATTTGATTAGGTCTAATAGAGATTTTCCTCATTTTCAAAGTTAATTCAAGAAAAAAAATTCTGCTGGAATCCTGAATCTCATTTTGCTTTTTCTTTTCACCAGTCATCTTGTGCTTTAACCATTAGAGAAGGCCTTTGGAGACTGGTGAGCAAATCATTCTTTTCTTTCTTTTTTTTTTTTTTGCCATGTTACTCAGTTGTAGACATCTTGGATTTTTCTCTATCAATTATATACTTTTAAAATACTATTTATACTATTTATAATACAGCTTTCCCTTATACTTCCAATCTGTTTGATAAATAGCAATTCCAAACCTTTTCTAGACTTGCCTATGTGCTTCATTTTTCATTCTTTGTTCTTAGTTTCACATTCAACCTTGATTCTATAATAAATTGGATTACTTTGAGAAAAAATAGTCTACAGAAAGTCATCATATGATTATATTAAGTTTAATTAAATTAATTTAGGTTAAAAATAGTCCTTATTCAGGTAACATTTTGTTATACTAGCATTTTTCTGAGTCTGCTTATCTTAGAATCAGAATCTTGACTTTTATATTGAATGGACCCAGGCAAATCCATACATAGCAGTATGTAGAAGGGTACTCTAATCTGAGACTTTATTAAGACAACAAAAACATTAATTGAAATGATTAAACACATTATGCAATAAGAATTATTTAAGCTTTGTAATATAGTCAGTTTCTGCATAGTTATATTAAGTAAAATACACACATTCCATGATTTCTCTTCTCTGACAAAAGGAGAAGAGCATTAAACTGAGGAGGCATAGCTATCATGTAAGTTATATTGTAGCATAGCTGAAGTTCTGTAGTATACGGATTAAGAATAGAAATTTGGAAATAAGGTAATAGAGATT
Source organism: Pteropus medius (assembly GCF_902729225.1). Lineage (NCBI taxonomy): Eukaryota > Metazoa > Chordata > Mammalia > Chiroptera > Pteropodidae > Pteropus > Pteropus medius. The sequence goes on along the minus strand of NW_024354500.1, from coordinate 3,414,172 downwards.
CATCCTCTCTCTGCTAAGAATTATCAGTGAACTTCTTGAGTGTTCAAAGTCTCAGTTTCCTAATTAATAAGGAGTAGATAAAAGTGATCTTCTCATAGAAATGCATTGAGCAGTTGGTCGAATAAGAATAGAAATTAGTAGAGGGTTTGATCCATCGACATTCAATCCATTACAAATGCTGTTACTTGAGATCTTGTCTATGCAGGTATGATCTGAATTTATCGTCTTTCAGGGTTTTGCTGATTTCCTTGTGGCTGCTACAGTGATCTGTTAAGAGTACACTGTATCCATTCTGCTTCCTCTATTAATTTTACTGGATTCCCAATCTCTATCTGAAATTGCTGTAAGTCCAGCTTTCAAGAAATCACCAGTTAATGTCTAAGAGCTTTTCTTTATAAAATGCTTCCACCCCACCCTCACCCCCACCCCCGCAAATTTCTACCTCCAGTTTTACTATAAAGTCAGTTTGGAGTCTGTAATGTGAGGGCCCTGAGGTCTTTCTAACTCTCCATCAGTTTCCATCAGAAATCATGTGTCTGGACCTTGCCCTTAGCTGTTTCTCCTGTGTGGTAGTAAAAGGAATGAGGAATGTTGTTTTCTATTGCTTGTTTCTATTGCTTTGTTTTTGTTCTGTTCCATGTGAATATGAATTTTTTTAAAAACTATCATAGCTATACAGATTCCATAATATTTCTTGTGAAAATCTGCTAAGGCTTTTTTTTATTTTTTTATGGCTATAACCAATGATATGACTTTACCATTTTATAAAACTATAAGTGTCTTTAACAAGGGCAATAATAGAACTGTATTTTTTAATTCTTATCAATAGCAATTTTTTTCAATACAGTGACTATTAAAATGTATCCATTTTGTTCATTATTCTTTTTTTTCAAAATAATCTAATGGACTTTATTTGAATACAAACTGTTACTTTCTTTTAAAGCATTAAGTGGCAAAACCTCATTCTATATTTTAATGTCATTTTAGCTACCATGCTGAAATTTGGGTGAAATTATATTAATTAAATTAAATTCAAAATTTTTATTGACAAATAGCAATGCCCTATAAAATAAGAGGAAAGTAGACTTTATTAATTATAGTATGAAGTTCAAAATTCTGACTGAAAATTTTTGAGGAATGAGAAGAATACATAAATCATTTAACTAAAAAAATAAAAATATAATGATTTTATAATATATTTAGTAAGCATATTGGTTACTCTAAGAACCAAATATAAAAAGGGAGAAAGTTTGAGACAATATTCAAGTAATTAAATTTCAGAATAATTTATAAATAAAAATTTGATTTACACATGGAAATTAAAATGTATATGTTATGAATTTCTATTAATTGTGGTAAATAACTGACATATAATTTAAACAAATATCAATTATTTATTCAATGAACTTTTTGGGAAAATATATATTAAACTGTTCTGTGACTTAAACATTAGTAAATATTTCTTATCAGCCTTGAGAGTTAAAGTAGATAATAAGAGAAAACTAAAGGGATTGAATCTTCATGCAATGTTAATGTAAAAACTTTTCTTTAGAGGAAAATAAAATTAAAAAATATCATATCAACTTGACTACCACAGTAAACATAACACACTTTGGTCAAGGGGCATTATAATAAATATCCATTTTTATTCTGTAGTGCTGGTTATTATTATGTTGAACTTATGGCTGACTAAATATTAGCTCCAGGAGGTAGGCAGATCTTACTTTATTGAGAAAGTCTCTGATATCAAGGTTTTGCTTCCATCTACCTCTTTCTTATTGAACTAAAATGAAGAATGTTCAGCTCTATGACCTCCTGGGCTCTGTGACACGTCTGTCTTTTCTAAAAATTAATTAGTGAATCAGAGGCTGAATCAGCCTTCTTCCAAGTAATTTTCTTGCTCTTCAGAAAGTTAACTTCTCTACTCTCATTATCAATGTCCTTTGCCTTGTCAGCAGCATTTAAAACATTATCCATTATTTCTGCATCACTAGCACAATGTCAATGGGAGGGGGTGAGACCCTTTTCTGTGGAGCTGAGCCCAATGGCAGGGTTAATCAGAGTAGCAGAAACAGGGATGTCAAACAATCCAAGAAGGGAACAATCAGGAATCTGGGTTGAGTTATTAGGTGCTTATGGTAACAAAGAAATGGAGGAGTGTCAGTAGAACTGCAGCATACAGTAAACAAACTCAGGATACAGGATATCAACACTAGGCTATAAAAATTGTCTGTATGATAAAACAATGAGTATCTACTAAATAAGTTAAGACAAATGGAAGCCTGTTTGAAGATCAAGATTAGGGTCCAAACCTCAGTTCAGATTCACAGAAATGAGCAAAATAGAATCATGGGGATAGATTACCTTCTGGAAAAAGATTTTCTGAAGTCTTTTTATTCAGCCTATCTATTCTGGGGATTCTCCTACATCTGAGTTCCTCTGACAGAAACATCTACCTTTGCTCTTGTAAGCGATACAGACCTGTTTTGTGTAACATCACACTACCTTCTAATGCAGTATGTCACTAATATACACTCTTCCTCTATACCACACATTTTTTAACTGCTTTAATTTATTTCAAGATGTTTCAAAAGATGACAATTGTTCCTTGGTATCATTATTCCCAGGAAATTCTAGAAACTTAATAGCAAGTGACAGTTCTTAACTTTAACTTTTGAAAACAGCATTTACACAGAAAAGATTAAAGGATATAAAATATATAATGTTATAATTAATGAATAAATAAAAATTGTGAATTCCCATGAATATATAACAATTACAAAATCTGGACTCCAATTTCTTAAGGAAGGGAGAGGCATGCAACTTGGGAGTAAAACAGTGGTCTTTATAAGTTTTTAAGAAGAAAACCTATGAGACAAATATGAAAAAACATTATTAATTTATGTTGGCAGATAATTGGGTTTTGTTTTGCCTTCTTTGCAGGTTTCCTGAACTTTAAATTAACAAGAATGTGTGTAAGAAAGAATGAGAGACAGAGAGATTATGAGAGGGATAAACCACTCTCTCCCCTGATGTATCTTTTTTCTTAAATTAACCGAACACTAGATCCTGTTGCTAAAAATTTGGTTTCAGTTTTTCATCGGTCTTGACTCTTGCCATCTGCTCAGTACTGATTTTGGCTTTATTCTGCCACACTCTTTGAAGCTTTTCTCAAACCAGTCCTGTGAATTATAGGTAAGAAAGTGACCGAGAACTAGAAAACGGACGAAACTGTGTACCCAGGTATGGGACTCCTCAGAAAAGAAGGGGCAGATGCAGGATTAGGCTCAATGACAGTGACCTTACTGTCAAAGAGATGAAGGATAAAGATATGATTAGGAGTCCATTGATTGCTTGGAATAATGATATTCCACTTGAATAAGAATGGAGACAAATAAGAGTGAGGTATACTGGGGCAAATGCAGACAGGATATTTGGGAAGGAGTTAGAGGCAGATGTTTCCATTGGCACCTAGTTTGAGACAGAGTGATGGAAATAGGCATGAAGTTAGGTAGGTACATACATACATACATATATACATGCATACATAATACATACATAATTCATACATAATTCACTTGTTATTTAAACAAGTGAATAGTGACTCAGTAAATTTATATGAAAGCATTATCAACTACATAAATCAAATGAAAATTGAGCACAGTAAGGCAAATCATATTTTTTAAGTGGGTGAATGTTATTAAATAAGGAAAACTTAAATTACTCTCTGCAGTGCTCTGCCCCCAACATACACACATGCACACAAACACATACACACACTCACAACTTGATAGGGGATATATCAGAATCTGGGCAGGGGCAGGGAGAGAAAATGTTAGGTCAGGTACACTGTTTGGGTGGTTCTGTGGGTGTGTCCTTTGGTCTTCATCATGGAGAATGGCTCCTCTTAAGATTATTTGCATTTGCAAAATTCGAGAGTTTGTCTGATGAAATACTGCATGTAAGAGTAGTCAAACTGAACTTATTCCCTTAAAAATTAGAAAGACAATTCATGAAAAAATGCTAAGTTAGAATCTGGTCAGTATCATAAATAGACCAATCTTACTGGCATTGTAAAACTCTTCAGGGTCTAGATTGCATTTGGAAATGAGTTTTCTGAAAAGGGCAAAAATTATATTGCAGCTTCATGGTTTATTCATTCTTTTTGATGGACTATGGTAGTTCTCTAATGTTGTTTCTGTATTTAAAGTGACAAAATTGTACTGGGGAAATATTATGGCTTATTCAATTGCATTTGCTCATAAAAATATTTGAAAATTCCAATTAAGATTGGGACAGAGATGTGACAATTTCTAATATTCTCTGATGACTAGTTTTTTTTAAAGTGTTTCAAATGAGTTATATAGAATATGGCCTTCACTGGCAATTTTCAGTGGTTCAGTACTTTTTCAAAGATGCCATTTTTACATTCTAAGTTTTGTACTTATGGAAAAGTCAATACAATAATGCCTAATAATCTTATTTTCACAAATTTCAATCCATGTGTGATTATGTTCAATTGCACTCTAAAGCTTATACATTCCCCCAACCTCAATTTCTCTTTACTCATGGTTGGCAGATACTTTAATATATATGTGTGACAGATGCTGCTGATTGTCTCCCAAATGCACATCTCATCTTCTACACTAGTATACCTCCTGGTTGTTAGCTGGAAATATAGCCAGCTTGAAAAGATGCTATGGTGTCCAATTCTCATTGGAGGTAGAGGATATGTAAAAACAAAAACAAACAAACAAAAAACAACAACTGATTTTTTGCCAGTGGATTACAAATATAAATAGTGTATACAGCTTCTAGGAAACATCTCTGAAAGGAGTGAGTATATCCAACTATTTCTCCTGCCTACTTGCAATTATAGACATCTTAACTGGAACTGGAAAATCACTTAAAATCTATGTTTTGAGTATGGTAAAGAAAAAGCTATAAGATGCTTTGTTTTCTGAGAGTAATGCAGATTATAGCAGTCCTGGAATGCTGATGTGGACCTTTTTGTGAGAAGGAAATAAATTTTAATCTTGGTTAAACAAGAGCTCCTTTCACTTGCAGTTACATCTAATCCTAAACATGTGTTTTAAGGTGCATAATATGCTATAGCTCATTCTATCCACTATTTCTGTTTAGGAGGTAGACTGTAAAATAAAGACAGTGGATAAATACTTTGTTTAGTCATTGGCAATATTATAGGAAAAACTGAATATTTAAAAACTCTATAGACTGCTAAGGTATTTCGTTTGATGAAATTTGATACCTCCAAAGTCCTTTTTCCCTTCCAGACTGAAGACTGCTCAATCTCCTCTCACTGCCTTTGTTTTCTGTAAATCCTCCTCTACTTTTTCCTTTTTCTATTTCTAGTCAAGTTAATTCACATCACCTATCAATGGTTTTCTTCCTTGTTTTTACATTTTTATTTTACTCTATTTATTTCTACTTTCCTTGGGCTTCCATTATTTTTCCTGATTTTTTGTGGATGTTGTTCCTTTACAGTTAGAATGGTTTTTATTTTTTCATTTGACAAAAGCACCAATCACATCTCAACATCTTCAATCAGTTTTTCCTAATTCACTCTCAGGTTGTTCCACATTGACTGAGTGTCTCTATCCCTACCCCGGCACTCCCTCCCTCTCTCATTCCTCTGCCTCTCTCGCCCCTACATTAACTTTTCCCCCTAAATTGTATGTGCTGGACATCTGAAAGAAAGATACTTTATGTATCTAAAATATGTTCTAAAAGACATTGGAGATTTTTAAAAAATATACCTATTCTTTTTTTCAAATCCTAGAGATGTTGGTTTTCAATTTAATAGAAAATCTATTGATGGTTTTAAATGACTGCTTAATACTAACGATATGTTCTATAAAACAATTTACTAATTATATACTGCTTAATCACAGGCCAAAAAGATAAAAGTATATACATGAAAGCAAGCAGTTAGAGCAAGTCTTAAAAATTTTAAAATACTTGAGTCTGGTTTATTAAGAAAATATAACTATATATATGTGTATATATATATATATACACACACACATATATATAACACAGTTCTATGAATATATACCTGAGTGACATTTTTAAAAAATATTAAAGCAATTTTTAACTCTAGAGAGAAATGAAGATCTAGGAAAGATAACATCAGTAAAATTATCAGTTCTTTTAAATTTAGTGTGTTCTATAGCTTATATATGAGACAGGCCTGAAATAAAATACAGTACCCTGATAATGCCAGTCATCAACTCAAAATCAAAATAGAGGAAATAGTGCTGCCAGCCATGGTCTTAACACATGATGCTGTTTTCTTATTTTATGTATTTTTCCTGACAATTCTTCTAAGTTATTTCTCTTGAGAAAAATTAAGTTAAGTCATCCCCAGGAAAGTGAGTCATAGTATTTAAACACACAGGAGTATCATTCCATGGATGAATAAATGAGAGTAGTTTTATTTCAAACATGCCAGATGCTATACATTTTTCTGGAAAGGATCAGGATTTCAGGTCTTTAGTGAGACTTCCCGCTAAGTTGAACATCTGTTCACAATATATTGTGCACTTGCTTAGTAAGCCTAAGAATGCTAAGGCGATTAGAACATCTTGACTATGTTTTCCAATAGTATACAGACAAAAAGAGGTGTAGAATTGGAGCACTGAGCAGGCGAGAAATCCACACTTGGCCACCATCCAAATATTACCACGTTGTTTCCCCACTACTCTCTTATATTAGTAGTTAAAAATTTTCACACAAATATGATTGACCTTTAACTATGCAACTTTATATTTGAAATGAATGACTAGCTAACGGTAAAGACATTTAGACAACTTATAATTTTCACATATGCAGAAGCATATCTACCCCTTTAAGTATTTAAATTTCCTTGGCCATTTTGTCTAAATTGTTTCTCCATACCACTGAAATTGTGAAGTAACAAATATAATTAGCATAACCTTAGAGGACATATAGAATTGATTGCTTTGTAAAATTCATCTTCCATTTAAACATTTTTTTTTTAAATGTTTAAAAAACATCCATCCATTAGTTTATTTCTGGTCATTTACCAAATTCTGTCTGCCTTTTTCCTAACCGATGACCTTGTATCTGTAAATATTGCATTAAAAATTCACATATTCTAATAAGAATCTCCAAACAAGTACTGTAATGAGCATGAAAAACAATCAAGTCAATGTACGTTATTCGTCAACTGAAAAAAAAAGTAAGTTTTCTAACTACTGAAACATAGCCGTCATATTAAGCCCTCTAATTTACCAGTGATTCACACACATTCAAAACAGTAAGAATTCAGTTCTTTCCTTAGGCAATACCTGATTAAGCAACTTTGATTCAATTAATAGAGTTTATATGTGAGGAAAAATTTTTAAATACCTGAATGTTCTGAAAAGTTTATAACCATACTTTCATTTTATAAGGAAAAGATAGTTATCATGAAAATGGCATGATATTTTATTAAAACTAAGTGCTGGAATGAGTTTTCAAGATTTTTTTTTTTTAAATAATGATGATTCCCACACTTAGGGATCAAAATCAACACAATGTACAAGTAGAAAATAAATGTGCCCAAAACATGTCATACTTTAGCTTCTCAGACTCAAAAAATAGAGAGGTCTTTCAATAGTTCTGCTCATATTAGACATGTGAAACTTTTTTACAGTGTTTCTACAATTGCAATATCTGATTGCTCAAGTAAAGAAGTGATTTGGTTGGCAAAATCCAGTCCTACATCTCAACAATTGGCAGAGTTTACTAGATTATTCCAGCCCATGAATGATATGAAAATAAACAAAAAGGCATCTTAAAGTAAAATATGTGTTTGTGTATGTTATGAAACATCTTATTTAAACTGTTGATTATTCTGAAGTAAATTTAAGAAAAGAAAGCAGCTGTACCATATCACATGAGTTGGTAAAATGTGTATGTTGCATACATTTCGCCAAATGGCCCAATTCAGAGAATACCTCAGTAATTAGCAGTAACCAAGAGGGTAAAGTCCAAAATGGATTACTGAGTTTACTGCAATATCTTCACCAGGTGTTTTGTAGTAAGATTGGTATGTTCTAAAATCCAAAACACTATTAACAAGATACTTAATATATGAACCAGTCTATGTACATGCCTAGGATATATATAGGATGCAAGTTCAATTTTGTTATTTTTCAAAGCTGACCTAGTTCTTTCCTATCATTGTTATTTATTCCCAATAGATCAATTATTGATAATTTCCCTTGAAAAAATATAACTTCAAAACCCTGTATTTTTAAATAGATAGCAATAAGTATAGTTCTGCCTTGTTTTAGATGTTTTCCTTTTTTTTTGTTAAGAGTTCTTTATTATACTTACTTCAATGAGTATTTAAGTTTTATATAGTATAAAAAAGAAAGTTTGATTCACTTATTCTCTGGATGTGTATTTTTAAAATACAGATTTAATTTTGAAAACAAGTAACATTTAAGTAATTGTTAGTGCTAAAGTGATTGCAGGAGAATTTAGCTTCTATGAATGAACTCATGTCTCTTTTTTTGAATGACTTATATAAGAGAGAAAATTACAGATAATTCTGTTGACCTATGCCTGTGTGGAGTATACATAGAGAATGGGAAAAAAGCAAGAATGTTGGAAATAGAGATATATCCTAATTAAAAAAAAAAAAAGCTTAATTAGAAATTGCTGGTGCCTTTTAATGGGGTTGTTATATTAGTCAGAGGTCATTCACAGGTATTTCTGGTGTTTTTTGTTTTGTTTTGTTTTTGTTTTGTTTTGTTTTGTTTTTGCAAAACATTTTCCAAAGGCTCTCTTTATAAACTTGTGAAAACCAAATAGAAAATTTGAGTTGGAAGAAAATATTCTAAAGTAGAGTAATAATTGACTGAAAATCCAGGCTTATGAATGTGTCAGTGTCATTTTGGACAGAAAGCTTAATACTGCCGTCTTCGAAATTTTCACCAAGATCTGATGGCATCTTTAAATATCTTCAGGTTTGCACATAGCTGAATGGGACAGCTGATATTGACAGGACATAATTGTATGAAAAAAAATTACAGGTTAGATTGATAGGCCATATTTAACAAAAAGAATTTAGTAAAAAATAAATGTCAATTTCCACTTAGGTTTCAAAATCCACTAAAAATCTGAGGGAAAGGGAAAATACAGTTCCAACTTGTAAGGCCATCAGAGAGGGGGTACAAAGCTTTAGATGGAGAACAAAGTCAATTACTCTTCAGGTTTGTTCCATCTCTGAAATTAAAACATTATTTGTTTATTTTACCTAGAAATTTGAAGATCATTTAAAAAATATTTATATAAAAAGCTCTTTATATCTCTCTTAACATTGGGGCAGATATATTATCTGTTTGACCATGAAAATATTGCCCTTTGGTTTCTGACTCTCTTTAGAATGATCATGATATATTTAAGTCAGAGGGAAAAAAAATAATTGTTTAAATTCTCCTAAAACTAGAACACTTCATCTTTTGTAAGTAGTCAGTTCAGTTTAGTGTTGGAGAATAAATGTGTTTACTTTGACTTTTTTGTAGCAACTGGTTCTGCTTCTGACATTATTATAGGAGATGTATTGTGTCCCTTTTACTCAAATAGAAAGAATAATTGGAGTAATAATTTTAAATGCATACTAAATATAAGGGTATAGTGATAATTTTGGTGTTAAAGACCATTTTCAGATATTTAAAAAATCTAATTTTTAATAAAGCAAGTTTCATGTTGGCAATAAGGTCATTTGGAAATGAAATTATTACAAAGATGTTTTTCAAATAAAATTGTTGCTTACCTTTGGTGTGAAAAATCAAAAGAATTATGACATGGCAATCATATTAATCTTAAAAGAGCATTTCTCCTAATAAGGAACTAAGTTTAAAGTTCTTAAATGACCCAATTAGGGCCCTTTAAGAGAGAGAAAGTAAAAAAAAAAAAAAAAAAGAACCCTGGCCAACAAATGATGACTAATTAGAATGACAGGCATTCTTCTGACTCATGGGGGAGTCACAGTACCTAAGCAGTAAAAATAGTGTCTCATTAGTCTTTTAAACATTATTCCCAGGTTTCCGTGAAATTGATATTTAATCACTTTCCCAGTGTACAGCAGGCACTTATTACACAAGAAAGACATGGGGAGTGAAAAGTTTATAAAATTTCTGTCAATCTCTTCTCAATTTGAAGAATGATTCATTATAATGGGCCACCAAAGGCAGAGGGATGCTGAATGGGAGCCTGTAATTAACTACACTTTCTGCTTTATTGATGGCATTTTCTGAGTTCTGAGATTAGATGGTGATCTGGGGATATGTACCCGATGGATCATGCTGTACAATATTCTAAACTACATCTAAATCATATCTACAGACATATTAGTCACAATTCTAGATACTGGTTTTCTAAAATCTCGGGCTATTTAAAAGTATTGGAAGACTAAGTTTGCTACTCAGAATAGAACATGTAGATAGAATTAGTGTCTAAAGGAAGAAGACACATATTTAAAATTGGGGACAACTCTGTACAGAACAAAAATTTACCTTACGATAACAGAGCAGAACAATTTCCTTTTAAAAATTGTCAATATATTTTATCTTTGATTTGTTCTTATGGAGTATGACTATTCTTTTAGAAACATTCAATACTATTTTACTCTTATTAGTTGCTTAAATTAAAGTATGATTGTAAGAGCTACTTTATTTTTCATTAAACCCCAAACAGCTTTCATGTACACACACAGAACTATAAGAAACGTCGATCCAGCAACCATCACTCCTTCCCTCAAAATAAAAAAGAAGAAAAGAATATTTTTTCACATTTAGCCAAAGAGAATAGAAAAGGATGAATACCCTAAGATTTTTTATTCAGTTACTCATTTGACAAACAACTTCCGTTTCATGAACATACAATTACAAACCTTGTGGTAAGTTAGTCCATACAATGGTAGGATAATCATTCTCTGTTCATATTTTCTATCTTAGTAAAGAAAAAAAATCTATGTTTTATATTTTCAAAGGAGAAACATAATCATGGCCTATACCTCATATTGCCAGGTTCATCTATTTTTGGTTTTCCATTCCCAGTCCCCTCCTGGAAGAATGGTGCTTCACTGGGATAGACGGTTGGCAGGGAACCCTGTGGCATTTCTCTCTCAACTAGTGCAGGGTTGTTGGCCTTAGGGAGTTCACATTGTAACGGGGGTAAGGACACGAAAACGCTTATAAAACAATGCAGCGCATACTTTTCTAGCACATGCAACAACTTCTTTAGCAAGTGTTAGAAAGAGCCATCAGAGTAACTCTTCATCTGAGGCTCAGAAAAGAGCAGTATCAATAAATATTTTAGAGTAACTCAAGAATCTTCAAACTGTTTTGTTAATGTGGTTCAGCAGAATACATTATTCTAGAAGTCAGGAAACAGATTCTACTGTAGTCACACTAAGCAAAATTAGGTAAATAATGACATTAAAAATTTAATTTTAATTTTGTGAAGTAGAAAATAGAAATAGATTTTTGTCTTGATTGAAAAATATAAATTTATAAAATGTTCTTTTAGAAATTACATTATTATTTGAAATCTACCCAAAACTTTCAAATTAATGTTCTTATACAGTCAAAATTTTAAAAGGAAATATATAATATTTAATGTGTAATTATTTCAACATCTGTGACAGAACTATAACATTATTAAAATCTTCTTTATAATATCATATAGCCTTTACAAATCATGTGCTAAAAGCAAGACCTAAATTTCACAATGTGCATTCTAATTTTCTATTAAGTAAGAACCCTCTAAAGACCACAAAGGGGCCAAATTATCTAAAATATTAAAGGCTTATTATATTTCTACTAAATTATCAATTTTGTAAAACAATTAAACAGGGAAAGCCAATTAGTGTAAAAATGGTCTTTAGAGTATAATCATTAGTTAGAAGCTTGTTTGATAAGGTTAGGTCCAAATCTAATAAGTTAAAGCCCCAGCAGAACCATAATAGAGTATTAGTGGCAGTTTTTAACAGTTACAGTCTCTAAATAGAAACCATGAAGAATTAAGGAAATTGAAAAAAATGTTATTTTTGTCACAATCAACAAAATCTCTATAGAGCTATGTCAAATAAGAATCAGGATAGTTTCTTAATTATGAGCACTAGTAATTTATTTGTACTATGGATCAAAAGTATTAGCTCCAGTTTCTTCTAATAGAGTACTAAAGACTATAGGTGAAAGAATTATGAACAGAAGAGGCAAAATATAAAATAAAGCAAACACTTTATAACTTTGGGAAAAATAAAACATTAATACAGTGAAAGCACACAAATCTGATAAACATGATCATTACTGTATTGTAACATTTTCAGCCTCAGCTCTACCTCATTTAAGTTCCGAAAATATTCTTTAAATAAAAATAAAGGAAAAATAAAATGGTTTATACAAATATATCTGTTTACAAAAGCGTAAACTCACCTAAACATTGGATAAAATTTCAGGATTATTAACACCAGCTCTTTCATATAGAGTATTGAACCATTTTCAGAAAAAGAAGATGTAGCCTTATAAATGCTAACCTATTGGCCTATTTGAATGAGGGAAAAGTTACATACTTTAGAATATATAGATATATACATAGCTCAAAATAAGTTCACCTTAATTTTTTTGCCTCAGTTATATACATTTCATTTAACTACTACATAAATAGATATGAATGAAAAATGATATATTGCAGGTCAGAAAAATCATGTTCTCTTGTTCACCATTTTCTTCCATCTTTATAAATTCTGTCTTTTGAATTCTGAAGGAAGTAGGTAATTGACATGATTCTAAAGGAAGTAGGTAATTGATATGATTCTGATCATCTACCCATTGGTACATCCACATTCAAGAAAAGACAGATTGATCATTAGGGGACATTGGTGGATGACAATGTCTCCCACACCACCCTACACAAATATATTTTTCAACTGGTTATGTAAGGATTATGAACAGTTATCTGCCTCTTCCTATTTCTTTTTATTTCTCAAGTAAGTAATGTGCATATATTTCATGATTAATTTTTAAATCCTCTTTTAATAATCTGTTTGACCCATTTATTTTGAAATATCAAACTTATGTTAAAGCATTTTGAGTAGCTATTTTGTTACTTTCTATAACAGTGTTCTGAGGCTACATCTTATTAATATAGTTGCATAAATAATTACTCTAAATCCCTCCGGTAATAAAAATAAAACAAAATGATCATCTGTTTCTACAAATTTATGATGTGAGTGATAATATGAAGGTTAAAGGTTAACATAGAAAAAATTGGATATGGTGCATGAACACAAAATGAATTATTACATCGCTATGTAATTTTATTGCTACCACTTAGTTAATTATGCTGTATATCAAACTAATGGTTAAATAGGCAAGTTCCTACTTCAGTGTCCTATTCATACAACTATAAATTACTCCATATATCTAAAATTGTGACTAGGCATAAATCTCACAGCAAGGTATAATAACAAAATACAATTTGTCTCACTACTTGAAAACTTCACAAATGTACTTTTAAAATATATTTCAATGAAATCACATTAACTCTAGCAGTCATAGGTTAATAAATTTACCTCAATATAGAGAGGAAAAAAATGTTTCTATTATCTATGGCTGTATAACAAATTTCCTCAAAACTTAGTGGCTAAAATGACAACCTAAATTTATTTGCTTGCAGTTCTGCAGTTTGGGTGGTAGCAGCGCATCTCTGTTCCACATGGCATCGGCAGAGTGGCTTTACTGGGGTTGGGCAATCCATCTTGTAGATGGCCTCTCTCACATTTCTAGAAAGTTAGTGCAGGCCGCCAACTTGGAACTCAGCTGAGGTTGCTGTCTCGGATCTTTGGTTATTCTTTATGTGGTCTCTCCATTTGTATAGGTTTGATTCCTCACCACATGGACAAGGGATCTTCAGGGTAGTCAGACTTCTTATATGTTGGCTGGTATGCCCCAGAGCACAAAAGCATAATATGTCAGGACTTCTTAAGGCTTTGATTTTCAACAGGCGTGCCTTTAATTCTTTTTCATTTTGTTAGTTAAAGCAGATCACCAGCTAACTCAGATTTAATTGGGTGGGGACTGCACAGGCTTATGAATACTGGGGCCCTAAAATGGTCTTATCTCAACAGATACTTTCTTATACAATTTCCAGAAGTGCAAACCAGTATGTTTCTAGTCAGTATCAATTTTATTTCAACTTAATATAAATACAAATATGTGCCCAAAATTTCCAAAAATTTACTATCAAGGCAGCTACAATTAAATTTTTTTTTGTTAAAAAGCAATGGGCAATTCTATGAAGAATTTTGTGTTTCATCCATATTCCTCATCTAATTAAATTTGCTTTTGATCTCTACTCTCCATTGTATAAATTAGCACAGTTGACAATAGAAGAAAGCTGATGTAGACACTGAGATCATGTTACTTGAGTAGATGCAGTAATGTCTCTGTCCTTCTTATCAGATTACAAATGTGCTCACAGTCGTGTTTCTCACATTCTATTCCTGCAGTGTATAGTGTTCTTTATATCATCAGAAGCAATGGTAATGTTGAGATAAGTCATTTATTTAAAAGGTAATTACTTAGAATCTTGTGCAGGAAAATATGGTAAAACTTAAGCCTACCAAATTATTTAAAGTAACTTACTGGATGATGGTAAAATGTTCTCCAGTTTTCAAAATTTAGAAACTTGGACAGTCATAGTACCTGTAGTTGCTAGTCCATACAACACAGCTTGCATTGATGTAAAGTCAATGCTGGAATTGAACACTGGCCCAAGTGGAAGGTGTTAGAAAACAGAGGAAACCTGTAAAATATGAGAACAAAGAAGTTGAGAGAGGCGAGTGGTAAAGTAAGAATTAGTAATGAGAAGAGCTGTAAAGAAATTCATAACATCCAACCTTTATTGAGCACATATTATGTATCAAGCACATTATATCATTTACTCAAAGTAAGCCTGCAACCCTGGTTACAATACTTACATGAGGGAAGGAGAGAAAGAGGTGAGAGGAGGCAATAACTGGAGAACTGGAGGAGCAGGAGCAAAGACTGTGGAATTAACCATGAGGAGGTCATTACTTGCAGCTCAAACCTCTGTTGTTATTAGAGTATGGGCTAGAGTGGATTAGAAAGTGTCACTGGCAAAAATAGAGAAACTCAGGGAAGAAGGGAACTAATTTATGAAAGTGGATGAAGGGTTTGGGTTAAGACATGATGAGTTTGGGATGACAGGATAGCTAGTGCAAATAAATATATGCTATAAAAATTGGTATAGAAATTGGAATCCAAAACTAGACAAGAGATGCTGATTAGAGATATATAAGCATAGTCTCAAAGACAAAATCATCTCACAAAGGGAAGAAAGTAGAAGGAAAAGAACAAAATTATAAAGAGTCAACATTGAAAGAAGATTGCAAAGAAGAGGAATGACTGAAAAGGAGGAAAAGAACAAATATATGAAAATTTTTTTTATATAAAAAAAGAACAAATGTATAGTGTCGTAAACAGTACCAACAAAATACAGAAATGTGGCCAATAACATCAAACATGAATCGGATTTTCATTTTGGGGTAATAGTTTTTGAGTGATTCATTTAGATATGTTTTTCCAATATATCTTTATGGCGCAAGTTTAGTTTGATAATATGTTAATCCACTATATTTCTTGGGGAGTGGTTTTCATGATGTGTTTCTCTAATAACAGTACTGTTCAATATACTATGGGTGCTTTAGAAAATCTAGTTTTAGTTTAATTATACAATTAAAATAGCTCCTGACAGTAATATACTGACTTTACATAAAATAATAGGTAGTTTCTTGCACTGTATAAATAACAACCTTAATAACGTATTACATAATTTAAAACAAAAGGTACAATTATGAACATGTTATCATTTTCCTTTAAACATGGCATCTTCATGATCTTGATTCCTGATATTTATTAGGACAAATTTGTCTCATAGAGTAACTGGCATAAGAGAACTTTCATTGAGAAACTACTATATACATTTAAATACATAATTATTGTTTTGGTATCATTCTATACTGTTTAAAATATTTGAAATATATTTTTTAATAAATACTTTGAGGTTTTTTTAGCCTCTTAGAGAATCCAGAACAGTGACCATTTTATTGAACATGTACTACATACCAGCCATGGTTTTAAGTTCTCTACATGTGTAACCTTATTGTAATCCTCACAAAACTCCAGTACAGTAGATACTATTGTTATCTGCATTTTTTAGAGTAGAAAACTAAAACTCAAAAAAGTGAAGATTTTATTTGTTCAAGCATTCAGAATTAGAAAGTAATATAATCAGTATTCATATTCAGACTATTATGGATTATATTCTTTACCACTCATAGATGATAAAATATCAGATAACAGGTGAAATGACCTCTTGATTGTCCTTCCAGAAAGTTTAGGGACAATTATAGCCCCGAGTTTTCATGAGATATGTAGTTAAAAAAAAAATACCTTGTTAGAGCCCCTAAAGAATTTTCTTGATATACATCAGGGAGGATTCTTCAATACTCAGAGAAACAATTAAGGAATTAGTCCTAAAGATTTAGAAACCAAAGCTCTATCAGAGCAGCTGGCCTCCTGGGAAACTAACCACAAAGATTAATTTCTCTGTCTTCCATACTTGCTTGCCTGGTAGGTGAGACCCCTGCAACCCTGTGAATGACCTGTACCATCAATCTGTTTTTACATTGACTTTAAATACTTTTCTGATAAGGCTAAAGAATTCACATAAGACTAAAGAATAAATCAATAAAAGAAATTATCAGAAAATATTTATGGAAAACGATAACCCCCATGTTTACCCTCTATAACGACAACTGATATCTGCAAATCTCTAGTGTGTGATGACCTCACCTAACCCCCAGTCCTCTAATTCATCCTTCTCAATGTCCTTCTTCTTGAACCTGTAACCTATGCTGATCTGGCCTCAAAGAGGCAAGGAAAATCTCTCATAAAATTACAGCTAACTTACATGGATAAGTGCGTAATATATAACAATATTAAATGACTTATATACCCATATTTTTTGAAACTGGAACCTCATTTCTTTTGACTTCTAATAAAAGTAATACATGTTTATTCACTGAAATAAGTTTAGAAAGTTTAAAACCTCTCATAAGCCCACCCTATAATTTGTCTCTTTAACTGCTAGAACAAATTAATTTTGGCACATATTTTTGGATTTATAAACACAGACACATGCAGACACTTACATTCAAGTGCTTATTTGACTTAACACCTACACTTAAAATATTTAAAATGGCTAAATAGTTTATTATTGCCTTCATTTGCTATATTTTTTAAGATATTTAATGTACACTTAAGGCACAGATTATTTAAGCAATCTGATGAGTATTTCTTCTGCCTATAATTTTTTTTACTGTTATGATTTTGTGTAAACATGTTTGAGTATACATATTTACAAATTTATATTATTCTATTTAATTTTTACACATATTAAATTATTCTTTGAAATAATTTACATTTCCACTAACATTGTTTTTAAAGGAGTATGTATTCATACCTTTACAAACAATAGATATTAATTATTTTTTAAATGTTTTAATATTTTCTTATTCATTTCAGTGGAAATTTTGAAAGTTAAGAGAAGTAAAAAGTGGAACAATCGGCATCCCCAAACTAGAAGTCTGAAGAATTTGTTACGCTAATTTGAAACAAACTTGCCTTTTATAATTCTCACTCATTTTTTCTTTAACTATAGTTAAATGCTAGTTAAATGTTGTTATTCTATAAAAAATATATTTTCTGTATGCTAGTTAAATATTGTTATTCTATAAAAAATATATTTTATCTGAGAGTTTTGTTAAAGGAAACAAATCTAAATAGTTTCTCAATGTATAAAGTACAGGTTTTCCTGAATTATTGCCTTTTTAAAAAGTTTGTCAGTCTTTTATAAATATTTTTAAAACAGAAAATCAAAGCATCAAAACCCTTGACATAAAAAGAAAAATAACATTGTAAACATATATCTTTATACTTAAGCAAATTTCAGCATCCAGGGTCTGTAAAAGTGAAATCGAGATGATGAAGTTGTCAGGTGGCATTGGTGGTGACATAACAATGTCTAGAGTCGGATCCTGTTAACTGAAGGCAAACACAAACATGCTCCAACTTCAGCAAAAGATGTTACTAAATGTAGCTATTATTGTTCCAATGCAAACACTGATGGGAAGTTCCAAGGAAAAAATTGCCTAGTGCAAAAAGAAAAGAACCAAAAACAAAGTAAGAGACAAGGGTAGTTCTGTGAGTTTCCAGAGATAAACTTCAATCGTTTGTTCTTTTTGACTACCATTGTTAGGAAGGAGCCCAAAACAGCAGCAACCTTGAACAACAAACCAGTGCTTCTGAAGTACCTGTCCATAGAAAGTTCACTGCTATTTCTGAAGAATATATATATTATATGTGCTTTTGTATATATATTGACTAAATATACAAATATAAATGTACATAAGCACATATTATATATAAAACATATGCAAGCAAATATAATATACCTAAATATATCTAAATAAATCCATATATACATGTGTTATATGGATTTATTTATATATGCATATATTCTAACAAATGGACAATAAGTGACAAATATAATTGTATATATTTAAAGTGTACAATGTGATGATTTTATTATATGAATAATTATTAACTTTGAGATAATTAACACATCCATATCAAATTAAGATCTACCTTCAGCAAATTTCAAGTATACAATACTATATTATTAACTATGGTCAAAATACTGAACATTAGATCCTCGGAACATATTCATTTTATAACTGAAAGTTTGTAGCCTTTGATCTATATCTCCTTATTTTCCCCTTCCCCCAATTCCTGGTAACCACTGTTCTATTTTCTGTTTCTATGAAATTGGCCATTTTATATGTACAAGCAATGCCATAAAATATCCTTCTCTATCTGGCTTATCTCACTTAGTATAATGCCCTAAGGGTTCAACTATGTTGTTGCAAATAGCTGGGTTGTCTTCTTTTTCATGGCTGAATAATATTCCATTATTTATATACACCACAGTTTTTTAAATCTATTCATTCATTTAAAGACATTTACATTGTTTTCATATCTTGGATATTGTGAATAATGTGGAAATATGCATAGGAATTTAAATTATCTCTTCAAGATACTAATTTTGTTTTCTTTGGCTACATACCCAGGAATGGGATTGCTGGATCAAATGATTGTTCCGTTTTTAATTTTTAAGAAACATACTGTTTTTCATAATGGCTGAGCTAATTTTCATTCCCACTAATAGCACACAAGGATTCCCTTTTCTCCACATCCTCATTAACACTTGTTATCTCTTTTATCAATAGACATCATAACAGGTATGAGGTTATATCTGACTGTGGTGTTGATGTGCATTTTTATGATGACTAATGATGTTCAGCACCTTTACATTAACCTAGTTGCCATTTGTATGTCTTCTTTGGAAATATGTCTGTTCAGTTTCTTTGCTCACTTTTAATTGCATTATTTGCTTTTTTTCTATTAAGTTGCAGATGACATAATTTTATATACAGGAAACCCTAAAGACTCCATTAAAGAAAAACAAAACTGCTAGAACTAATAAATGAATTCAGTAAATTCGCAGGATACAAAATCAACATACAAAATCAGTTGCATTTTTATATATTAACAAACTATCTGAAAAAGAAATTAAGAAGGCAGTCCCATTTACAATAGCATCAAAAACAATAAAAACCTTAATAAATTTAACCAAGTTGGTGAAGGACCTGTACTCTGAAGAATATAAAATGGTGAGAGGAATTAAACACAATTAAATAGAAACCTTTCCAGTATTCATAGGTCAGCAGAATTAATATTGTTTGTGCATACTACCCAAAGCACTCCACAGAGTCAATGCAGTCCCTTTCAAAATTCAATGGCAGTTTTTACAGAAATTGTAAAAGCAATTCTAAAATTTGTATGGGACCAGAAAAGACCTCGACTAGCCAAAAACAGTCTTAAAAAAAAAGAACAAAGCTTGAGGAATCACACTTCCTGTATTCAAAATATGTTACAAAGCCATAAAAATCAGAAGAATATGGTACTGGCATAAAAACAGGCACATCGATTAATGGAGCAGAATGGAGAACCCAGAAATAAACCTGTGTGCATACTGTTAACAAAATTTGACAAGGATGCCAAGGACATACGATGAAGAAAGGATATTCTCTTATAAATGGCATTGGGGAAACTTTGTATCTACATGAAAAAACTCCTGGAAGAAAACATAGAGGGAAAGCTCCTCAACAATGGTCTTGACAATGATTTTTTGGATTAAACACCAAAGCACAGGCAATAAAAGCTAAAATAAACATGTGGAACTACATCAAACTAAAAATCTTCACAGCAAAAGAAATAATAAACTGAAAAGGCACTTTTAGAATGGGAAGATATATTCGCAAGTTATATATCTGATACTTAATTTCCAAAATATATACATATATTTGTTTATACATCTGTATCTATGTATATATGTGTAGTACATATACATATATATAATCTATACACTTATCTGTACACATAGCTCAATAAAAAGTTTTTGTCAAAATAAGAATAAATCCATAACTTTATTTAAAATGTGAATATTTTTTATTTAATTTATTGGCATGACATTGGTTAATAAAATTATATATGTTTCAAGTGTACAATTCAATAATACGTCATATTTCTATTGCATTGTGTTTTTACCCCCCAAAGTTAAATTTCCTTTTGTTACCATATATTTGACCCTCTTTACCTTTATATACCCACCCTCCCCCTTTCCTTCTGGTAACCACTAAACTGTTTTCTGTGCCTATGAGTTTTTGTTTGTTCATTTGTTGCTTTTGGTTTTATACCCCACATATGAGCGAAATCATGGTTTTCAAATATTTCTGTCTGACTTATTTCACTTTGCATGATTATCTCAAGATCCATGCATGCTGTTGCAAATGGCATTATTTCATCTATTTTTATGGCTGAGTAATATCCCATTTTATACATGTACAACACCTTCTTTAGCCAATCATCTATCAAAGGGCACTTTGATTGTTTCCATATCTTGGTCACTGTGAATAATGTTGCAGTGAACAGTGGGGCACACATATCTTTACAGATAGATGTTTTCAAATTTGGGGGGTAGATACCCAAAAGAGAGATTGCTGGGGCATATGTTAATTTTACTGTTAAGTTTTTGAGGAACCTCCACACTGTTTTCCATAGTGGCTGTGCCAATCTACGTTTCTACTACCAGAGGTTTTTTGTCTACAACCTCTCCAAACTTGTTATTATTTGTCTTGTAGATACTAGCCATTCTAACAAATGTGAGGTGGTATCTCCTTGTGTTTTGATTTGCATTTTTCTATTTGATTTTTTTTTAATTTTTGAGTTATATGAGTTCTTTGTATATTTTAGATATTAAGCTGTTATTGGAGGTGTTGTTTGCAAATGTCTTCTCCCATTTCGATGGCTGCCTCTTTTTCTTGTAGATGGTTTCTTTTGCTGTGCAGAAGCTTTTTAGTTTGATGTAGTCCCATTCATTTATTTTTGCTTTTATTTCCCTTGCCTTTGAGGTCAAATTCATAAAATCCTCTCTAAATCCAAGGTCCATGAGTTTAGTACTTATGTTTTTGGCTATGCAATTTATTGTTTTAGGTCTTATAGTCATGTCTTTGATCCATTTTGAGTTAATTTTGGTCTATGGTGACATATATTATATTCTATTTTAAAAATATAACTTTAAAATCTTGAAGGAGAGAAAATAAAATGAACTCTGCTGTTCTGTAGTAGTATCAAATAGCTACCATCTGATAGCTCACAGCACTTGGCCAGTCTTTCAAAGAATTGCAGTCTGCTTCTGTGAGATTAAAAAGAAAACCAAACAAAAACTATGCAATGGCACATTTCATAAATTTTATTTTGACTTTATCATAAAGATATACATTAAATTTAATTAAATTATAATCACATATATTTATATTAAACTTCAGTATTTGAAAGAAATACTGCATTTTAACACAATTGCACTTATCTAGTAACCTTATGCTGTTTCAAACTGTTCTTCGATTTAACTATCTGTTTTTACTGCCATGCAAACATGTTTTGATAATAAAAATTTTGAAAAAGCAAGTCTTCCAGTCAGCCATCCTGATTTTTCTGATTCAGCCCTGAAAAAGCAAGAAAATTTCTGTCTCTTTATTATTGGACAGAGTATTAGATGACTAGTTGGACTCATTTCTATTAGAAGTGATGTTGTCAATTTTAGGAAGCTGGAAAACGGAATAATAAATAACCTCGATTAGAGAAAAGCATTAGTGGAAAAAGATGAGGAGAGCTGCTCCATGTGATCAGACATTGGTTTTTACATGTTAATATCTTTTCCAATTTCTTACCTAGACCATTAAAGAAATAAATATTTTTTCTGAAAATATATTGATTTTAACACACCTTAACATGTCTTCGATAGTTATTTTTAATAATAAATACTTTAACCAGGGTTCAGAAAACTGGAGATACACAATTCCTTCAATCTTATAAATTTCTTTCTCACCATTCTTGTCAGCCTAATCACCTTATTGCCACCAAGCGTCCTTGATCTAGGTCAGTCAGGATGTAGCCAAGGGATGTCAGAGCTGCTGTGGTCAGGAAGTGGACGGTAAACGGGAAGTAAGCAGGATGTTTGTCATATAAACTTAAATATACCATAGGCATATATTTTCTGTTAATTAAAACTATGTGGATAACACAGATTTGACCGTAGCTCTGCTTCTTGCATATAATGCATGTATCCTGAAAGAACTAGGCAGATTGGAGCTGGAATATTCCAGCAAATACAATCATTCTAAGTTAGTGACCTGAGGAATTGGGCATGCATCCTAAACACAGTATGAGAAATTATTACTCTGTAGTAATGATTTCAATAATACATTATACTCATTTTACCACTCAAAACACCAAAAGAAATCTGTATGTGTAAATAATAACAAAGCAGCAACATGGTTAAAATATTGTTTCCCCATTAACTTTATGTTGCATAATACTTACATAATGCTGTCAAAATGCTTACTTACAATGACTGGTAATGACTACAATAACATTTTATTCAATGCTTTAATTTTTCTCATGAATCACCCAGACCAATGTAATTGTATTGTTGACACTGTGGAATAAAAAGGTCATGCACAAATGGAATGAGTCTTCTTAACCTGGCCATGTTAAACACTTCTATGAAAGGATCTTCTGAATAGTTTTACCTGAATGGATCTTATTATCAGCTCTCTGAGGGAATGTAAAGAGTTTGGTAAATGTATACATTAAACTAAAAACTGTAGGACTGATAGTTCTACAAAACAAAAAAGGGATTAAGAAAGGTTTGCTGGGTTTAAAAGTGCTATCTTAATCACTATAAAATATTTATTCCTATCACATTAATAGTTTTACACTAAGATATTAAACATAAATAATAAATAGTGGGTTACATTTAGTTACATAACACATTAATGAAAGATTCCATGTAAGTCAATGGCTGCATGGAAAGATTTTTGAAAGGTCACTGGGGACTGTAATTATGGTATACATTTCAACAACCATGCAATGAGACAATGTTGATTTGCACTACAGAGAAAAAGCAATTATGAATAATAATATCAAAACCTTTTTAAACAATATCTAAAAGAGATTTATTATCTTTAAAATGCAGTGAGAAGACAGGATAAAATATGCCCTATCTGAATTTCTGTCCAAAATTTAGAAAATTTTCAAAAACAAATCTACATCGAGAGGGTAAGATAAATAAACTTTTATAGACTCTAGAAATAAATTAAAGTGTAGATTCTCCAATAGGCAAGAAGTAAACACAAATGTATTTTTTTTCTTGGCTTCGAATACCTGATCCTTTGAGATTACTGAAATTCTGAGGAGCATGATGATTACCCTAGACTAGAACTAAAGATGACTGCAGACCTAGAACCTCTCCTGGCAAATTACAAACCAAAATAAGGAAATGAGGGAGTCAAATTCAGAATGTACATTTTGTGCAGTAATATGCAGCCATTAAAAATTAAGATGCTGAAGACCTCATGATAATTTAGGCAGTACTTGTGCTATAATTTTATGTTTAAAAATAACAACATAAAATAAGATATCAAATTATAAGTAGAACGGAACTAATGGAAAGAGGCACACTAAAATGTTAACAATAAATGGCTTTGGGTCATGGGAGAAAGCGTATTTTCTTCTCTATTAGTAATATTTTCTCTAGAAGTGTTTTTAATAATTATTAAATACTTATATATCTGTATTAACTATATATTAGATATATATTAAATACTTATGTAACTAAAATTTCTCAATGTTGCTTCTAAAAATACAACAGACTGCTCAAATATATTACAGTTACAGAAAGAGAAAGGAAATCAGCAATAATGTTAGAAGAAAGTATTCCAGTTTGAAACAGGTGAAGGTTAAATTAGGTGGACAACTTATTAGAGATACCTGAGTCCCAACCTGGAAAATGGTCATCCCATTAATATATTCACATTCCATACTTACTATTCTGAAAGGTGCAACATTTAACAGAAGTCATACTTTTTTGGAAATTCATGTCTTATAGTGGTATGGTGGAGAAAATGGGGAAATAGAGCAAGGAGATAGGAATCATAAGGCAAGATGGTTATGGAGGCTAGAAGAGTAGGGAGCACAGTGGTAAATACATTTGTCGGTTACACCTTAATGGGATGATGAGATTTAAGCAAAGCTTTGAGGGAGGCGAGAGGGTTAGTCAAGTGGATATTTGGCAGAAACTATTTTAAATAAATTGGCATTCTGCTTACTTTTTGGAAGCTTATGGAATTCTGGTAACTAATGCAAACAAGTGCTTGACTTCTTCAGAATACTTACACAAATGACCCCATAGCACTCATATTAAATTTTAGTTTCTATTCTGGGTTGCTAGCTGAAATTATTATTCTATTAGGATTTCATTCTATGTTATTATGTTATTAGCACTTTGGGAGTTACCCAGAGAAACTGTTCAATGATAACAGCCTCATTAATGCCTCTAGTGAAACACTTAAAAAGTTCTTTATTGATCTTGGTTCCAAATATATCAAAATGCTGTATTACAGTCTGTTGAACTATTCACCCTATGGGCATTTTCAGGTGAATAAGCTCATTCCCAGTTCAAAGGTCATTGTTCTTGAGCTCCAGGTAGAATAAAGAAGTAGCAAAACTGACTTACCTCGAAGATATAGGTTCACTTTTTTTATACTTCTTAGTCATTTTTTATATTTACTTTTATTTCTACATTATGACTATGCTACTGGTCATTTATTTGTCTTTAAAATATTAATGTTAAAATATATACACATACAGAGTAAGGAAACCTCAAGAATAAAAATTTCAATGAATGTAAAGTTTGCTGTATAAAAGCCCCAGGTCCTAATTCACTACTCTAAGACTAGTTCAATTCACAAGTAAATAAGTGACTTTTTTTAATTGGTTTTCAGGTTTTGATCTAGAGATCTTGAGTGACTTTTATTCTCACTCAACTCAATAGGTGAAGACCATTTAAATAATGGTTTATCATAAAATACTTATAAATTTTCTTCATATGACTAAAGTAAAGCCACACTAATTTATAAACAATTACTTTATGTTTATTATTGGGACACATGATATGCAAGTCTTCCTGGTTCTGATTCAAGTGCATCATAACTGTAATACGTGCAGTTTGCAAACTGAGGCTTCCATATGACATTTCCCTATCAAAGGAAGGGCGATAAAGAGCATATAATATTCTAGCTATTTCCTAGAAAATTACTGAAATCACTAACGTAAAGTTAATAAAATAAAAGATTATTTAAATGTCTCATTTCTATACACATAATATTCTGACTTCATGAAGAGTAAGAGGATCGACAGAAAATGAACTGAAGGTAGATAGCATTAAATGATTTACAAGGGTATACATAAATGAATATTTATGTACCATGATACATAATAATGTACATGATAATGTTTTTATGACATATGGTTAGGGCAGTCATAGTGCCTAGTATTTTACTATATGAGGCAAAAATATATTTAATTAAATATTTTGCATAATTTCTTATTCAGTATATTGGTTAAAAATGTATTCATACTAAAATTAACTGAATTTTGCCCTTTTTTCTTTCTAACATAAATGTAAGCTCATATTTCTATGTGTTGTCCTCTGTGTATTTTGATTGAAGAGCAAAGACTTTGAATGGAATAAGGTCATACAGTTCACTCTGAGCCTGTGACCAAGGTCATTCCCTCATTCCTACTCCAATATAAAATAACCTATGTGAGTAAAATAAGACTTAAGTAAAATTACTATGTTATATATTACATTTGGCAGAACTGTAGAGAACTTCAATTCTTCAGCATTTGTGGTTCCAAAGTTTATCACTATTGAAATCAGGAAGGTATATAAAAAATCCCAAATTAAAAAAACAAAACAAAACAAAACATTTTCTTATTATCCATTCAGTTAGATCTGCCATGTGTTGAACAGATTTTTATGGTTTTTTGTTTTGTTTTTTTTACCTAAAACCTTCTTTTCAGCTGTTATGCTTTGAAGGTTGTTCCATTGACCTGTCCAAAATTTTTGAGATGAAAATAGACTCATATTTTCAAAAACTAATCTAATTAGTCTGGCTCAGTATTTTTTGCCAACATTTATTTTGGCAAAAGTAAATAAGCCTATATTATACAGTTATAAATTATATTGAAAAATAATCTATAACAAGCTAATAATTGTTAAAAATCCACTCTTCACTCTTCTAAAACACCAACAAAATTCAGTTAAACTCATTTTGAGAGGCAGATCTGTGGACAAAAAAAGAAGTTTTCATGAACTAAGAATATGCTCCTCCTCTTAATTGATTACTCCAACTCATAAAAATTGTACAGTAAATGAACTGTACATATTTCATTGTATTGCTATAAAAGGGATTCATAGAAGGTGACTAGATTCTATTTTATTAGTGTTCAAAGGTCATAGGAAAAAAATTGGAGATAAATTTAAAAATACGTATATCCCCAAAGTCTCTATTATAAAACAGTAAAAACTCACACTAACAACAGAAAGTTTAAATTTTAACCATATGCTCAGAGCTCACATATGATCTTTAGTTTTTGTGCCAAACACTTTTATTTCTAAAAGCTTTTTTCTTTTCTAAATGAAAATAAAGTATTCTGATATATAACTAGAATTGAATAAGGCACACATATTTGCATTGCTGGGATTTTCTTCCCAGTGTCAAGACAATTTCTTGTGGAATTACAAAGCCTAGTGCTTTGCTGGCCTCTATTGTCGTCATCTCGGTATAACACTTCTGCACATGATGTCTAATTTCATTTTGATTATTTTTCAAGGAAGAAATTATATATAGTCTAAAGTTTTAAAAATGCCACAGACGAATCTACTTGCTCTCAGATTATACAAAGAAAACTAAGTAACTAATAAAACTAAGTAACTAATATTTCAAGTAACTAATATTTACTAATATTTACTAACTAATATTTACTTGAAATATTAATGACATAAATGATTGTCAGACAGCTGGCATATATTTATGTCAAAAAAAATCTCATCCCTTAGTTTTCTTAGTTTTGTAAATGAACGAGATATTGCTTCTTGTCTCAAACCATATATGTTTCTGGAAAATAAACTAAACATAGCCTTGCAGAAATCCTCAATATTCTTCCAGATGTGATGTTAATATCCAATCTGTAATGCTGGAGAGAGATTGTGTGAAATAGTCAATATATACTGACTGCACTGTAAAACACATGCAGGCCATAATTAATTTCTTTAGAGTTCAGAGATCAAGACTCTATCTTCTCTGTGTAGAGATGTTAACAATTTAAATATCAATTTACCAAATTTTAGTCATATAACACAATTCAATTTTTTAAGTAAAAATAATAAGCAAAAGAAACAGATAAATTTAATTTTAATAACATATTTATTAGATCCAATAACCCCCAAATATTACCTTTTCAATACATAGTTAATATGAAAAACATTAATGAAATAATTTACATTATTTTCTTAATGCTAAATTTTGAAATCTGGTGTGTAGTTATTAACGTTTATTCACATTTTAGTTCAGATCAGCCACATTTCAAGTCCTCAATAGCTACATGTGGTTAGTGGCCTCAGTATTTAATATAGGTTTAGCTCTTCTGAATTCAGCAAAAGATTCCTGAAATACATAAGTGCAGTGGGTTTTCTTTCCAGTGACCACTACCTTGTAGAATCTAAAAAGGGAATTTGCACATTGTACGTAGAGAGAGACAATATAATAACAGCTTATGCTTCCAGACAATGCAGAACATGCCACCCATACGATGCAGATAATCCGTTTAACATATTTGAACACCTGTTATGGCACTCTTAATCAGTAAACAAAATAAAGTACTAATTATGAGCATGGACTGTGGTTTCAGCCTGCCTAGATTTGAATCTCAGCTCTACATCTTGTAAGTTTTCGGGTCTGGAGTAATGTAGTTAAACTTACAGTGCTTTAGTATCTTGTTTAGAAAACGAAGAGGGTAATAGTACCTATATTAAAAGGTATATATTAAGATTAAATGTGTGTACAAGAAAGAAAGAAAGAAAGAAAGAAAGAAAGAAAGAAAGGAAGGAAGGAAGGAAGGAAGGAAGGAAGAAAAAGAAAGAAAGAAAGAAAGAAAGAAAGAAAGAAAGAAAGAAAGAAAGAAAGAAAGAAAGAAAGAAAGAAAGAAAGAAAGGAAGGAAGGAAGGAAGGAAGGAAGGAAGGAAGGAAGGAAGGAAGGAAGGAAAAGAGAAAGAGAAAGAGAGAAAGAAAAAAAGAGAGAAACCTTTTCTCATTGATCTTAGATTCCTGAGTTCAGAGAAGATTATAAAATAAAAAAGCAAAATTCTCAGTATATGAGAAGGTATTACATGCTAGGGATAAAAATTTAGAAAGAGGGATAGGTGGATTTGGAAGTTGAGCACGTATTTGCACTTTTTAAAAGGCTGACAAAAGAGAGTCTTCTAGATGGTGATATTTGAGCAAAGACTTAAAAGTTTAAGAAAATGAGCCATGTGTATAACTTGGGAGGGGCAGGAGGGAGGGGTCCAGGTGGAGGGAACAGCAAATGATTCCTGAGTCAAGTGCATGCTTAGTGTTATCAAGAAAGAGTCAGGAGACCTATGAGACATAGACACAGTGAGTGACTAGAAGCCCAGCTGGAGATGTGGGCAGAGAGGAATTGGGTGATCAGATCATAGAAGGTCTTAGAGACTACTACAAAGACTTTAGCTGTTAATCTATTAAGTAGAAAGTCTATGAGATAGAATCCTGTACAGTCCTATGAAGGATTGTAGTTGGCTGCTACTCTCAGAATAAACTTCACAAAGTAAATGAGGAAAGGTGAAAATTAGAAAATGTGTGCACTAACTAGGTAAGAGATAATGATGTCTTTTTCTAGGAAGGTGGTATTAATACTATAGTCACATTCTAGCTCTAGTTTGAAGGTGGAGCAACAGAATTTGCTGACAGATCAAATATAGGGTATGAGAGAAACAGAAGAATCAAGGATGACATTAAAACTTATCTTGTAATTGGAAGTATGAATTTGCCACCTCTTAGATGGGAAAGACTGAAGGAAGATCAGGTTTAAAAGTACAAAAAAGTTCTGTTTGGGACATGTTAATTTTTAGATACCTATTTAGATGTCTTGAGAACTAGAGGCCTGTAAGGTAAGGAGAAAGGAAAAAATAAAAAGCAATTTGGTTTCCTACAAGTAAAGTGAAAGACATTCTCCAAGAAAAAAGAAGTAAGCAGTTGTGTTAAATGTTGCTAATGGGTCAAATAAATGAACATTATTTGACTATTGTGTTAAATACCAGAATCAAGAGAAATTTGCTTTTAGAATAGGAAAAATAAGAATGGGTATAAAGAATCCAGTAAAATAGAAAAAAAAATGTAATTTTGAAAAAAAAAGGAGAAAATTGCTGGAATGATGAGATCAAGTAGATAAAACAGGATGGATCAAGTAGATAAAACAGGATGGATTCTAGTGTGTTAATAGAGACCATGACCTTGGCTAAGATAATCTATAGTAACATAAAGAAAAATGGCATATTTGCATAGATGCATGTAGATTGTAGATGTGATAGGGAACATGTGGAAGTTCTACTCCAAATGCATCAGTTTTATCAGTGAGTAAGGGTGGGAGTGGATGTTGATGGTTGTAGAGAGGAAGTAATATGAACTAGTCATATGGAAGAGTGGATTATGAAGAGTATCATGATTGCTAGGTTGCACAAAGGACTTATGTGAGATTAGGAATAAAACAATAAACCAGGATCAATGCCTCCTTTGACAAATAAATATCTTTCTAGGATCATTACCTCTCCACATATGTGATCATAGACAGTTCACATAAAACACTTTGCCCCTCTAGTTAGAATGCTGTATGAGACTGACAAAAATAGAAATAAAAAATAAATAAATGAAAAAAAGAAGAAAAGAAAAAATGTTTCGCTCTATCTAAACTCAGTTTAGTTCCAGCCCAGAAAAAAACATGTTGTGATTGGAAATTCTTGTGATTTTAAAATATATTCCATTCTAGTTATTAGTTGACCTCTGATCTAAGTACAATTAGGATTTGTGTTCATAAAATTGTCTCAAAAGGAAATTGACACTTCCTTGGTTATAGAAGACATACTGGAAAATTTGTTTATGCTTCCCAAACTTTAGTGATTTGCATAGCACCTTCAAGATTTTCTTCTTATCTGATTGTGTTGAATAGACCCAAGCCAATTTAGCTGTTCAGCAACTGTTGGGTACTTTGTGTAAATATTGGTAGCCTCCGGCAGTTAGAGGTGGATAGGAGCTATGCATCTTCTCTCCCAGGATCTCAATGCCAGCTGGTATGTTACAATAACTGTAAGTCTTATTCCAAATTCTGATAAAGATACAAACATTGTCTAGAAAGCCAATGCAAAACAGCCAAGCAATCTGTTCATATAGGCTTAGTGAAGATCTCAATCTCACTCTCTGTCCTGACACATTCTAGGAAGCACCTTGGTAGGAAGTTTCACTCTGAGGTAGAGGTAGCAGTATTCTGATGACAGGATTGGGCAAACTTCTAGTCAGATTGGTTGGAACAGTATCCATTTAGTGGGGCTCCCTATGTGTGAGAATGTTAGAATTGCTAGTTTCTTATATGATAACATGAAAGTGTGGGGAACAGGTAAAATCTTTCTAGCCAAATCATGTCGTTTAACATGACTCATCTCATTGATAAAAAGTATTGAAAACATCCCTAATGACAATTAATAATTCCTGCCCATACATCTTTCAATAACAATATTAAGTACTATTATTGATTCCTGACTCAAATAGTACAAATGCTAACCAAATACACCTTAGTTATAGTTAAGTTTAACTAAAACAGTCTAATTCACACCGATAACAATAGTCAGTGTACATGAAGTGATGGTTCCTCACTATCCCAATTCAGGGCCAGATAACATTGCATCACACTTGAACCAGTACCCTATGCTATTTGAATATATGTATTATGAGTTATCTCTCTACTTTAATTTTTTCCCGGTCAGTATATAATAAAATGAGAAATCTGAGGAACAGATACCAATTTGAGGAATTCGATTCTGATAATGCACTTTTAATAAATGCACGACTCTTTAAAATGTTCCGAAGACAACCTAAATGACAATGCACTTTGAAATTTTAATGACTTTTTAAATATCCATCAAGGTATATATAGTCTTCAGTATGAAAATTATGTTTTTGCAATAATATAAACATTAGAGCTATCAACTCTGTAGTATTAGTATTATATAGATTAAAACAGAACTATATGTGCCAAAAATATGGAAATAATTTTATATCCATTTGGTATCTTAGTAGAGCACACTTTACACCATATACATTTTTAAAAATTGTAATTACATTACTTTTCCTATAATTTTATTGTGCAAAATCTGTCTCAGCACTCCTTTGACCAAATCTCTGAATATAGAATCAGGGGAATCTGATCTCTCTGGCATGAGTTAATTTTAATTAATGTATAATACATGTCTCCCATAATAATTAGTGATAGAATAAATTTCATTCAAACAGACTTAAGAAACCCTTGGAAAATTCTTCTTATGCCAAATGTAAGCTAGAAAATTTGTCTTTTACTCTTAAGAGTACCAGATTTATTAATTCTGTATAAAAGTAAATAGGGTATTTTTCATGATAATACTTGCTTCTGTTACAGTTTTTATTTTACTATGTATTATATAAATATTCTCTGAAGGATTATTTTCTAGTTACTTTTACCTACTCTATATTATTTAAGTATAAATAAAAATCCTCTTCAACCAGTCAATCATTTAATAATGATTAATTTAAAAGGCCTCAAAACTATTTGAATACAAAATAAAACACATTTATGTCAATAGACCACAAGGTTAAATGTGGTAGAGTATAAACAAAATGAGAGAAAAAGAGGAAGAATAATGGAAATATGGAAAGTGGGAGAGGATGAAAGAAGCAGAAAAAACAGGAGAAGAAAGTAGAAACAGAATCAAGTATGAGAGTATGCTCTTCAGTTGAGTTGGTTCCAAAACTCTATAATTCAAGAATTAAATAAAAATTAACTCAAAATGAATTATATAATCCTAAATGTATAATGCAAAATTGAAAACTCCTAGAACATAACACAGGAGAAAATCTAAATGACCTTGGGTATGATGATATCTTTTTAGATACAATACCAAAAATATGATCCATGAAAAAAATAAGCTGGATTTCATTAAAATTAAAAAATTCTTTGTGAGAGACAGTATTAAAAGAATGAGAAGAAAAAAAATAGACTAGAATAAAAAGACACATCTAATGAAGGACGGTTATCAAAAATATACAAAGAAAAAAAAACTTTGAGATTCACAATCTGATTTTAAAATGGGCCAAATACCTTAACAGACACCTACCCAAAGAAGATACAGACATGGTAAATAAACGTATAAAAAGATGATCCACATTATATGTCATCAGGGAAATATAAATTAAAACAATAATGAGATACCGCTACATATCTATTAGAATGACAAACATCTGGAACACTGACTTCACTAATTGTTGCAGAGAATGTGAAGCAACAGGAATTTGTATATATCGCTGGTCAGAATGCAAAGTGGTACAGCCATTGTAGAAGACAGTTTGGCAATTTTTTTTTTTAAATAAAACCTATTATACTCTTACCATATAAGCCAGGAATCCTGTTCCTTGGTATTTACCCAAAGTAGTTGAAAACCTATGTCCACACAAGAACCTGCACATGGATGTTTATTCAAAAGCTTTATTCAAAATTGCCAAAGCTTGGAAGCAACAAGGATATCCTTAGTAGGTTATGGTAAATAAACTGTTGTAATCCAGACAATGGAATATTATTCAGCACTAAAAAGAAATGAGCTATCAAGCCATGAAGAGACATGAGGGACCTTAAATGCGTAGTATTAACAGAAGAAGCCAATCTGAGAAGGCTACATACAATATGATTTCAACTAATGTATACGACATTCTAGAAAAAACAAAACTGTGGAGACAATAAAAAGGGTTAGTGCCAGGGGTGGCAGAGATGAGATGAAAAAGAAAAAACAGGATTACTAACTCTGCGTGATACTATTATGGTGGATATATGTCATGAATTTATCCAAACTCAACAAATGTAAAACACCAAGTAAATTATAGACTTTAGCTAAGTTTGATGTGTCAATTTAGGCTCAACCTTGGTAAAAAAAAAAAAAAAAAAAAAAAAAAATGTACCACTCTTGTTAGTGATGTTGATAATGGCAGAGGCTATGCATGTGTGGGAGCGGGGTGCATATGGAAAATCTCTGTACCTTCCTCTTAATGTTATTGTAAACCTAAAACTTCTGAACAGAGTCTATAAAAATACTATATTCATAAGAGAGTTTTCAGCAGAGGTAAAAATCTGAGGAGAATAATAGAGGAAGTATCATATCAAAGGACACACGTTTCCTTTTCAGCCCTCTAATGTCTTCATTCCTTCCCCGCATCTTCATCTGTTGACTTTATTTCTTCTTTACCAAGAAAACTGAAGCAATCAGAAAAAGGCTTTTGGAGACTAATACTACTAAATCTATCAACATTCCACATCTGTGCCCGTGCACTCTACCTTCCTCCTCGTTTCTATATAAGCTGAACATGTTTCTGGCCAAAGCTATTTTCTCACTTGTACAATAGCTCCCATGCCTTCTTTCCTATTTAAGGGTAAATGCTGTTCCAGTAATTCTCTCCTCATTCTCATCTTTGTCAGTTCTTCATGTAGCACTGAGAACTACTTGGTTGGTTGGTTGTAGCTACATAAAATTTGTTTTTATTACTCTCATCATTAAAAAATAATCTCTTGTCCTCATATTTCCCTCTAGGACATCTCCATTTCTCTCCTCCATGACAGCAAAATTCCTTGAGAGATTTCTCTATACTTTCTTAATTTCTCCTTTTCTATTTTCTCCTGTACCCACTTTTTTAGGATTTTACCTCATCACCCTCCACAACCTCTAAGTGTTGGCATGTCCCAGGGCTCATTCCCTTGGATGTCCTTTCTAATCTATCTCTCTTTACTCTTCCAATGATCACACCTAACAATATATCTATATGCCCAAATTTATATTGCCAGCCTACCTTTCTCCTGAACACTATATATATAGTTTCCAAATATACATATATATATTTATTTGTATATATGTATATATATATACA
This sequence comes from Pteropus medius, assembly GCF_902729225.1. Classification (NCBI taxonomy): domain Eukaryota; kingdom Metazoa; phylum Chordata; class Mammalia; order Chiroptera; family Pteropodidae; genus Pteropus; species Pteropus medius. The sequence continues at coordinate 3,379,290 of NW_024354500.1, read as the reverse complement.
TATATATATTTATTTGTATATATGTATATATATATACATATATATATTTGTTTCCAATTGCTGTTGTAACAAATTACTACAGACAAGTTTAAAGTAGCACAGATTTCTTCTTTTACAGTTCTGAAGGTCACAAATCTGACATCGCAGCGTCAGTCGAGTTGCTTGCCTTCTGGAGACTTTACGAAAGAATCCATTTGTTCCTTGAATTTTCAGCTTCTGGCAGTTGCCTGCATTCTTTAGCTCATAGCCACAACTTTGTATTACAATGTAACCCTTAAGCTTACATTGGGTTCATATGGATAATCCAGGATAATCCTTCCATCTCAAGATTCTTAATCACATCTATAAAGTCTTTCTTTTTTCCACATAAGATATCACTCACAGATCTAAGGATTAAAATATGAACATCTTTGAAAGGCCATTATTTAGCCTACAACAATATACAACTACCTATTGAAGCCTCTATTTGAATGTCATCTCAAAAATAAAATAGCCAAAACTGAGCTTCTGAGATTCCCTCACAAACCAGCTCCTCTGGTCATAGCAACTTGATTCTTAAAATTGTTTTGATCAAATGTTTGATATCGTCTTTGATTCATTTACTTTTCTAAAAACTCCAAATCCAATACTTTAATAACTACATCTTGTTGGTTCCGTCTTCAAAATTCAGAATTCTATTACTTCTCACCACCTCTAATTACTCTAATTTGGCCTAAGCCACCAATATCTCCTATCTATGGCATAGAAATAGTTTTGCTTCAGGTGCTTTGTAATCTAGTCTCAACACAAAAAGGCAGAATGAACATGTTAAAACTAATACCAAATGATGTTGCTTTTCTGCTTCAAGCCTTCAAATGTCTCCCCATCTCATTTTTAGTAACGACAAAGTTCTTAACAGCCATATGCTCTGCTCCCTCACCCGCACTCCTAGTCTCTAAACTCATTCCAGTTTTCCTCTACCTTTCTCACTTGGATCTAGTCACATTGGCTTTTATGCTGCTTCTTGAACCTGCGAGGCATGATTCTCTCTCACACCTCTGCTCTAGGTCTTCTCCCTGAAGGAATGATTTTTTTCCTATATCGTTATGATCCTTTCCCTTGCTTTTTTCAGAATTTTACACAAATATCACTTCTCAGGATGTCCTTCCCTGGCCTTCTTATTTGAATTATGAACTTTTTTGTACCTAACATTCTCAATGAGTTTTTCTCTTTACTAATTATTACTATTAATTTACTAGATGTTTCCTTTATGTTATTTATGTCCCTCCCCTCCACAAAAATATAAAATCCATGAGAGCAAAAAGTTTTGTGTCTAAGGCCCAATACTGTATGTTCAATACTGAAACAGTGCTTGAATCGTAAGGGCTCATTTAATTAACAAATTAAAAATAAAGATTATTATTTAAAACTTTTGTCTGTGTTATCTTCAATCATAAGGTTGTAGATCCCTATTCATTATAATTTGTTCAATCTTTTAAAAATACCACATATAAAAAAGTGACTTAATACTTCTGACTTGGAGAGTAATGCCTGGAAATCCCTTTCACTATTGTGTTTCTAAAAGTTTGAATAATTTTGTCCCATACCAAATGCCATTGAATGCCGTATATGAAAATTTCTCTAACAATGAAATTATGGCCTATGAAAATACTTTGTAGAAGGCTGTTTTTTTAATATAAAGGGGCGCATTTATTTATGATATTGAATTTCTTCTAGTTCAGAAATATAACCAAATTATGTAAAGTACGAGAATTGCTGGTGTTACTGTTATTTCAGGAGTTGGATTAGAATGAGATAATTGGGCAGTTAGTGATTTTTCCCTTCACCTCAGGCTCCAATACAGATTGTCACTTTATCTGTCTTTATTTCAAATTTATATGTTTGTT